>NC_091803.1:38543154-38852321 GCF_041296235.1 Equus asinus
TGACTTCATCTAGAGTTGGAGAGATGAAATTAATCAAATAATCACACAAATAAAAATAAAATTATTTTTGCGACAAGTGCTAACTAGAAAAACCTAGAGCTATGAAAGCTTATAATGATGGGATCTGACTTTATCTGGATAGTCAAGAAAGGGTTCCCTGAAGAAGTGAGGTTGAGCTGAGATCATAATATGGGTGAAGGATCATGCAATTCAGCTGGGATTTTGAAGGCACTAAGGAAGACAGCAGAAGATGAGGTGAAGGGGATGTGGTTAGCTATATGCAGAACATGTTAGAAATGATGAAGCAGCATCCTGGGAACACGAGGATAAAGAAGATGGTGATTTTAAAAATGTGAAAAGGATACAGGTTTGTCCTGAATTACCATGGCCAAGCCAGGATCATTATAATGCCTTCTAGTTTTCACCTCCTTTCTTTCAAAGTGCTTTGATTTGTGTACTAATCAAGGTAACATTAGCTGCTACAACTGATAGTCCCTGAAACCCCAGAGGCTTCACTCAGTAGAAGTTTATTTCTTGCTCATGAAAAGACCTTTGTAAATGGACAACCTTCCATGAAGTTACTCAGGGACCCAGGCTCCTTCCGTCTCATAGCTCTGCTCTCTTCTTGGGCCTCAGAATTCTCTCTTCTGTTGGCTGAGGGGAAAAAGAGGTGGAGAAGGTACACATGCTTCTTACCCACTTTGTTTTGGAGGGAGTGCATGTCCCTTCTACTCACATTCAATTGGTGAGAACAAGTCACATGACCTTACCCAGAGGCAAGGGATGCTGGGATATGTAGTCTTTAGATGGGCAGATACTTCTCAGCAGTAATTCTGCACTCTGCAAGGGAAGAATTGATCTTTGGTGGTCAGCTAGCATTTATGTCACAATTCACATCTTTCAGTGAGCATCACCCTCCTTGCCCAATTTCCTATTCAACTGGAGCTCACTGCATTATGCTTTACCCAGAGCCTTGTGTGCCCAGAAGTTTTGCCAACTGAAACAGAAGTGCTGAGTTTTCTGGCCAGACAGGCTCACCGTGGGAACTCTGAGGTTCATAAATCATAATGCAGAGGCAGTCCATCATTTGAAAAATGAGGAGGAAGGGCTGCCAGAGCGCAGCTCATAAAACAGATGTTCTTTTGGTGAAGAAGAGCAAAGGGATGCAAGGCTACAGAAATGGAAAACCCAGGAGACTAGCCATCCTATTTTAAATAAAGCAAGCACATCATCCCTAAAGTAATTCACTTTCTTTCTCTTACTATACCTGCCACTCTAGGAAAAAAAAAGTCATTTTTTCCTTGTTCAATTATGTTCCACTGTAAGCTGAGATGGTAGCTGTTTTTCCTGTGTTTCCAAACCCAGAAAGGACGGGTGTTAATTTTTCCCAGTGCATGACAAATGCAATGATGCTCCGCTAACGATCACAGGTGTGATATATTTCACGATACACGCTGCTTTGCCATCCTTCTCATTAAATCCCACTCAGGGTAAACAAGCCTCGTTTCAGCTGTAGCTATTTGTGCTTGTTAGGAAGCCACCAGGATGGCACGAAATATTAAATGACAAGGGTTAATTCTGTTCTTAGCGAAGAGCTCCTGTCTAATTTCCCATAAGATTGCATGGTAGGTCAGTGTGTCAGGCTTGAAATGATAGCCTGTGCTGGCCTTCCCCAGGAAAGTTTTGTACCATGGCTGTATTTATGATTCTGGATTTTGCAATGGGAAAACAAAGATGATTTCTGCTGTTGCCAGGAGGAAGGAGGGGCATGGTTGTTCCCAGGCTATGCTGCGATGGCTTTGAGAATTTGGGTCCAGTGACTGATCCTTTGTCATTTTCTGCTGGCTCCCTTGCGACTAGTGGGGATTTCTGGGATCTCTATACTTTGGACATTGGTCTCTCATGCTTACTTACTTTTTCTTATCCAGAGATTATTTGTGTCAAGTGAAAGGGTTGTTGCTTTAAGTTACGTTGATGCTTTATTAATATATTAAATGATCATACTCAAACTATATTCACTTATTACAGTGTATTATGCAATGTATTAGTAATGAAGGGCTGCACTTTACTTAAAGATCTGCCTATAAATCAGTTGAACATGGGGAAAAAGAGTCATTGTTTATTTATGAGGTCTGGGAAAGAAATTATAGAGAGCGGAGCTTACATATCCTCCTATTCTAAAAACATTATGAAACATTGATTATATGTTCGCCATCAAGTTTACGCTCCTGTTGCCTTCATGTTCCTGGTATATTATTAATCTTTCTTAAGAATTAAGCCTCTGAAATCTGCTTTAGATATAAGAGTAGAAAGCTTTGGAGGTTGGCAGTGAAGTTTGCTTTGGCAGGAATTGGGTGTTCTTTCTCTTGCTGTGTTGAAGGTGTGCAGGAAGTGTCTTCAAAATGTGTTGTCCTCATGGGAGTGTGTTAACACTATCCAGGGTCCACTGAAGGTCTGCTTTATAGTAAACGCAAATTGATAGACATTCATTGGGTGTCTAGGCTTAGAGCCAATGATGAGACCAGGGTCCTGTTAGAACACAAAAGATAAAAGGCGTTACAACCAGCCATTCTGGAAATTCTTCCTCACACCATGATAGTCCCTTTTCACAAGATTTCTGGAGTGAAATACAAAAAATTTTAGCAAACAGGAAACAAGGCACCATTTCATTGTTTGGCTGAGATTCTAAAATTTACTAGTAAAGTGGGCTGAAGTATGTGGCCTTATATAAGAATCTGTTGGGACCTCTATTAACTTCTAAACCCCAAAATGTCACTATAACAATCAGAGGAAGTGATGGCATGTCCTAGGATTGTATGAGGAGAAAGGAAAAGGGCTCAAGATGACCTGACTTGCTGCTCTGTAGGATCTGGATGCTTGGATAGACCAGGGGAAGAGTGACCCTGCCCACTGGTAACCGTGGCCCAATCATTGACCTGGAACCCAGACTACTATAAGGTTAATAGTCCCTTCTCTTGAGGATGAGGAAGGTGGGGTTGAATAAAGAGCCGTTCTGAACCTTCCGTTCTTGCTATACCTACTCTCTGCTGGATTTTGTACTAAGGTGATGAACATGCAGAGGTAAATAATAATCAGTTCCCACTTTTTTTTTTTGCTGGGAAAGATTCACCTTGAGCTAATGTCTGTCACCAATCTTCCTCTTTTTCGTTTGAGGAAGATTTGCCCTGAGCTAACATCTGTGACCAACCTTCCTCTATTTTGTATGTGGGTCGCCACCACAGCATGGCTGATGAGGGTGTAGATCTGAACTTGGGAACTGAACCCAGGGTGTCAAAGCAGAGCACGCTCAACTTAACCACTATGCCACTGGGCCAGCCCCAGTCCCCGCTTTTAAAGTACTCAGTCTTGCAGTAGAGGTGAACTTGTAAACATATATGTTACAACACTCTACAACAAAATATTAATAATGCTAACAAATGATTCAGTGTTTAGGATGCAATGGGCACTATGATAAGTGCTTTATAAGTTTATACAAGTTGTGAAGGAAGTACAGAGAGGAGAATGATTACTTTTGGCAGGACAGTCTTTCTGGAGGAGGTGACGTTTATGCTGCAGTGTAAGAAGGAATAGAAGCTCTCCAGGTGGAAAGGAAGTGAACAACGTTCCAGACAAGACAAACAGTGTGCGTGTGGAATGACATAGGCCTGAAACACCCATTGTGTTGGAGAGAACCGTATGTTTCTAGAGAGTTCTAGAACAGATAGGACAAGAGCTCCGTCCTCCCAAGGACAGAGCTGGTGAGAAAAGAATTTGAAAATGGAGGCAGAATGAAATTATATTTTTTATGCTGGGACAGGAAGCTTGAATTTTATTGTATAGATAGTAGTCAGTCCTTTAAGGGATATATAAATAAAGGGGAGAAAGGATTGAACTGGGTCTTCGTAAAGGTCATTTTGGCCACAGTTGGGAAGATGGTTTGGAGGAAATAATAAGTGAGATGGGAGCCAGACAAGAGTCATGAAGGGTCTGAATTAAGTAGAAGTGATTATTTAGAGTGGAGAACGATTTGAAAAATATGTGAGAAGTAGAACTGACGACATGGTGGCTAATTGGATGTGAGGACTGAGGGACATGAAAGAGTCAAGGATGACTTCATGTTTTATTCATTAGGTGGCAGACAGTGCAAAGAGCTGGTGTCAAAAGTAAATTGCACACCTGATGCTAGTTTCTACTAGTTAGAGTTCTTTGGTTGAAATCAAAATCAATTCATTTTCTGAATTATTTTTATTGTGGTAAAATACACCTAACATAAAATTTATTATCTTAACTACTGTAACTGTACTGTTCGGTGATATTGTGTGTTCATATTGTTGTGCAACCGTCACCACCATCCATCTCCGTAACTCTTTCCATCTTGTAAAACTGGAACTTGGTACCCATTAAACAATTACTCTGCATTTCTCCCTCCCCCCAGCCCCTGGCAACCACCATTCTATTTTCTGTCCTTCTGAATCTGACAATGCTAAGTGTCTCATGTAAGTGGAATCATATATTATTTGTCTTTTTGTAACTGGCTTATTTCACTTAGCATAATGACCTCAAGGTTCATCCATGTTGTAGCATGTGTCAGAATTTCCTCCCTTTTTAAGGCTGAATAATATCCCATTGCATGGATATAACACATTTTGCTTATCCAGTCATTCATACATGGACACTTGGGTTTCTTCCATGGTTTAGCCATTGTGAATAATGCTGCAATGAACATGGGTGTACAAATATCTCTTTGAAATTCTGCTTTCAATTCTTTTGGGTATATGCTCAGAAGTGGAATTACTGGATCATATGGTAGTTCTATTTTTAATTTTTGAGGAACCATCGTACTGTTTTCCACGGTACCACCAACAGTGCACAAGGGTTCCAATTTCTCTACATCCTCGCCTACACTTGTTATTTTCTATTTTTTTTGATAGTAGTCATCCTAATGGGTGTGAGGCAGGGACAATTTTTTTTTTCCAAAGATTTTATTTTTTTCCTTTTTCTCCCCAAACCCCCCCGGTACATAGTTGTATATTCTTCGTTGTGGGTCCTCCTAGTTGTGGCATGTGGGACGCTGCCTCAGCGTGGTCTGACGAGCAGTGCCATGTCCGCGCCCAGGATTCGAACCAACGAAACACTGGGCCGCCTGCAGCGGAGCGCACGACCTTAACAACTCGGCCATGGGGCCAGCCCCTAGGCAGGGACAATTTTTACATGCCTGCATTTCCCCCTGTGCTACTATGAGGCCATTCATTCATGGTCTCTGGAAGTTGCATGCAGGAGTTATCTTTATTCCCATCCTCCATTCTCCTGTGCCACCATGTGGGATCTCAGTTTTTTTCTGAAAAAAGATTGGACTTTCACTCTTTTATCCTAGGGTGAACATTAATGATAACACTTAATAGTTCACAACCCAATGAGAACTGTGTGTTTACGGGGCCCAAAGTGTGGAGTTTGGGTTCTTGGTTCAAATCCTGGTTCAGCCGTTTACTATCTATGTAGCTTTGAGCAAATCAGATCACCTGAACTTCCTCATTTTGCAAAATGGGGATTAAAAGTACCCATTGCTGAGTGGTTTTAAGAATTAGAGGAACGTCGGACATGTAATAAAAGTTCAACTAGCATTCACTTTTGTGCTACTAAGTAAATAAAGTTCTTAGTGGTGGGCCTTCAGAAAGGGAGATGGGCGAAGATTGTTGTGGTTTTAAGATCTGACCACTGGCTCTGAGATTTGATATTCTATGGTGGTCACAACTCAGTTTATACGATGGTGTCTTAGTTCAGGTTGCTATTAAAAAAATACCATAGACTGAGTGGATTAAACAATAAGCATTTACTTGTCATAGTTCTGGAGGCTGGAAGTCCAAGTTCAAGTGCCCCAGATCTGGTGTCAGGTGAGGGCCCATTTCCCGATTTATAGACAACCTTCCCACTGTGTCCTCATAAGCCGGAGAGAACTCTGGGCTCTTTGTCTCCTTATAAGGTCACAAATCTCATTACGGCGCCTCCATCCCCATGACCTCATCTAAACCTAATTACTTCCCAAAGGCATCACCTCCAAATACCATCATGTCGGAGGTGAGGCTTCAGCATATGAATTTGAGAGGGATGTAAACATTTGGCCCATAGCAGATGCCCTGTGCTGACTCTTCTCTTTCACTGAAACTTCTGCTAAGAACAAGTGCAAATTCTGACCTTGTATGCCCTGAACACATTGGGCATGAGTTTGTACTTCACCTTTCGACAGGAGACTTCATAAAGGACAGTTCTTAGTCAATTGCAAGATAGAGAGATTAGGTTGCAGCCAAAGAGGCCATGACAAGAGCAGAATCACCTGGCCCAGGCGGCCAGAAGCACCTGGAAAAAGAGAACAATCAGCGTTGTGTTAACCCCGAGGTGCTCCGAGTGATTATCCTTCTGAAACACTTGCAAGGCACGTAATGAAATGAGTGTTGCAGATACCGACAAATTTCCCAGGAAGAGGAGACAGAAAATCTTTCTAGCACAGAGATTTTCATTTACTTCCACGGAAGGGGAGATGATACAGGTTCACTTTGTGATTTTTTCTGACCCCATATAAGGCAGGGCTCAGAAATCAAATCAGGAAATCTGGATAATTCCTATTCTTTGTGTAATGACAGGGGAAGATGTTATGGTGGTCTGCCATAAATGGTTTGAAAATCGAATGATGGACAGCAAAGATGCTTAAGCATAGTCTTCCTTTGGATGTCCAGTGGATTCTGAGAAGCTTAGGTTTTGAAACTGGCATAAGTCCATGAGACGGCTCCTTTTAGTTGTGTTCTCTGACAATAACGCTTAATACAGTACTCACTCACTCCAGGAATTAAGGTTATCTTTTATTTTTAGCAGTGATAGGAAGGTCATGGTTTGGCCTTTAGTAGGTTTTCCATGTATTTCTATATAATAGAAATTCCCATTGGTTCCTGCAGTAACCTGAGAGATTTCAATCTTTCTAAACTTACTTGGGCTTTGGAGTCAGACAAACTGGGTTCATATCTCAGCTTTATCACTTATTGGCCATGTAACCTTTGTCAATAATCTGAGCCACAGTTTTCCTACCTATAAAGTGGGGATAATATCTAGCTCATAAAGCTTACATAGGATAATGTAAATTGCTTGGTACGGTACGTAGCACATAGTACATACTCAATAGATGTTAACTATTATAAACTTGACTTTGACACTGGGATCTTTAAAAAAGAAGATAGACATATATGTTGGATGTAGGGGTTAAAGAAGACATAGTGAAAGAAGGATACAGTGGCGTCTACTTTCTGTCCCCACCTCAATCTTCACCCTTGGTCCCAGGTCAGGATACTGCAATGGTCTGAGTAGTCTTCCTTGAGATGGATAGGAACTGTGTTGGACCATGGCTTTGAATACTACAAGGCTCCCATCTTCAAGTATCTCCCCAAAAATGGAGAATCAAGGCATCAAGAATCAACTTGGATCTCAATGGATTATCTGAACAAGAGGCGCACCCTTGTGGCCCCATCCAAGACTATGACTCAATCCAAAGCACCCCTCTCAGGCTCCTCCTATCAGAATCCATTCTTCTCACCTGCCCATGTCCCCCAAAGCCATTACTGAAGAGCTAGAGGTTATTTTGTATGAGCTTAATCCCTCCTAAGACCACTCATTATAAGCTCCATGTCCAATTTTCTGTTGGTTCAACTGTTTTTTTCTTGTTTAGGGACCAAGTTCATTAGCATCTGGAACTAAAGCCATACAGACTGTGGCCAGTATAGCATTGTTACTTTTCCTTTATTGCCATAGGGCTTGTAATTGATAATGAAACTTAACTCTTGCTCTTCTATCTCCGTCTTCCATGGGACAATAATTACAAATAGAACTTTAAGAAATTCTTTCTTTGGGAGCTGTTCACACAAAGTTAGAGGACTGTGCAGATAAAGCTTGACCTGTTCTTCTTTTAAAGGCTCTTCTCCTTCCTTTCCTACTGTAACAGCTGAATTGTGGGACTCTGGGGTCGGCGGTGGACTTTGAAAATGAATGAGACTAAAGCTGCATTTGTTCAATTTAAATTTGATTTTAACTCTCTATGAAACTATCATGACATGACTATTTAAATAACATTGGAAGTCATGAAAATTCAATCCAGCAAATATTTATTGAGAACTACAATGTGTAAGACTTCACGGAAGACACAATTGAGGATAGAAAGTTGAATGAGACAGAGTCCCTGACCTCAAGTATATTAAAAGGTATTGGGAGAAGAGATGTAATTAAGAAACAGACCCAAGTCTAGGGTTTAGAGCAATGAAATCCCAAGCAGAGTTGGACACCCTTTGACTCTAGTATGCAGTGGAATTCTAAGAAAGCTTGTAAACTGGCTCAGAGTTCTAATTGGAGGTGTATTTGCTTCTGTAAAGAGCTTATTGAGATATCATTACGTAGAATAAAATGCACAAATCTTAAATGTATAGCTTGGTTAATTTTTACATATGTACATATCTGTACAAGCGCCATATAGATATAATCTTTATCTTCAGATCAAGATGTAGTATATTTCCCTCACTCCAGAAAGTTCCTTTATGCACCTTTCCTATCAATTTCCCTCCCCAGAGGTAATCCCCATTCTGACTTCTATCATTACAGATTAGACTATTCCTCAACTTTATATAAACGGAATATTACAGTACATCCTCTTTTGTGAAAGACTTCTTTTTTTTCACTCAGCATAATGTTTTTGAAACTCATCCATGTTGTTGCCTGTGTCCGTAGCTGGTTCCTTTTTATTACTGAGTAGTATTCTATTTGTTTATCCAGTTACCCTTTGGAGGACATTTAAATTGTTTGCAGTTTCTGTCTATCATGGATTTAGCTACTACAGACATTGTGTACAAGTCTTTGGGTGGACATATCCACTCATTTCTCTTGAGTAGGGTGTGCAACTGCTGAGTCATAGGGTATGCATGTGTATATCTTTAGCAAATAGTCGAATTGCGTTCCAAAGTGGTTGTTCTGTCTTATACCATCGCCACCAATGGTAGATGAGAATCCCAGCTGTTCCTCTTTAGACTTTCTAATATTCTTGGAAGCCAGAGAGAACCTGTTTTAGATTCAGGATCTGCCACTTAGTGATGTTGTAATCTTAAGACTAAATATCTACCTCAGTTTTCTCATCTATAAAACGGGGATGACAATCACCTTTTGCAGTGTTTGTGAAGATTGTAGTATTTGCAAAGATTAGAGACCCTGTATATAAAACTGCTATAGTAAATACCTCAATATATGGTAACTGCTATTATTATTATCTACATATCTTATGCGGCGACTTTAAAGCAATGTTTCCAAGATGTGCAAGATGGTGGTACTTGACATTTATTTTGCTTTAAGTATTACATAGACACAGATTACATTATAAAATACTGAATCACAGAGTGAAAATTTATTTCTATTTCAATTTTCTTTAATCCCAATTATATCAAGTGAAGTGTCTCAGTATGATGTTCGTCTGATTTAACACCTCTCCACCACATGCTAATCTTCCTTTTTAATAAAGAGAGACCAGGCCACAGACACTTAGACTTTAGCAGGCAACAGTATCTAGAAAAAGAATTCAATGTTGTTTTGTCTTCATTGTTTTTAAATTTTTACTGTTGGTAGAATTAATGGCAAGTGATACTAGTAGTATTTATGGTATTTTAATATTTTAATAAATTATTTAAATCTAAAAATTGAGTTATCTGAAAGTAAAAAATGTTAAGAAAATAATATTACAGGAAGAACACAGATGTGGCCACAAATGCTGTCGTCGTCAGCCCAACAGCACAGGTAGCCAGGAGCAGTTGGAGCAGGAGCTGCTCTGGGCTAAGCTGATCCCCTCCTGTGGGTCCCATGTTCAGTTTCATACTCATCTCCCCAACGCACAGAGACACAAGCATAGCAGTGTGCAGGGACAGCATTCTTCGTCCTTGGGGTCCAGGTCACACAAAAGACACACTAGGCGTGGGTTACTGGGGATAGAGTTTTGGTGAACTAGATTGGGGCTAGCCAAGCAAGACCAGAGTGGGGACAACTTCTACCTTCCGGAGAAAGGGTAAAGGGATGCTTGAATAAACTTCCATGTTGTACATTGCATTCACCAAGAGATGTTAGAGACACTGTCAAAGGGTTTTAGAGTCAAGTAGAGTTGGATTCAGATTGTGGTTTTGCGAATTACTAGCTGTGTGACATTGGGAAAATTACCTCTCATGGCTGAACCTTCCTTATTTGTAAAATAGGGATTCTAATGCCCACCCGTTTGAGTTGTGGGCATTAAATGAGGGAACACATGTGAACAGGCTTTATAAATAGTTCCTATTGTTTTGGAGATCCGGGGCAGAAATTTGAGGTAGGATAGCGTCTTCCTTTGCCTTCTCTCTACTGGGAATCAAGTATGACAAACTCTCCTTGGCTGATTAGGATCTGCTGCCTTGAAAGCTTCTTGTACTCCCAGTGCTACCAATGTTTTCCCCTGAAATTTATCCCCAAAACTTGTGGGTGCTGTGTCCCATCCCCTCAGGCCTCTGCTTTCCTACTAGAGAGAGTTATGAATTAATCCTTGTGAATGGAATAGCATATCAGAGTCCAGAGTGTTGATCTAGATGTTTCTGTTTGAGCTCTGAGAGGTATTTGGTACTTACATCTATCACAGCTCCTATCACATTGTGCACAGAAGTCAGCTAAACTAGATATGGTCAGCTTCTTGAAGAAAGGGACCATGTCTTGTTCATCTCTGAATGTGGAGCACCCAGCACAATATGGCTGCTCAGTGAACACCAAGCCCAGTGATGCCCTGTGCTTTATTTATTTTCTTAGTAGAATGTAAGGTCCTGGAAGGCAGGACTGTGTCTGCTGGTTTGGTGTTGGATCTCTAGTGCTTGTAGGCTCTCAATGGCTACAGGTTGAATGAATGAATGAGAAAAGGAGGGAGAGATGGTTTCACATTCCGGTGTTTGAGAACAGGAGATGAGCAGGTGGCCAGATCCACACAAAGGAGGCACTAGTCACTGGCCAGATCTGTTAGCAGCCTGTCTGATCTTCTCCTTTTGTTGTCAAACACTCTGCAACAGGTCCCACTCGAGTGCTCCTGCCTTAATTGATCGTCGTCTTTGCGATAAACAGGAAGGAAAATCATTATGGCACAAGCGCCTTGTCATTCCACATGCCTCTCCCCATGATGGATGCTCTCCATTTACGAAGTCGTCAGTGGAAACCCAGAGGAAATGATTGCTATCCGGGCTCAACCTGGAGCAAGTTCATCATTAAACAACTCCCGTGATTTCCACTGCTCGGCATTCATCTTTTTCTCACGGGGCTGAGAGAGAACAGGGTTTTGACTTCAAGACAGAGAAAGCTGCCACCTAATTGCTCTTTTTGTCGTCTGTACCTTGTTGTGAAGAGGTAGACAAGAGGGATCACCATTAAATGGACAGGCACTTGTAGCTACAGGAACTTTTAAACGCTCTGGCTGGGAGCATTTGGCATGATCCAGCAAAGTGGGTAATATATATATTTAAAACCCCAGCAATTGGAGTCCTAAGTATTTACCCTGGAGAGTTGAGTGCATTTATGCGTTGGGATACACATAGAGGAAAAGGTCAGAATAGCATTGTTTGTAATAGCCCAAACTATAAACAAGATTAATATCCATCAACCTAATGGTATATTTTTACAATGTGGTATATTTATACAGGAGAATATTATACAAAAATGAAAGTGAACGAGCCACAGCATGAATTACATATATAACGTTGAGTAAAGAATCAATACTCAAAAGGGAATCCGTAGTATGATCCCATCCATATAAAATAAAAAACAGGCAAAAGTGAGTACATTGTTTAGGTAGGCATACGAAAGGAGATGAGCATATAAAGACAAGCAAATAAATGTTGACCATAAAGGTTAAGATCAAGGTTACTTCTAGCGGGAGAGACACTGATAGGAGAGGGACCCAGGGATGGCTTTTGTGATGTTGTCCATATTCTATTTCTTCTCCTGGGTGATTGTTTCAAAGATGTTCACTTTACAAGTATTTGCTAAACTGTGCCTTTGTGCGATTTTCTGCACATGTGTTATATTTTACAATAAAGTACATTTAAAAAGTTCAGCTTCCTAAAGACAACCCATAGATATTGAGCTGTAATTTATCCTAGTGTTTAGGCCAGTGCTTCTCATTCTTGCAAGATCTTAAAAACGACCTAGGGCTTTTGTTAAATGTGCAGGTTCTTAGGTCTCTGGCGATTCTGATTTTGTAGGCGTGGGACTGATGTCATTGTTTGGGGAGAGGAATTTTTGAGAAATTGGTTTAGAGCAAATTTTTTTGCATTAGAATCACCTGGGGAACTTCAAAGATGGCTAATGTCTAGATTCTATCCCAGAGCATCTGATTTACTGGGCCAGGGCTGTGGCCTGGGCATCCAGACTTTTTAAAGCTCTCCAGCTGATTCAAACGTCTGACACAGTGGAGATTAAACTTAAGCTGTCGTGCATTTGGGTTACGTGAGGATTCTATTAAAATGCAGGTTCTGGTTCAATGGGTCTGGAGTGGGCCTGAGAGTCTGCATTTTTCATAGGTTTCCAGGTGATGCAGATGCGGCGGGCATACAGACCACACTTGGAGCAGCAAAAATTTAGAGCCTTGGAAGTCAGACTGGAGTTTGAGTCCCAACCCTGACACTAGGTTGCTGTGTTATCTGGGGCAAGGATGGAACCATATTGAGCCTCAGTTTATTCATCTATAAAATGGGGGCGATAATAATAATCCCCACCTTCTGGGGTGGCTTTGTAGATCAAGGGAAGCAAGCCAGGCAATGCTCTAGGAGAGCATCAGGCATAGAGCAAGTGCCCAGTAAAGGCTGCTTTGCTGGTCCTAGTGTGATCCCTACCACTTCAAAGGGCTCCTGGAGGCTGTTGAGGTGGGCATGGCATCCTAGCATTTTCTCTGCTTCTTCATTGCCCTGCACCCTGAAGCCTGATACAGAGTCCACCCAAAGAAGGCCAGACAGAGCATCAGCTGCACGGTCCCACCAGTTTAGGAGAAAACCGTAGTGAAGGCTGCTGCAGAGGAGAGGGTTGGAGGATGATGTGGAGACTTTGACCAACCCTGCTGGGAACTGAAGAAAACAGAAGACAAGCCAGGAACCCTGAGGACAGAACCCCTGATGGTGGGTTTCTTTGGATCTGCCAATTATTTTATATATGTGTGAGTACTCACGTATATATGTGTACACATATACACACATATATGGTAGGTGCTCAGCAAAGATTGGTTGAATCGTGAGTGAATTATAGTTGGGGAGACAGACAACAAATAGGTGAATATATATGTTTATGTGTATGTATGTGTGTGTATCTATATGTTTGCCTGTGTGTGTATACGTATCCATATGCATATACATATATATACAAATATTTGCCCGTTTGTTTTCTGTCTCCCCAGCTATGAATACCTGCACTTATAATATCTTTATAATATATGCATATATAATACATAATATGTTGCAGTATATATGTGTATATATGTACATATTTGCTGTTTGTCTGTCTCCCTAGCTATGAATCAATACACACACACGTATGTATATGGTGTGTGTATATATATGTTTGCCTCTTCTCGTGTGTGTTACACATATATGCGTGTGCACACACACACACACACACACATATTTGCTTGTTTGTTGTCTGTCTCCCCAACTATGAATGAATATATGCACATAGGGTACATTTATAATATATGTATATCTGGTCTATAATATGTTGTAATATATATGTGTATACACACATATTTGCTTGTTTGTTGTTTGTCTCCCCAGCTCTCATCCATCCATTAATTCAGCTAATCTTTGCTGAGCACCTGCCATACATCTAGCACTCCTCTAAGCCCTGGGGACTCATCAGGGGACAGACAGACAAAAATCCTTGCCCCTGGGGAGCTGACATTGGGCACTGGGGCAGGGGCAGGGGCCAGACAGTAAACAAATAACATCATATAGAAATCATGTGGTCTGTAAGTGCTAGGAAAACACCAGAGCAGGGTACGGGGCATGGGACAGGGCTGTGTGTGCAGTCTTAAATAGGATAGCTGGGGAGGCCTCACTGAGAAGATGACATCTCAGCAAGGACTTGAATGGGCGAGGGAGGGGGTCTGGTATCTTGGGAAGGGGCACTTCTGGCAGAGGGAAGAGGGAAGAGGGCCCGAGGCAGGACAATGCTTGGCAAGGAGATGGGGTGGCTGGAGGAGGGCGGCTTGGGGGGGTGAAGGGGTGGGGTGGGGGAGCAGGAGATGAAGTCAGAGAGGTGATGAGAGTTTGACTTTTTCTCGGAGCTAGTTGGTGCGACTGGAGGGTAGGAGCAGAGGTGTGACAGGCTCTAACTTACGCTTTTAACAGAATGGATCTGCTGTGTTGAGAAGACTTTCAGGGCGCAGGGTAGGATTAGGGATGCCAGTTAGGAAAGTCCAACAACCATTCCCGCTGGGAAAGGACGGTGGTTTGGCAAGGCTAGGAGCAGCGCAGGAGACTCAGGGCCGCTGTGTACAACTGAGCAAGCTGGGCACTGCACATCTCGGGGACCCATTCCCATGGCTGTGATGGGAACGGCAGTGCTAGAGTTTTGCCACGAAGGCAAGGATTTTCCTACCTCCGTGTTCTGTCCCTCGGGCTTAGACAGTGTCTGGCACGGAGGAGGTGCTCGATAAAAATGTGTTGCATAAATGAGCTGTATGCTTCCATCTCCTGCGTTCTTGGAAACACAGCAGCTGCAGGTGAATCAGTGCAGGCTGAAGCGAATTCGGGCAGATTTTGTAAACAACTCCATTTTACTTTGATGGCCACTTTGAGTGCCCTGGTATGAAAGCTCCTTTGCACTTCAAAACCATCTCATTTGATGTCATCAGGTGCAAACTAGCTTTTAACGGCATTATTTGCAGAGAAGAAGGAAAAAATAAACTTTATTATACTTTGTCACCCGCCTCTCCCGAGCATCACGTCTGAGTCACCTCTCACTCGCCGATCTGTTCTGGCTGCAATTAAAGTTAAATCACCTTTGGGACCTCAGCAGTCTCATCTTTATTTACAGCACCTGCAAATCAAGCAGTTCCTCCTCATTTTAACAGCTCCTTCAGTGGCAAACATCTCTTTTCCAAAGGAGCAGGTGGAGAAGCAATAAAGAAAGGTTCCCTAACGTTTTCCCCTGCGGATGGAATGGAGACGGGGCCAGGGAAGGAGACCCGATTGTGCTGGGGCAGTAGATGCCCCATATGCTCTGGGTTCAAGTGTGGGTGCTGCCTTTTCTCAGCTGAATGGCCTTGAACAGGTCAGGGAAGCTTGCTGAACCTCAGTCACCTTATCAACAAAGTGAGGGAGGAGAACAACGCCTGTCAACCCGTCCAAAGGACTGTGCGAACCCAAGGAGATCACATTATGGGGAAGTCCTTATATTCTGAGAAGCAGCGAGAGGGAGCGTAGGGTGGGAAATCTGGAATAAATCTATTATTTTATTTATTAGGTGCATTGCATCGTTTGTTTGAAACTCTTCTCATTATATATCATTGTGCTAAAGCATCCTTATTTCCATGTCTGTCTCCCTATGCCTTTTTCTTTCCCTCCCATCAAATTCGTTCAGCAATTATTTATTAAACACCGTGTGCTAGGCCCTGAGTGTCCAGCAAGGAACAAGACAGATGTGGTTCCTGCCTGTCAGTAGCTTACAAGCTAGTGGAAGAGAAGCCTGGAAGAAAAAGATGGTGTACCTCACCTTGTGATTACCATTGTGCTGCATTTTAGAAAGGGCAAATGTCGGGAGTTGTGAGAACACAAAACAGGGGGACTAAATTAGACTAGAACATAAAACAGGGGACTAAATTAAATTAGACTAAATTAGAGTCAGGGAGGCCTCTCCGTAGAAGTGGTATATAGGCAGAGACATGAAGGATGGCTGGGAGTTAGCCAGATGGAAGGAGGGAATAGTCTTCTAAGCAGATGGAACAGCATGTGCAAAGATCTGGTGACGGGGTGAAAGAGAAGGCTGGTGTGGCTGGAATAAAGAAAGTGAAAGTAGAGGGGAGTCGTGAGGGTGGAGAGGTAGGCAGGTTAATTTGTTGGCGCAGTGGTGTATTAACATAGCTCTTCAGCAGAGACGCTGGTGCAGTGTCCTGGCAGTGATGACGCAGAACCAAACCAAACCAAAAGAAAACAAGCAAGCAGACAAAATGATGATAAACAACTCTGGTTCCGCTTCACCTGGATCCTTTGCAACATTTTCTCTAAAAGGTGCTGGCTGGTGCGTTTCTTCAATCAAATCATCAACTTGGCACTTCGAATATGTCCAAGCGGCTCTTTCGTAGAGACTAGCGAACGGAGTCATTCCTTGACTTCTGGCTTCAGAGGAAGGTTGCGGGGAATAGAAGAGGCAAAGACAGTTTCCAATTCGGTACCCTGTTAAGCTCTTCATGTGGGTGAACAGAACTCCCAGGCCCAGAACCTGGCGCTGTAGTTCCCCCATTTAATAAGATTCCTTGGATGACAGTGCTCTTTGGAAGTTTGTATCAATCACCCTGTGACATTGTTCTAATAAACAACATCCCCCTTGCTGGAAGCCAGCAGACAGACAGCTTATCCTCCCAGGGGGCCAATGGCCTCCCCACGTTACCATGAAAACCTCCTTATCAAGCTGAGACAATCACATTTACATTTCTAATTGAAGAAGAAAGCTACAGTGAGCTGGAGAGGGAGAATTATTGGGGAATATCAAGGAAAACTTCCTGACTTCCCCTGGGGGTGTCAGTGTCAGCAACCACTACAGGCCAATGTGCCTGATGCTCATAAAAGAAGCTTACAATGGACAACGGAGAAAATCGGCTGACTCCAGAGATTCTCAAGGGTTGCCTCTGATGCGGCATTTTGAGATATTTCAAAGCAATGGGACTTACTTGAAGTGGAGCACGGTGACAAACAGGACTCATTTCTTGGGTGGGTTCTCATAGGACCAACGGGGATATCTAACTTGGCTGGTTCCACCATTATTCAAATGGCTGGTTTGGCTTAGGAAAATACCTCTGTTCCCCGTTAGCTGATCCTACAGCTTCACTATGGCCATCACTCGACCTGTGACTCTGTGGGAGGGTCTAATTATTCACTTACACGACATGAAGGATAAAAGAAGATAACACGAAGGAACAACAGGTTCTCCCTTCCACTATGGAGGGTACAACGAAAGGGAAAACTACCCCTCTTTCCCCAAATGACCTGACCACAAACTCTGGCCCTCTGAATGTAGGGGATGTGTGTGACACATGCTCTTTGCACTCACTGATGGGCCCGAAACAGTCTTCAATATGGAGGTGGCTGAAAAATATTAGTTGGTTGTCATCGTGGAAGTATGGCCAAATAGGACCAATCTTGCTGTCAGAACCAGGCTTTTATGTTTTCAGCAAGATAGGTTTTGATGACCTTTTCCTTAATTATTTAAATTAAGTTGTGCTTCAGAGGGCTAGGGGTGAGTTGGAATAGCCCAGATGGGACTACTGGAGAGAGGGGAACACTTGAGTAGACCTGTGGCCTTCCAGCTCCATTTTAACTTGAGGGATCTCTTTTCATTCTTTTTGAAAAAGGCTTTAATTATGGAAAATCTCAAACATAAACAAAAATATCAAGAAAGTATCATGAAGGCAAGTGATACCTGCAAGATGGCGGAATAAGAGTTTGTACGTCATCCCTCTGACAGAACATTGATCCTGACCATCACCCCTGGACCAGAGGACCTGTGTGGGAATCTGGGAGTCCTGTGGAGAAGTTCCAGCACATCACTGAAGCAAAAAACCCAAGAACAGACACACTGAAGAGGATAAGAACAATTTCACTTTACCCATGTCATCTTCTGCTCCATGGCGGCACAGCTCAGTGTCAACAGAGACCCCTTCAGTCCATAATTTCTCCAGTGGGGGAAAGTCAGAGAATGTGAGTGAGGGCCTGGCTTCCACAACCACATTGCCCAAAGGCCCACTTCTATCTCACCCCATCCAGAACACTGAGATGAGCTGTGCGACTAAAGGGCTGGGAGAGGCTGGGAGCACAGCAACCAGGGCTCTGAACTTATCAGAGGGATGCAGATCCTGCTAACATCTTCATGGACTCCATCAGGAAGGCTGCCCATGAGCTACTGGGGATGCTTCACTTGTAGACACCCTCAAGTGGACCAGGGGCACCCCCAAAGTTCTCATAACCCCAACGCCCCTCCCCTTGTGGCCAGGTCCCAGCATGTGCTCCCATGGATGGTGAGTGTGAACCTTTGCAGACAGCCAGCGAGCATATGCAGAAAGCCTGCCGGCCTCTGCAGGATGGGGACAAAGCACAGAAAGGAGCATTTCAGGGCACCGCCCCGGGGAGAACAAATGAGAGGCTCTCAGCACCTGGCCTGGCTTTGTGAGATCAAGAGAGGCAAACAATCTCAAGAATTCTCTTCTCTACGATGTCCCTAATGCTTTCCGGCTCCCATAGCCCTCTTCTCCCCTTCCTGGCTCTTCTGACCAGAAATCCAATCCGGGGCTGTGTTTTCCCCTCTTGTCTGTACTTCCCATGACTGTGTTTGAGTCTGGGGCCAAGAAGTGGGAGGAGAGAGAGAGTAAGAAAACAATGGAGCTCTTCTCTTCTCTCAAGTTTTACGTAATACCCAGCTGCTGCTGCCGCCACCATTGCCACTGCTGTCTGTCATCAGATTGCTTGGGGGCTGGGACAGAGGATAATAGGAAAAGCATAAATATGGGAAATTACCCCCCTCCCCCGACCCTTAGGGGCATCCTTTCTCATTAGACTGAAATGAAGGTTATCTTGCAGCTTTTACTGTCTGCAACCTGTGCCTAATTCTGGGTTTTGGCATTCCTTGGGGTCCAGGCTGGGGATACTAGTGGAAAAAAAAAATTCCAGAAAGTCACTGCTGGATGGTCTTGCTTTGAGTCCTGATTTTTTTTTTTTTTTCCAATCAGCCTGCTACAATTTCCTTTTCAGAGTCCCCAGATGCTGTCCTATGCATTCTCAGCAAGGTTGTTGGTTGCATTCTGTGGGAGAAACAAGGTGGGCCATATTTCCTCCACCTTACCCAGAACTGGAACTCGATGATTTGCTTTTCAAAAATCTATTTTATTTTTTGGGCTTAAGTTCTGCTTTATAACAAGTCAGTTTTATTGAAGCGCAATTTACATACCATCAAAAGCATACATATTAAGTATACATTCATTGGATTTTGACAAATCCTTATGCCCATACAGACAGCACCCCAGTGGAGATATAGAGCATCTCCATTCCCTTGGGAAATTCTCTCATCTCGCTGCTGCTTAAAAAAAAAAATTGGAAAACTTCTGGAATTGAAGATGTTATTTGCTCTTGATTTTTGAAGGAGAGTCAAATCTCCTGCTCCTTCCGATTTCCTCAAATCCACATGAGAGGCAAAGGGCCCGGTGCACCCCCAAATGAGGCAGCACCAAGGGTGATTCTGGACAGAGGGCAGGGAAGGCGAGAAGACAAGAAAGCAGCCCATTGTGGGAAGAAATGTGCTTCTCTTGGCTCGGGCAGGCGGGTCTCCCGGTGGAACCCCGCGGCCACTCATCCAGACTGCAGCTCGCCGGGAGCCTTGGCATTCTCCGGGCCTGCCAACAAAACAAACACAGTCAGAGACAGCAAGCATATTTCTTAAAAGTCAGCTTGATCTGCCTCCTGGAGGGGAGGCTGCATGTCCATGTGCCAGTCACGTTAGAGCAGTCAATTTCCTGCCAGCAGTCGGTGGGGAATGGAACCCACGTGGGTCACGAGGGCACCCTATCTGCAGGCATGACAAGGGAAAAGCATGCTACCCTGCCTAAAATGCACATAGCCCGAATCTTCCTTGAAAACAACCCCTCTCTTACTTGCCCAAGACAAAGTGAATTCAGGAGAATGTGCTATTGGCGTAATTCATCTTCAGATGGCTGGAACTTTGCCAGGTGCCATCAGATTGGGAATACATATGTGGGCTGGTGGATCTTTGAGATGCATAGCTGGTCTCATGTCTCTTGGCCAGTTTAGAAGCAAATTGTTGCCCCTGGAAACAGCTATCAGATTGAAAATAGTAAGTTATGAATATCCTCAATCCTTCTTTGTGTTTGAGTTCGTGGAAACTCTCACTTGCCTTTAATAATGGTAGATAATTCATGGCTGCTAGGGCTGTAGGGTGTTAATGAAACCCCATAACTACATCCTTAAGGGTGGAAGGAATTGATGGTACAGTCCGTTATTAAACAATCTCAATATTAACCTGTAACACACATATAGTCCAGAAGAATGTAAAAAACACATACCGTTTTCAGGTCAAGTTCTATTTCAAACCATACAGAGGCCACTGACAACTGGTGTTGGTGGTGGGTAGCTCCTCTCTCCCATTCAGCTTGTCCCCACCAGTGCCTTCTCTTCATGATCGCTGTAGAGCCTAATGCCTCACTTTTAACTCTTTCATCTTCAGGATCTTATACCCCCCCCCAACTCTGCTCCCCTCATGACCCTGTGTCTTCTGTTTAGTATTTAAAAATAGGATGTCAGTTACTCAGTCACGTCTGGATCCACTGAGGATAAGTGCAGGGATGGGAGTCTAGGTTAAAGGTAGATGGTGACTTTGGCCCTTGTGGGTAAGACATCGGCTATGTTGGACAATTACACTACCAAGGTGGCCCTCTTCCTGGCTCAGTGCTTGGCATTATTATGTTAGAAGATTTTTAATCTATGTTTTCCCCCTCTTTAGTTCCATTATCAAATGGGCCCTGCCTCCATTTGTTAAATTACCTTTGGAATGTCCAGGCCCCAGGAGAAAGGGGAGAAGGAAGGAAAAACTTACCCTTGCAAGCTATGTTAACATCAGTCAAAAATAGGAAATCAACATTTTGGCAAGTGTATCCTTTTGAACATATCAAAACCACAAGAATGTTTAAATGCAGCAGTTTCTTCAACAACCTCATCTTTAAGAAAATTTGGATTTGGGTCTCTTCCCTCAGTCTGCCACATTAGGGTGTCTGGGAGCAAGGCCCGGGTACTACATGTCTAATGAGTTCACCAGGTGATTGTTATAGGATTCAGGAGCCACAGTTTTAGAGAGCTTATCTGCTTCCCACATGGGAAAAAAGAAATCAAACAACTCCAGCTAAGGAATGGGTAGGTAAGAAGGCATGTGCCGCTTGAGCTATGGATGGAAGTAATTCTGTCTCCCATAGACTTGGTGGGAACAGAGAAGCGGGTTATAATGGGTGAAGTGAGGAATGTCGCATTAGTAACAAAGTGTGGATAATTAATTAGTTATTTAGGAAAATGGGATTGTTTAATGTTGGATTAAGAATTTTTAGAGGCAAGGGAAGCCACATGGATTTACAAAATGAAAAGCTACGGAAACAAGATGTATTCATAGCATTGAAGATTTCCCAAAAGGGCACAAATAACAAAGCGTTTTCTAGTGAGCTGAAGCAGGACATAATATATATTGTTTCTAGTAGCAGGGACACTTTTCTGCTGATTTGGAGCCTTAATTCTTCCAAAGTTTAGGCTCTGTGCAGACTGAAATCTTGGTGATTATTGCAAGATAGACAGACTTCCAGTACTCTCTCGTGCACTAGAAAAGGGAAAACTCTTTCATTGCTCCAAAGTCGGAGATGATCATTCAGTCAATCAATCATTTATTTACTCCACAAATATTTGTTGAATATCTACCACATGTTAGGTATAATGCTAGGCCCTAGTGACACACTGATGGACAATCCTAATTATGTGGCGTCTGTATTCGAAGACTGGCCCCTGTATTTGTTATCTATTTCTATGTCACAAGTTATCCCCAAACTTAGCTTAAAACACTGAATGTTTTTTATCTCATAGTTTCTGTGGGTCGGGAATTCAGGAATATCTTAGCTGGGTGGTTCAGACGCAGGTTCTTACAAGAGATTGAGGCCAAAATTTTGGCTGAGAATGTGGTCATCTGAAGGCTTGACTGGGTTTGGGGAATCCACCTTCAAGATGGCATGCTTACATGGTTGTTGGCAGGAGGCCTCGGTTTCTTGCCACATGGGCCTCTCCATAGGGCAGCTTGAGTGTCCTTACAGCATGGTAGCTGGCTTTCTCCAGAGTGGGTGATCCAAGAGAGAGCAAGGAGGAAGCTGCAATGTTTTTTATGACCTAATCTTGGAAATTACATACTGTGACTTCTGCCACATTCTGTTCCTTAGAAATGAGTCACTAAGTCTATCCCACACCCAAGAGGAGGAGAATTAGGCTCCATTCTTTTAATGGAAGAGTATCAAAGAACTTGTGGACATCTTTTTATATCATACCCCACTTTATCTAAAAGACTTTGTTACTTGTATTATGGCTAGGTTCAAATGTAGGCTTGATGGGGCCGGCCCTGTGGCCTAGTGGTTAAGTTCGTGCACTCCACTTTGGCAGCCCAGGGGTTTCGATGGTTTGAATCCTGGGCATGGGCATGGCACCACTCCTCTTGCCATATTGAGGCGGCTTCACACATGGGACAACCAGGGGCACTCACAACTAGAATACACAACGATGTACTGGGGGGCTTTGGGGAGAAAAAGAAGAAAAAAAGAGAGAAGATTGGCAGTAGTTATTAGCTCAGGTGCCAATCTTTAAAAAAAAAATATCGACTTGAAGGTCATGTATAAGCAAGCTGACTTAACCATCTAACCACTCTCAGATACTAACTATGTACTGATTGTTGACCATGACCACACATTAGAATAACTGGGGAGTGTAGCTTTTCAAAAATATTGATACTTGGGTTCCACCACCAGAAATTCTGACTCAAATGATATGGAATGGGGTCTGGGTATTGGTGATTTTTGAAAGCTCCCCAGGTGATAAATCTCTGCCCAAATAAACTGAAAAATTACTAATTAATAAACCTTTAAGCCACTAGCTATTCAATGCCATCTTCGTCTTTGTGTAATTGCATGATTTGGTGAGCTCTCTAAATGTTTTCATGGCCTTTGTTACTATTTATCCACTTGTATTCATTTTATCCACGTTCTGATTTGGTTTTCTTGTTTATTTTGGATCCATTTCCCAATTATATTAGAGTTCAACATAATGATTTTTCCTTACAGCTTCATCATGCATTCGCACATTTAAAGGAAAAATCTTAACTCCAGCAAAATTGGCTTGAAGCATGTGTGTACTATGTAAAAATGTCAGGAATGCTATAATTATATTTTATCAGGTGAAGCTTAACATTTTAATGGGCGATATCTAAGACTGATCTGACAGGGTGTTTTTGGATGGTGAAATGGATGCTCAAAATAAGAAAACACCACTCAGAAACTAAATGAATCACTTCTGCCAGACAAGTAGAATCAGAGTTTATTCTGAAGGGCCTGTATAATTTTTCTGAAGTGCTGTCCTCTTTTAATGTCTGTTCATTAAATCTGATTTGGAAGGTTGGGAAAATAACCCCTCTGTGACTTGTTAATCATTAACAAAGAGGAGTGAACATTGGCAAAGTTCCAGGAGAAGCCCTTAGCTGGGTATTTATTTCATCTCACCCTGGGTATAATTCACCAAAATATCAAGAGTTTAAGCAACTTCATCAGCTCCACAGCTCCATCCATTCCTTTGTGTGTCAAGACATAATATCAACCAAATTGGACGAATGGGCTCATTATAGCTACACTATTTATTGTCATTATTCTCTCCTGGGAGTGAGTTTAATTTACTTGGGTTATTCTGCTGATGTGTGTGTTGTCTTTGTTTTGTTTATCAACAGGACAGTCATGAGTCCCTTGGCTTGAGTTATGTCCCTGATTAGAAGCATAATTTTGCACATTAGCTGGAAAATGGATGAGCTCTGCATATTGCATATGAGTGAAGCACTGCCAACTCTTTTAGGAAATGTTGATTTTTATCTCTAAGAAAGATCGCTCTTTTCCCTGGAGTGTCAAAAAATCCCCCTTTCAATAGGAGGGTGATCAGGTTGCAGCATCTACCATCCCAGGACTGCCAGGTTTGACTCAGATGATCTGACTGCCAGCTTCCTTCCTTCTTTACAAGGCTTTCTGTAGGGAATATGGGTTAAGGATGTGAAACTGGAAGTTAGATCTGGATTTGAGTCCCATCTTGACTGCTCACTGTATGACCTTGAGCAAACTATTTTTCTGTCTTCCACAGAAAGTTGTTATGAGGATTGAATCAGTGCATGGCTCAATCACTCTTGTTTATGTTTGCCTTGCATTTTTCTGCCCTATCCCACTGACTGGTTACAGCCTCTCTTTCCTTTGGAGAACTTTTGGTTCAGGGTGCCCAACCCTCCAGAGGGCTGGGCATTTGGTCAAAGAAAATTCAAACAGAATTTTATCAATGGAAATTCATTCTGAGCACTTTGAAGGTATTATTCCATTGTCTTCTGGTGTCCATTGTTACAGCTGAGAAGTCATCTATAACTCTTATTATTGCTCTTTTGAAGGTACTTTCTTTTTCCTCTAGCTGCTTTTAAAACTTTCTCATTGCCATTAGATTTTAGAAGTTTAACTATGGTGTGACTAGGTTTTTAAAATTGTTATTATATGTATTCTCTCTTCTTGTGATTCATAGAGTTTCTTGAATCTGTGGCTTGATGTTTTAAGTCATTTTTGGAAAATGCTCTTCAAAAATTGCTTCTTCTACCTCCCACCAGTCTCTCTCTCCTCCCCTACCGGGCATCCAATTACATGAATGTTAGAGCTTTTCAAGATGTCTCATATATCTCTAGTGCATTTTAATGCATTTCCTATCATTTTATTGATCTCTGTTCCATTCTTAATATGTTCTACTGATATACCTTCAGATAGACTAATTCTTTGTTATTTTGTGTCTAATCTGATGTGAAACTATCAAATTCTTAAAGTCAGTTTTGTATTTTTTTAACTCTAGAACTTCCGTTTGATTCTTTGATGTAGATTACAGTTCTCTGGTTAAATTTTCCATCTCACCATCTACTTTCTTGAATATTAAAGTTATTTTAAATTCTCTATCTGATAAGCTAGTATTCTGTTTTTTTCTCTTTGTCTCATCTCTTGATGTGCCTGGTAACTATTTATTAAATGCCACATAAATGTATGAAACATGTTAGAAACTCTGGATCATGTTATTGTCCTCTAGAAAGGGGATAGTTTTGATTTTGGAAGGCAGTTAAAGTAGAAGCATATTACCCCTATCCATTATAAGATACATCTGATAGGAAGCTAGGTTTGTCTTTGTAAGTGATGGTCTAAATTTACCCTTAATTCTAAGGTGGAGCCCTTCAGGGCCCCCAGTCAAAACCTTGTGATGTTTACCAGCACCTCTTATTTTTGGCTATCTTGAACTCCAGTTTTTGTCTCCCCACCATTATGTGACTACTGTAACCTCTGCTTAGCTTCCCAGGATTTTAGTTTATGTTTTCTGCTCAGCTTCTCAGCCTCTCAGCCACTGCTTACAAATTTATAAATGCCTCAAGGGGAAATGCAAAAGCCAAACATGAAGCTTACTTCCATCTTCTCCATGACGTTGACCCCTCAAGTTATGGCTACTTTAGTAGCCATGAACTTTACTCTTCCCCAGCCCCCTGGGACTTCTGAAAGAGCTGTTCATCTTTTGAACACTTTAGTCATTACTTTCTGCCTGGCTTCTCTCCTTTAAGTTGCTTCCAAATTAGCAAATGCCTCAAGGGGAAGCTTGGAACAGAAGATTGGGTTCGCCCCACAGCCCGGCTACCTTGGTAGCTCCTCAATGACTTCTAACATATTTTTAAATATTTCCAGCTTTTCTAGCAGTTCTTGTTGGAACTCTTGGTCTGATATAAACTAGACCATTATAGCTGGAAGTAGTGCTCTTTCCTGGAAATTTTAATTTTGCTTTGAGACGCAGAAGCGGAAAGGCCACTGGTTGTTTTCTAGGGAAGCAATTCTGAGACCTCTACTGGTGAGATCTCCTGTGATATCCTAATTATGGGATATCCCTGAGATTGAGTGCCCCCTCTTTTTTAATATGTTACCCACCTAGTGTATTTCCAGTAAAAACCCTCTTTTTATTAACCAGCCTGAGTTTCTGTATTTTCAAATAAACCATAAACATAAAACACATCTGTGAGTTGGCTACTGAGAATAAGAGGACCAATTTGAATTGTAAGCACATAGTCGTGTAATGTTTTTTGGGGAGACTAAGTGGCCTGGTTTTACTAGGTTTCAAAAGCAGCGCTGTCACTGGGCTGCTTAGTGACCTTGGAGAATTCATCCCCTTGGGTCTCAGTTTTCTCATCTGTAAAATTTGATGTTTGTACAAGATTATCTATGAAATTCTTTCAAGCTGAAAATCCTATGATTCTTATTTGGAGCTAATTGGCCCATGCAGGAATTGAATCCACAAACTTGCCCTTTTAAGCCCTTGGTCTTACCAGTTGATCAGGCTAATATTCTGCATACAATGTTCCTTGTTAAAAAAAATAAAAAAGCTAGCTATAAAACTTCCTGCACGTATAAAGTAAGGCACACCTGAATAGGAATAGTCCTTGTTTGGATAATATTGTGCAAGGGGTAGAGTTTGTTGGAAAGGCCACTTTGATAGTGAATGCCAATGGTTCTACCTAAGTTAGATGCCATTCTGTAACAACACCGCAAGATATTCTTTTAACCTGAGAAGTTTACAAAGGTATAAACAAAACAACCGGGGAAATTTATCCTCACATTTTGGAATAACTATATATAGTTATTTATGATTAACCTAAGCACATACATCCATAACTTTATGCTTATATAAATGTGTGCAATATATACAGCAGCATCTTTGACCTTTCTAGGAGGATGTTGTTAACTGTGCTTCCAGCTCAGTGTGAACTTGTGCATGTCACTACTGGCTCCATGGATGTCAGTATCTCAGTTCTTGGTAGACGGTTTAAATTTGAATTCTAGACCTCCTCAAAAGCTCAATAATGAGACACATTTATGAAGTACTACCAATCCGGTTTTAAGATACTCTAAAATTTAGACTTTATTGAAACCAATTTATCAGAGAGCTGTGTAGCTGGCACACACTATTTTGTCCTTTGGGGAAAATTGTTTTGGCTCTATGATGCCCAACTATGTCAAATATGCTCACTTCCTTCCATCTTTCTATCATTATCTTCAGCCAAAATGCCATCATTTGTCATCTGGATTACTACAACACCTAGCCTCATTCCTCGCTCACTGGTCCTCCCATATTCTCTGTGGATCCCATACAATCTGTTCTCCCTCGGATACCAAGTGGTCTTTGCAAAATGGAAGTCTTATTGTGTCACCCACTTGCTGAAAATCCTTCAGTAGCTTCCAATGGTCTTTGGACAAATTGCTCCATTGTCTGACTCTTGCCTATGTCTTCAGCCTCTTCTTTCACCAGACACCTCTCCCTCAACTTCAGCCACAGTGGTTTAAACTCACCATAGCAACCTTCTTCCATGGGGCAGTTTCATGTGTTGTACCTTCTGCTTGGGACACCCTTCTCTCCTCTCTTTGCCCAGGGAAAACCTACTCAAACTTCAGATCTTAAATCAATCAACCCCTTGGTTAGATCAACCCCTAGGTTAAATCATCAATCATAGTCTTTTTCGCATGCATTTCTGCTTCACTGCACTTGCATTTTCCTCTGCTTTGTTGACTTTTGCCTGAATCTCTGTTTAGACTTAAGCTCCACAAGAACAGGAATTTTATATCTTTCTATTTGCCATTGTTTTTGCTCCCCAGAGTACAGCACAGCACCTGGAAAACAGTTGGTGCTTAATAAATATGTTCTGAATAAATGAAGGAAACAGTTTGCTTAAATTCATCATTTCATTTAACATGGGGATAGTTTTGAGGATGTTTCTATTAAAATCTTCTTTCACTGAGCACATAGCCAAGAATATTTTCTCTAGTTTCAGCACCAGAGACAAATTGTCTCATGAATAATTGATTTATCTTATTTTGTCTATAGATACTGAGAATTAAGTTACTGGTTGTTTTTTCCTTTTTGTTTGGCTCCTAAGCAGGCCTGAGTGAAATGTAGCATTGAATTCCAGCTAGTTATGTTCATTAATCAAGATCTATTTATTCAGCAAACACTTATTGAGCACTTGCAGTGTGGAAAACACTGTCCCAGGTACTAGAGATACAGGAGTGAGCAAAACCAGATAAGACTGTTTCCTAAAGGGGCTTAAAATATTTATTTAGGTAGCTGTTAATTAAAGAATCATACAAATAAGTCTCACAATTACAATTCTGAGATGTGCTATAGAAAGTAAGTCTGTGGGACTATGAGAACTTAGAACATGAGGATTTGTTCTGGTCAAAGTAATGTTTGAGGGGATATCTAAAGAAGAGTAGCAGTTAATCACGCAAAGAATGGAGGGAAGAACATTCCAGTCAAAAGCATGAGCAAATGTCCTCCAGCAGAAGGAAGCATTTAACCAGAACAGATCAAAATTAGGCCAATGTAGAGGAATGGAAAGGGTAAGGAAGAATGTGGGAAAGGTGAGTTTGGAGGGCTATGCAAAGGCCAGATTGTGCAGTCTCTTGTAAAACTTGTTAAAGAATTCTGTCTTTATTTGGAGGACAATGGAAAATCACAAAAGATTTTTAAGGGTAGGGGCATTTTTATTTTCAAAGAAAAAAATCTTCATTGACTATAATGGGGACATAGCACATACATGAGTTTATAGCCTTAATATTTTGTACAACCTAATTTTTACTTCTATAATACTGTCTGTGGCTGGATTCCCTAGAAATAGAGCCTAAGACAGGGATTCTTTTGCAAGTGGTTTCTTGAAAGAGGGCTCTCAGGAGGAGAGTGAAAGGATAGGGGAAAACAGTTCATCGAGGATGGGTCCCGGGTGGAGATTAGCTTCAGCCTGATCCCAGTGGGAGCTCTGGAGCATGCCGTGCATCACAGAGTTGATTCCACCTTGAGGCCAGGGAACCAGCAGGGCTCAACTGTGAGCCATCAGGAGCCAACACTCCTGTTAGCCGTGAAAGGAGATCTGAGTGGGGTTTCAAAAGTGTCTATCACTCATGCTTTATTTACTTTTTCTTGATTTGGAAAAGATTTAATTTTAAAGTATTTATTTATTTCACTAATAATAAATGCACGTGATTAACAAAGAAAAAACTAAAAAGATGTGTGAAATGTCTCCAGTTTTCTTCCCCAGAGGCAACCACTGTTAAGAATTTCTGGTATATCCTTTCAAAAGTAGTCTATAGGTACTTGTCTCTACCTTTCTATAAAGCAAATCATGGCATGTACGCCTGTTACTCTGCACCTTGTTCTCTTCACTTGACAATAAAACTCACAGAGTATTCTATATCAAGTCACAGAGAGCTGCATCATCATTTTTAATGGCTGTAGAGTGTTGCATTGTATGTCTGTACCACAGTATATTCACCTTGACTTTTTCACTGAGTATTCCTTATACACCTGTACTATGCATATGTCTATAAGCCACCTCAAATACTTGGAACAAAGTAGAAGGTAAATAACTAAAACTAAGATATGGGATCTTATGTCCAAGAGTTCCCCTGGGAGACTAATCATAGGACCTGGAAATGTCACATTCAGAGAGGGAAGCATATTTTTTCCTGTATGACCCTGCAGAGTCCAATCAGCAGTGGATAGTCAATCATTTCATTATGGCTGGAGGACCTTGGCTGAAACTCCTGTCATTTCATCTGAACATGGCAGAAGTCCCAATTTCAAGCCAATTTCAGAGCCTATTTCATTGGTTCCCAAGGAATCTGTTATGATTACATCCAAAGCTCTCCAAACTTTGCTCTAGACTTTATTGATTTAATGTAAAGCCTAATAAAATTCTATGGCTTTATAATAAACTGGCCTGATCTAGATTTGGGCTCAAAAGCAACAGTGATGGTGCCTTTTTCTATATCTTTATCTTTGGAGATTTAATTGTCTTATCTAAGTCCTGGTTTAATGGAGTCGAAGGTCTGAAGCAGTTCCTGCCTGGTTCTGTTGCAAAGTGAACAGCTGACATTCTTACAAGATGAAGAGCTGCTTTGAAAGCTAAAGACAGAATCTTGGCTTCTCTCCTGAGACAGCCTGCACAGCCATGATTCACACACTGCAGGCACCACCGTGGAGCTGGGTTGAGGTAGGGATGCTGGTGTTTCCTCAAGCGGGACCTCCCCGGTTTCCTTCTTTCATCCTTTCCAAAGGACAGATGCTCCATGGCTAGATGTCATGATTAAAACACATGGCCCCAAATTGAATGTAGCTCTGTAATTCCTGTTTGATTCTGTAAGAAGTCACGTGGATAGAACTTAGATGTCTGTTTTTTCTCAGATAAATGTGTTTCACCAAGAGATAACTAACATTAAAGAGTCGCAATCAGACACAGTATTTTATACTGTCCAGTGTCTAGGTTAAAATGAAGGCACTATTGTAAGTCTGGGAATAAGCCCTTTGTTGTCTGAGGATCAGTAGGTTGAGGTCAGATGTTTTGTACCTTGTACCAAAATTGACCATGACTCCGGTTTGTATCCCTTCACTCTCTCTTTGAAAGAGATAGAAGTGAGGAGCAATTGCCAACTACTTTATCCAACCCTGCTCAGTGAAGGTGTTGAAACCAATATTCATTATTAGCAAATCTGATATTTTCAGTTGGTACAATGTGACACTGATGGATTATATATGTAGATGGTCATTTCTTCTTTGCACTTTGTATTATTGACAGCCTACTGGGTGCTGGAATCTACCTAAGACATAATGCTTCATAATTCTCCACTAAGCCCCAGATTCCTCATATATAAAACAATCATGAGATTGTTGTAACTATTCTGTAAGGGACAACTATTCATTGTCCCTTAGCACAATGCTTGGGACATAGTAATTGCTCATTCAGTATATTTTCAATAAATATTTAATGAATGCCATGAGTGAGGCACTGTTCAAGGTACTGGAGACATATACATAATAAGGGATATGATGCTTACATCCTAATTTTGGAAGATAAATAAACAAATAATCAACATAAGTTTAGACAGTAATAAGTGCTATGAAAATAGCTAAACAAGATAATGTGATCAAAATTGAACAAGAGAGGAGAGATTGTAAGATGAAATGAAGTGGTGCACTGGTCTTAGGCTGTTTGCCCTAAGATCCATCTTTTTCACTTCTTTATTGTGATCTTAGGCTCAGAGGGCTGTAGGATGTGTTTCTCAGCTGGATTCTAGATGAGTTCAGCCAATGGGAGACACTGGTGGGATATTAGAGGGATGGAGGAAGGAAGAAGCCAGGGTATTTTTCTCCCCCATCCTTCTGTGCTAACTGGGTGCCCAGCAGTGGTTGTGTTTCTCCTGTGGCTTTAGCTTTTGCTGGGCAGGTCTAAAGATTTTTCCAGCTTTCACCTGGTGACGCTGACTCATGAAATCCAGTAATACTACTTCCTTCCTTTGGTTTTCCAGCTTGAGTGGACTTAGTTTTCCTGCTGTAGCAAATCTTTGAGTTGTCATTTCTTGTTTGGCTTCAGAGCTTATCCATCACATGCATAACTAACTGCCTACATTAAATTCCCTCTGTTTCACATACTTGGGAAAGTTTCTTCTTTCCTGTTTGGATCCTGACTTGCACAAGGGGTTAAAGAAAGTCTTTCTCAGAAGGTGCCATTTGAGACAAAACTTGAAAGACTGAAAGCTAATTGTGTGATCTGGAGGAAGGACATTCTAGGCAGAGGGAAGAGCAAAGGAAAAAAGCATTGAGATTATGATGACCTTAGAGTATTTGAGGAACATAGAGAAGCCAAGTACAATTGGAGCATGGTGAGTGGGCAGGAGAGGGTGGAAGACAAGTATAGAGAAGAAGGTGGCGGCTAGTTGGTGGAAGATCTCATAGACCAAAGTAAGGATTTTGGATTTTATTCTAATTGTGCTTGGAAACCATTGGAATATTTTAAGGTGAAAGAAGGGGCATGCAAGTAATATGATTTATATTTGCAAGAGATTGTTCTGACTGCTCTGTAAAGAATATTATAGGGTTATAAGACTAGAACAAAGACCAGTTATGTGCCTGTTGCTTATGATACAAGCAAGAAATGACGTCAACTTAGGCTAGGGTGGAAGCAAAGGAAATAGAGAGAGGTGGGAAGATTCCTAATATGTTTTGGAGAAAAAGTCCACAGAGCTTATTGATGAGAGGATTGAGGAAAACAGAGGAATCAAGAGTGACTCCTGGAATTTTGACCTTGGAGTTTTTATTGATCTTATAATTTACCCAGATGAAGAAGACAGTGAGTTACAGGTTTTCAGGGGCGAGAGAATATTTGATTTTGGATATGTTAAAGTAGAGATGCTTCTTTGACAGCTAAATAAAGTTATCATGTAGGGAGCTGTAGATCATGTCTGGAGCTCAAGGGAGAAGTCCTAGTTAGAAGGATAGATATGGAAGTCAACAGCACAAATCCATGGGAATGGATAAATTACCAAGAGAAAGAATATAGATATATGGCAACCATTATTATTACTACGATTGTCTTTATTGTTGTTATTATTAACCTACAACAAGGTCTCATGCTTCCTCAAAATAAAACTTTCACCAAAGCTTGAGACTTGCTAAGTTGATAGAAGGGAATGATGGAAATGGGTATAGTGAGCAGCCAAATGACCAATTTGCCTAGATGTTTGTTAGAATATTCTTATTCTTTTATCTGTAGACCAGATGGCTAGCTGGGTAAGTAGTGAGTGTGATGGATGGTCTGGGACTGTGAACATCACCTCCAAGTGCAAGTTTTCTGGAGAGAAGCCCAGGCCAGTTTATTATAGAGTAGTGAATAAATCTGCTTCATATTCACATTTGGTATGAATAATTGAGTCACCCATACCAAATTGCCTCCTATAAAATGTTTCATCAAGAATAAGACAAGTTGTGATGAGTACATATGGGTGTGTAAAGACTTAGCCTATTTGATTTTAAAAAAGAAATTTGAAACAATAGTTTTTAAGGCCAAACCAGTTCTTTCCAGAAAATTCTCCAGAGTAAGACTAAGGAAATACTCATGCATTTCAAAGCAAAAGAGTTAAGTAAGGCATAGTAAGCTCATATATGACCTCCTTATTCTTAGGTCATTGCCTAGTGAGTCTCCAGAAACCTAATTTACCTGGTGCTGTTGTTAAGCAATACCTCTTAGGCATATATGGGGAAGCTCTGATAAGAGAAAATGTATTGAATAATCACAGAAGATGGAATGAGGAGTGACCTTGGTGTCACCATATGGAAGTCAAATATGCCCAAGAATAACACCAACAGCAGGGTCTACAGTGTTGTTAGTTCACTCTTCAAGCCTTATTTTAATGCATCTTAGAGATGAGCGTGCATGTTTGAAAAAGTCACTTCTTTGGCTGTCCATTTCTTAAATTGATAGAGCATCCTTGGCTCTGTTAATTAGAAGCAGGAGCACATAGTGCTGCCTGATGAATAGCAACAGGAAGATGATCCAGGATGATATTTTATCTTCTCCAGTGCCAAATTCAGAGCATGCCAGCGTTGAGGACAGTTTGGAAGTCTTCGTAATATTGGTGCTAAACCAATTTTTTCACATGCCTAAATTAGGCTAATCAAATCTGTCAGAATTCTGAACATCGAGATGTCACTGCTGTCAGGAAGTCCCTCTTACCTTGGATGGTGTCAGATAGAAGCCTTAATAATGGCTTCATTCTGTTATTTTACCTATGAATGCTGTTTATCTTCAACTTTCTCGTTTTCTCTCCTGTTTTTACCCCAGTGGACCTGGTATGTGATAAATCTATGAATCCATACTGGTTGCACATTCATGTGGCAGTGGTGGGATGGTGGAAAGACGACAAATAAATAAATAGAAGGCAAACCAAATCTAACAATAGGGCACAAATATCTACGAGTTTTGGTTTTTAGTTGTTGTTTATTTTTTTGGATATTGGAATTTCCAAAGTGAATTCTCTAGCCGGTTCTCAACATGGCACTTCTTTTAAAATTTTAGTGCTGCTCTCGTATCTCAAGACATTGTAAATCTATGCTAATTAAATTGGTGTGGTATTCACATAGCTATAGACAAAGAGACTGATGGAACAGAATAGAGAGCCCGTATGATAGAGGTGGCATTGCATATCAGTGGAGAAAAGGTGGATATTTTAATTAATGGTGCTGAGACGTTCATTATCTATGTGGAAAAACATGGAATTGGACTTCTAATTCACGCTATGCACAAAAATGAATTCCAAGTGTATTAAACACCTAAATATACAAGGGAAAAATATAAAGGTTTTTAGAAGAGAATATAGGTGGATGATTTCATGAACTTAAGATGTGGAGGGATTTCTTAAACAAGACACAGAGGCACAATCCATAAAGAACATGATTGATAATTTTAACTATGTGAAAACTAAGCATATGATGTAATCAAAAGACATCATATAAAGAGCGAAAATGGAAAATTTGGTGCTGACTTCCTTTGATTTGGGAATGTTGGTGTATCAAGACCATCCCAAACTATAAGAATGTCGAAAAATGTGAGGGCTGCTCAGATGTGACAACTTAATGCTGACCTCGTCTCCGTTATCCGTGACCCTGTCCTTCCCATCACAGTAATGGAGAGGATAAATTTAGCATAATTGCTATTTCATGCTTATTCTGCAGAGTGTTAAAGTGCTTTTGAACTACTCTAGTTAGAAATATGCGCTGTGGCTTCTCTCACTCTTGCCAAAATATACAATTTCTTCAAAGAACTGGAGTTTATAATTCAGAAGCATTTGTGTGTGTGCACACACATGTGTGTTTGAGAAGCTCAAGAAGAAGTAAAAGTAGATTTCTTCCCCAGAATTTAAATGTAACACGTGCTCATTATAGAGAAAATTTGCAATATAGAAAAATAAAAAGGAAAACTTAAGTCATTCAAAATCCTCCTACAATCTATAGGCAACTATTACTAACATTTTTGGGTTTTTTGGTGAGGAAGATTTGCCCTGAGCTAACATCTGTGCCCATCTTCCTCCACTTTATATGTGGGATGCTGCCATAGCATGGCTTGATGAGTGGTGTGTAGGTATGTGCCTGGGATCCGAGCCCATGAACCCCCGGGCCACCAAAGCAGAATGAGCAAGCTTAACCACCATGCCAGTGGGTCGGCCTCTCTTATTAACATTTTGGTATTTGTTTTCTCTATGTATATTACATTGTAGTACAGTATTGTAGTACAGTATTGAATTCTGATCAATCCACTTAAGATAATACAAGCTTCTTCTGTGTTGTTACAAACTTGGTAGAAACATTTTTAACAGGAGCCCACGAGAAGTAGCATACCATCGCCTTTAGGATGACAGGCTCCAAGTTACTGCCAAGTTTGAATACTGAATCCACCACTTATTAGCTGTTGGTCATGGGCAAATTGCTGAACATCTCTCTCCTCAGTTTCCCCATCTATAAAATATGCTTATAACAGTATCTACCTCATAGGAAGGACTGTTGTAAAGATGGAATTTGATACCTATCAATTGTGCTCCGCAGGTAGTAAATGACAATTGATGTTATTAATATTGTATGTGTAAAAGGATTGGTGGGTTTCACCACCCTCCAGGCCCACTCAAGTATTAGTGCTAGAGCTTTCCTTGGTATTTCTCATTGCTCTCGGTACATAGAGGACCCTACAGTTGAGGGGCTTACGAGTATCCTGAAACGCATCAAGCCATGTGGGGTAGTTTGGAGGTCTTCAAAGGCTCAGGGCATAGGTGGATATCCTTTGCCTGAAGACCACTGGAGACCTGCGGGTAGCCATTGCTGGAAGGCCCTCATTGACAGCAGTGAGAACTGCTCACTGAGGTTCTCAGCATCTGCCCCAAGATGGGCTTCTGCTAATGGGGATGTTTGGTCTGTCTCTTGATGCTGACTTCTCTTCATGTGGTCCCTCTAGGTCCACTCCCCATTTCCTTAATCTTAGGCAGCATCCGCACTCCAAGATCATGCGCTATCTCTTCTTTCAACCAGGAACAGAGATGGGAAGTAGAATTGCTTAGCCTTTTCTCTCCAGTCAATTATTTGTGCATAAACTTCATCAGCAAGCTTTTCCGAAAGGCCATTCCTTGTGATTATCAAGGCTTATTTTGGAAGTTGAAAAAACTGGATATGGACTGTTTCTTTCTTTCCCTTCTTACCATAAGAACCCCAATTTCCTTTGAATGCCTCTGATTAACTAGGAGAAGGGTCATGTATCATGGAGTACAGAAAAGAAAACCACAGAAATTAATATTTTAAGGTATTATCTCATCATAAATGAATGTATCATAATTTACTTAATCACTCTCCTATTGCTGGACATTTAGATTATTTCCAATTTTTAGCTATTAAAATGACACTGTGATTAACATTGCTAAAAACTCTTTCGTATTTTGGATGGCTTAGGCTGAATTACCAGAAGTCGAAATTCTGGGTCAAATAATACAAAAAATAATAAATGCTTTAAGAATTTCCTTTCTTGTGTTAAGGGTAGATTGCATTGCTTTATGAGGTAGTAGAAAATTAAGCATAAGAACAGGGTCAGATTTTTTAAAATATTGCCATTTAACTGTCTGCATGCCTGTAATATCTGTTTATATTGACTAAAAAGACCCTTGGCAACTTTTTGATGTCTAAATTTCTTTGACTAATGGTTTTGTTCTCTTGCTGAACTATTACTATCTTTGGGAATAGTAAAAGTTTAAAACTATGCACTAAAAGAAAGCCTTCATTTTATCGGATCTTTAACCAAGAATCGATTGATGGAGGCAGCATGGCCAGTGGGACAAAGAGGTAGTCAGGGCCACTGGTGTCACATGTGGCACTGAAATGGGTTCTTGGAGGTGCCAATAGCCAACCTTCCATCTGCCCAGTCTTTAAAGGGAAATGAATGGGAGAATGGACTGCGTGGGGCATCAAGATCACTATTATTCCCCATTCCCTTTGCAATATTTTCAAACAGAGGATAGCATATCAAAATAAACACCAAGAACAAAGACATCTCTGATGTGCTTGTGTGCTGGCAGGAGAGTGTTGTCTGCTCTCACAGATGGACTTAGCTTTGTCCAACGAAGAATTCTGCAAGGGGTGTTATCACCTGAGCTTACCATAGACACCAGAATCTTGAATGAGATGGGTGTCTATCCATTTATAACACAAAACTCTATAAGGGCAAAAAAGTGTTCATTGAGAATAAACAAATGATGTTAGGGAACATTATGTACAGCTTTATTGTGTACTTGAAACAAGCATAATTATATAGAACTAAAAATGCTGTACAATAGGGCTTGTGATTAATATCCAGTTGATCCTTGCTAGGAATTGCTGAAAGCTTTAGCCAATGACTCTATTTTCATTTGATCTGGATTTTTCTTTCTTTTATAAAACCTCTCAAATCTGTGAATTTTTTTCTGCATATCTCATGTTCTTCTTGCCTTATGTGGACCTCTGCTGGAATGCTTGCTTCCCTGAGTTAAAGAACTTATTATCAAAAATTACAGGAAATCCTCAGTCTCTGAAAGTGTAAAGCCTCAACATTTAGTTTAAATGTGGAGCCATCATCAACTGTGTTGCCATGGAGATTCTTCCTCCCATGTGCTCTGAAACATGTCTGCTGCCAATTATCCAGAAATAACTTCTCTATTTCTATAGAATCTTCTGTGTCTCACCTACTGCTGCCTCTGTAGTCTGTTTGAGCTTTGGTGGAAGGGGGAGGGCTTTTCATTTCTATTCCTTGCAGGCAGAAAAGATAATTTTCAATGTCTTCAAGCTGAAAAAGATCCCCCACTGTCTCACTTCCTGTGTAACACTATTAAGCATCCCCCTTAGCTGCCGTGGATGAAGGCTAATTTTTTAATCCATTTCATATAGTAGAATAGACTATGACCTTGGTGGCCGTGGTGGGAAAGGTGATTATGGGCCCCTTTTATATCCTTGGTCCATTTTACATTATAGACTCTCAGGGCTTATTTTTCCCCCAATAGATATTATTTTCCATATGAGCTACCACTCAGAGTCACTCCATGAGCAGTCAAGAGTTGAGGATGAATTTGTCTACTTCTCTATCTTGATTTGGACTCTCCATCCTTGGGAACTAAAGAGTCTTCCTTGAACTGATTGAACATCATGTGGGTAGGTTTGAAAGCACTCAGTCTACAACCCCTGAGCTAGACTCAGTTGTGGCTTTAAACAGAAGCAGGATGTCAACTGTGCAAATCCCTATCTTGATTCTCCCTGTGGGCCAGCAGCCTCTGATGCTCTAGGAGCCTGTTTTATCTGTTGCTTCATGCTGGAAGCTGATGACATTTTTGGGGTTGGTCATTCCTTCTCATAGGCTCAATCAAGTGGTGTACCAAGACTATTCCAGCTTCACAGAAGAGCTCCATTGTGTTTTATAGATTCACTTTTTTTTTGTGCTGAGGAAGACTCACCCTGAGCTAACATCTGTGCCAATCTTCCTCTATTTTGTATGTGAGTCACCGCCACAGCATGGCTGCTGATGAGTGGTGTAGTTTCATGTCCAGGAACTGAACCCAGACTGCTGAAATGGAGCACAGCAAACTTAACCACTAGGCAATGGGGCCAGCCCCTAGATTCACTTTTAGAGAGTAGTTTAATAAACACAGATCTGTTCTGAAGTGCAAAGTTCCCTGAATTTATAACAGGCATGAGGAAACTGGGAAAGTTCTTGGAACACTCTGCCCAACTTGGAGGCCTGTGCATGAAAGGAAATGAAAGGTTTGTCTGCCACCCCTCTCATTTTTACTGCCCACTGGGAGGCTATAATCCAAAAGGCTTGGAGAATACTATGGAACGGATCCCAAATTATCACTGGCTGTGTCTGAGATAAAGATGATGGATAGTGGAGGAGGGGCAATGAACGATTGCCCAATCTCACAATATTTGCAGGTCAATTTCTGACTTTCAAGCAAGCAGGTTCCAAATCCTTCAAACTGTTGAGTCTTCCCTAGATCAGAATCCCTAGAGAAGCTGCACATAGTGGACTGATAAGTATGATCACTGAGTTTTAATTCTCTATCTTTGGTAGATACAATGACTGTCTACTGTCCTTGGTCATCTGACACAATAGAAATCACCATGCCTCTTGATAGCATCACCTGAACAGTTTTCTTCTTCCTTTCCAAAGTTTTGTACCTAAAGCTGTTGTAGAAGAATAGGGGTTGTAGGGAGGGAGCACTGCGCAGTGCTCAGGAGATGACAATCTGTCAAAGAGTAGCCAAAAAGTGGCATTGCAGGGTCAGAAGGGAGGCACGCTTCAGATTTAGATATTACCAATGGACATTTTAAGGAATCTCTCCTCCAAAAACAGTCACATCAGTGCACAAAACTGGTACAAGAATGTTCATTGCAGCATTATTTGTATTAATAAAAAATGGAAACAACCTAAGTGTCCAACAAACAAGGACTGGCTGAATAAATGACAGAGCATCCATACAGTGGAATACTATGTCTGCCTTATACAGAATAGGGTAGAGCTTTAAAGTATGACTCCACATCGGAATGTAACAATGAATATATGGGCGTAGAAAAAAATCTGGAAGGCCGTGCACAAACTTGTTAATGATGGTTAGCTATGGACAGTCAGTTTAGAGAGAAGAGATATTTACTCTCTGCTCTCTTATATTACTTATAAAACATTTTTATTTATTTATTTATTTTTATTGTGATAACATTGTTTACAACACTATATAAATTTCCTATGTACATCATTACATTTCAGTTTCTGTGTAGATCACATCCTGTTCACTACCCAAAGACTGATTACAATCGATCACCACACACGTGTGCTTAATCACCTCTTTCACCCTACTCCCTTTCCCCTTCCTCTCTCGTAACCACCAATCCAATCTCTGTCTCTTTGTGTTTGTTTGTTGTTGTTTTTATCTTCTATTTGTGAGTGAGATCATACAGTATTTCACTTTCTCTCTCTGACTTACTTTGCTTAGTATAATACCCTCAAGGTCTATCCATGGTGTCACAAATGGCCAGATTTTATCCTTTTTTATGGCTGAGTAATATTCCATTGTGTATATATACCACGTCTTCTTTATCAATTCATTGTTAGATGGGAACCTAGGTTGCTTCCAAGTCTTTGCTATTGTTGATAATGCTGCAATGAACATAGGGATGCATATATCTTCACGCATTTGTGTTTTCATGTTCTTTGGATAAATACACAGCAGTGGAATAGCTGGATCGTATGGTAGTTCTATTCTGAATTTTTTGAGGGATCTCCATACTGTTTTCTGTAGTGGATATACCAATTTGCACTCCCACCGGCAGTGTATGAGAGTTCTCTTTTCTCCACATCCTCTCCAACATTTCTTATTTCTCACCTTGTTAATTATAACCATTCTGATGGGGGTGAGGTGATAGCTCATTGTGGTTTTGATTTGCATTTCCTTGATAGTTAGTGATGTTGAACATCTTTTCGTGTGCCTCTTGGCCATCTGTATATCTTCTTTGGAGAAATGTCTGTCCAGATCTTTTGCCCATTTTTTAATTGGGTTGTTTGTTTTTTTGTTGTTGAGATGTATGAATTCTTTATAGATTTTGAATATTAACCCCTTATCAGATATATGATTGGCAAATACCTTCTCCCAATTGTTAGGTTGTCTTTTCCTTTTGTTAATGGTTTTCTTTGCTGTGCAGAAGATTTTTAATTTGATGTTTACTCTCTGCTCTCTTATATTGCTTATAAAATATTTTTAAATGTCTTGAAAAAATCAACTCTCCATATTTGTTCATTTTATTTGTTTGGTTAGACAATCTGAATCATGGGTAAGGATCATGTCTATGGCAAAGTCCCATGGATGTCCTCAGGTCATGCATAATTACCAGCTCCCCAGTGATAACTCCATCTCTCCCTCTTCCACTCAAGAGAGCACTCAAAATGACTTGAGTCAGGGCAATAAGGTTATAGGGGTAACCTTTCCATATGCTCTAATTTACTTTTAAAAGTAAAGGGATCCATAAACTGTATATTTATATGCCATACATATCAAATTATATGAGACACAATGTGTTGAAAAAACAAGGTTGAGAACCACTAATATTGATGGGCAGTCATTGCGTTCGGGTGAGATGTGCAGTGTTGTGTGTAATACCAAGATCAAAGTGACCTCTTTACCTTACAGCTGCTTGAAGTAGAGAAGGAAAGTATGTATCACAAGACAGCTGATGATGAGTTCCTGCCTCAATTTGAGTGCCTGGATATTCTGAGGACAACTTCCAGCTGGGGAGACTGAGGGAGGTCTTGATGAAGGAGGTGTCTCAACAAAGTGGTAGGATGAAAAAATTTGGAGGTATGCGTAGATGAGTTGATGTCCGGGGAGGGGTGCGGGAGGCAAAGGTTGTCTTCAGAGGACACTGCACCCTCCATGAAGACAAGGGACTTGTTTCATTTGCCACTCTATACCTAATGTTTACAGCCAGACATAGACAAGGCATTCAATAATACTCATTGTGTAAATAACAAGTCGAAGTTAGCATCAGCAATGCAAACTAATCTTGTCTGCAAAACAGCCTATGGATCCCAGTGCCTTGTTGGTAAACAATAGCTGTTCTGCATTTTTATGATGTGCTGGTTCCCTGGGAGTGCTGATGGGATAAATTCTTCAACAACAGCCTTGGACGACTGATTATTTCTTGTGTCCACAGCTTTTTATTGATTGCTGAGCAGAATACAAAGAAAGAAGACAAGATCTCTGACAGTTCACTGATTCCTCTGTGGGACTGGCTTTTAGTAAGCTGCACGTTTGCATGGCTCCAGACACTTACCTCTGTGTTCATGTGACCCTCACCCTAATTCCCTAGTGGTGATGGATAGCTGGAATTGTGATTCCCCTCTTACAACTGCCTGACCAGAAGTGAAGAGACTTGTCCCCGGTCTCACAGCTCACGATTGCGGAGCCAGAGAGAAAATCAGTGTCTCCCAACCTTGCTGCAATTCCTTCTAAGTGCACAGGCTGGGACCCTGTGAGGCCTCCGTGAACAGCTTGGTAAATCTTAGGAGGGACTGCTTGCTGCTGTAATTAAGGTGTGGATTATAGGTTTCCACTCCTGTGGGAAGGAGGAAAAAAACAAAGCAAAACAAAACAAACTAACAAAAACGCCTCTAAGGCTCTTCTGCTTTGTGTATTGACTTGAAGGTTTCAAAGTGTACTGAGGTTTCCATGAGATATGGTCTCTGCCTTGTTTCAGTTTCTGGGAATATCAGGAATAAATTTGCTTTTTTTCCCACCATTGTTGGAATTCTTGTTGAATTTCTTGTGTTTAGTTCTTCTGAATACAACCCTCTTTAATTTGCAGTGAGTAAAATCCATCCTTCCATGTCAATTTCCCCAATATTTCCTTCTCCAAATAGTCCCAGACATTTGGGCAAATAAGTAATGGATTATATATTCTGAGCTGTGTGGTCAGGGCTCATCCTTGGAATGACCATGAAGCATTTGCCCACATTTGGTTTCTTCCTTTCCTTTTTCATCTTCCCCTTCAAATGCTCACTTCCTTTGTGTTTTCCTTCTTTTCCATATGTGAATCGATCTTTTAGCTCCAGGAAAGCATTTAAAAATAAAATTGGATATTCATTCATTCAATGGTATTTACTGCAGGCCTGCCATGTGCCAGGCACTTTGCTGTTTGTATCAGCATTCTAGTGGTGTGTAACAAATTACCATAAGCTTAGTGGCTTAAACAAACACACTTGTTATTTCACATGCTCTGGGGGTCAGGAATCCAGGCACGGCTTAGCTGTGTCCTCCATGCAAGGTCTCATCAGGCTGAAATCTAGGTGTCTGGGGATGCTATCTCATGTGATGCTTGGTGTGCTCTTCCAAGCTCACTGGTTGGTGGCAGAATTCATTTCTTTGTGGTTGTGTGACTGAAATCCTCTTTGGTCGTTGGCTGGGGACCATTCTCAACTCCCAGAGGCCACCCTCAAGTCCTTGCCATGTGGCCTCTTTCTCTCAGAACATGAGAGCTAACTTCTTCAAGACACTGGGCAAGAATCTGCTGCTGCTGCTTATCTCTCTGACTTCATTTAAGGACTCACCTGATTAGGCCAGCCCACCCAGGATAATCTCCCTTTTGATTAAGTCAAAGTCTACTGAATAAGAACTTTAATTATATCTACAAAATGTCCTCATCTTTCCCATATTTGTAACCTTATCATATTATACAGGGTGTGTATCCCAGGGGTCAGGAATCTTGGGGGCCATCCTAGAATTCTACCTACTAAAGTTATGCAATAGAGATACAACTGTGAGTAAAACATGCCTGTTCCCAGCCCTATAACATTTATATTAAGTGGGAGAGCCAGTAAATAATAAATATATATTTTTAATTTGTGATAAGTTCTATGAAAGAAATAAACAGATTGATATGAAAAGTACTATGCACAGATGACATTTAGATGGGATAACGTTGATACAGAGCAATATGAAGGCTGAAAAGGAACAGTCATATAGAGATGTGGAGAAAGAGCATACCATGCAGGCCGACCAGCAAGTTCAAAAGCGTGGGAGTGAGAAAGACCTGTTCGTTTTTGAAGAGCAGAAAGGAGGCTGGTGTGCTGGGAGGAGAGTGAAGGAGGAAATGAGGTCTGAGTGGTAGGCAGGGGCCAGATTAAGCAGGCACTCAGAAGCCATGGTAAAAAGTTTTGGAGATGGGAAGCCAAAAGTAATTTTAATCAGTGGAGAAATATGATCTGATTTGTTTTAAGATCTGGGACATTGTGATTTATAAGAAGAAATATTTATTTGGTCCTCGTCCCATTTTTGGCACAAAGCTCCTAAAATCCTTGGAATTTCCTAAATAATGAGAGAGATAAAGCTGTCTTTTGTTATGATAATGAAGTGGCTTTTGGAAACAGAAAAGGATACGACTGGTTGCCAGTGGAGCGAACCTTATGGTTAGAAGGTTGGAACTTTCAGTCCTACCCCTAGACTTCTGAGGAGGGGAGAAGGGCTGGACATGATCACCAATCACCAATGGTCAATGGTCTAATCAACCATGCCTTTGTAATGAAGCCTCCACACGCCCGAAAGGACAGGGTTTGGAGAGCTTCCAGGTTGGCGAACACGTGGAGATTTGTGGACAGTGTTGGAGAGAGCTTGGAAGCTCTGTGCTCCTTCCCACGTACCTTGCCCTATGTATCTCTTCCATCTGGCTGTTCCTGAGTTATATCCTTTTATAATAAACGAGTGATCCAGTAAGTGAAATGTTTCTCTGAGTTCTGTGAGCTGCTCTAGGAAATTAATCAAACCCACGGAGGTATTTGTGGGAACCTTCAATCTACAGCCAGCTGGTCAGAAGCCCAGGTGATGACCTGGATTTACGGTTGGCTTCTGAGGAAGTAGGGAGCCATCTTGTAGGACTAAGCCCTTAACCTGTGGAATCTGACAATATTTTCACGTAGATAGTGTCAGAATTGAGTTGAATTGTAGGACACCCAGCTGGTGTTGAAGAATTGCTTGGTGGCGGGGTTAAAACCTCCACATGTTGGAATTGTGTGCAGAGTTATAAGATCACTCTGTGTGGAAATTGCATCACAGAAGTTCAGGAGAGGAAGCAGGGAGACCAGTTTGGAAACTACTAAGAGAGTCCAGTAAAGAGGTGATGGAAGGCTGCACTACCGTGGTGTCCGTGGAGATGGAAAGAAGGAAATGGAGTCGAGACATATTTTGGAGCCATTAAGAAGGACAGGAGTTGGTGATGGATGGGATGTGGCATCTAGCAAGGGCAATTCAATTTTAGAAGGTTAATCGCTTTGCTTAAGGTCATGTAGTTAACAAGCATCCGCAGGCAGGTCGTGGATGCGGATGGTCCAACTCTAAATCTGTGGCTTTCTCTCCATCTCTCTAATTCTTTAGTGAAAGAACAATGTGAACCACGTGCTCAATATCATTAATTGAGGTTGCTGACAATATGCTGCAAGTCCACATTGTTTTTCTCTTAAAAAATGCAAGTAGAGTTGGTGGGAGGTTGCTCAATGTACTCGGCATGTCCATCTCTTTATTGCAAGCTGGAGTAGGATGATGCTAGAAGCCCTGAGTGGAATTGTCTGCCAGTGGAAGTGTCAGTGGATGACAAGACTGCAAGGAGAAGATCATCTTTCCCTGGAAATTTTCCAGGGAAACGCATCGTGGGGTTCTGGATACTAATTGGTCATTATCGTGTTGTAAAAACACCTTTGTATAATGAACAAGGGAAGAAGGCAAAGAGGGAGCCATTGCACTAGATTTGGGGTGATTTATGATTTTGATTTTTTCAATTTGTGAATCATGTTTGAGGGCTATGTTGACCTACAGAACCACTTGAATTATTATCAAAACAAGCTCTCTCTCACTGCCCGCCCTCCTGAGCACCCTGTCCGGAGGAAGACAAAAGCATTTGCATAAGCGCCAGACTAAATGATTTGGTGTCTATTAATCTACATGCTGGAGATAATAGTTTTCTTTTTAAAATGACTGTAAATTGTATTAACACAGACAGGGCTGGTGAGAAATTAAGGGTCTTAGAATGCTGGTGCTAAATCAACAAACTTAAATGACTACTTGCACCACAGATTTTATCTCAGGATCTCCTCAAAGCCTCTTGGTTTCCAGTGGAAAACAATGAGATATATCTTTAAAGATGAAGCGCACAGAGAGAAGTGCTGCCCTTTTCTGAGCAATACCTGGGAAGAGGCCACGCAGTATGAGTGTCACTGAGACTGTGTTTCAAAGTCCTCCAGCTTCCTAGAGCGGCCAAGAAACAGCTAGGTCTAGGAAATTTGATGATAGCATTGGTGTTTTAGAGGTTATGTTATGAATCTGTCAAATTAACACTTGTTAAGTGGAGCACAGGGTGCTAGATGGTGGGCTGTTTTAACAGCAGACCACAGGAGAAATTGAAATAGAGAAATTTATTACTCACAGGTCCTGGAGGAAGTAACTCACATGCCTCAAATGACCACCTGGGGAGGTCAAGGCAGAGTATAGACAGACAGAGAGGAGCTGGAGCACATGCCTTTATTAGGGTCTGTGGATGGAGTGCTTTGGGGTTCCCAGGTAAAGGTTAGATTGGTCAATTCAAACCAAAAGGGCAGGATTTTGGTAAGTCCCTTGGGGGAGTTATCTAGGAGGTGCACAAGGGCAGACTACTGATCACAAGAGCTTTTGGGGAAGTCATATCAGGAAGTTACTGCTTGTGACTCTGCAGGTTGTTATCTAGGGCATGTGCATGCATGAAGTGGCTGGGGTCAGTTTAAGGACCCTGCGGACCACTTAGCCAAACAAAATGGTTGCCAAGGCAGCAATACCATGGAGTAGCTTAGCTAAACCCTCACCAGCTTATTACTACCTCTGTTAGAGTTTGTAATAATAATATAATATATAAGAGCTAACTGTTATTGAAGACTAATCTAGGGCTAGGCATTATGTTAATTGTTTTACATTAATTATGTCATTTAATTCTTATAATAATCTTGTCTTGCAGATAATAGTATCATCTCGTTTAAAGGAAATAGAGGCTTAGAGAGATTAAAGAATTTTTCTAAGGACTCTTAGATAATGAATGGCAGAACTAGTATTAGAATCCAAAGGTATTTCACTCTGCGTTTAGTACTTTTAAATATAAAATATAAACATAAAATGAGTGCCTTAGATACTGGAGGTGACTTTATTCAGACATGCAGAAATTCTGGTTTGGTTGAAGTAAATGTCTTATTGAAATATGCGAAAAAAATAGGGTTAAATGAAGCAGTGATTTAAAATCAATAGAAAATTATTTTTTTTAGAATTACTTAGTTACACCTAGGAGTTTCTCATTCTATAAAATTGTAAAATATAATTACAATAGAAGCTTGTCTGTTCTGTTTTTTTTTTTTTTTAGGAAAAAAGATGTTAATTTACAAATGACCCAGACTTGCAAGTGACGCCAAGTCAATTTTTTTTCTCATAAAACTTCTAAGTTGTGGCTAAATGTTATCATTTCCTTATTCTTCTTCACATTGCTTGCTTCCAAACCAGCATTCGCAGTTGGATTTCTTGAGAGAAGGCATTTTTTTGGGCAAAGTAACACTTTTTATAACTCTCAGGAATTACTGCACCTTTGATGACTAGTGGACTGCAGTGTTTGGTGGTCAGCTAGGTCCACTCACTAGTCACAACTCACAGAGGCACGATGATTTTACAGTTATTCCTTCAAAACGTAAATGGATCATTTCCAATGATAGATGCTCAGCACCACTCATAAATTATTAGAATCGAGAAAGATAAATGTCAACAGTTCACTGTATTAGCAAAAGTAATTGGCATTTATGCTTTAATTAAGCACAGCTTTTAAAATTAAAACCACGACTGAAAAGAGAAATGTTCTCTTTAGCTTAGGTAATCACAGGCGTGGGAAACCTTTTTTTCTAGAGTATGTACTCGTAACTCAGTCACCATCCCTCTTTAGTTTGTTGGGAAATCCTAGTTATAGACCAAGTTCTATGAAAGAAACTGTTTAGAGATGTCTGGGCTCGCAAATCCATACATACTGTTTCACGTACAGACTTCTGTGATAATGGTGTACTTGTTAAGAATAGAGATTACCTGATTTTTTTTCCCCTGGGAATTCTGATTCAGTAGGACTAGGTTGGAGCTTAGGAATCTGTGCTTTTAGCAAGCACTCCAAGCCATTCTTATCATTGAAGAAATTTGAGAAATACTGCAACATGAGAGGAAAGACCTCTCCTTGCCCAAAGGATATTGATTTCAAGAAGAGAAAGTTCCCAGCAGAAATCTGAAATATCCTCAAAGAAGTTCCTCATTGGAGGTCCTGTGTGTCATTCTTCCCCACGGTGAACCTGGTTGGTTTTTGAAAGTGACCATAGTGGTTTACCCCCATTGTAGGTGACACAGTAAGTACCACCTCATTCTTCCTAATACATTATTAGAGATATGGAAGAGATATTAAAAATCCCCAGTTGGGCTTCTAGAAATAAATATTATAACGTCTGAAATGAAAAATACACTGGATGGTATTAATAGCAGATTAGATGTTGCAGAAGAAAAGAGTAGTAAACTGGAAGATGTAGTAATAGAAACTACTTAAAATAAAATGCACGTGGGAAAAACACCAGAAAAAAATGAACATCATGAGTGAGTTGTGAGAAAACTTTAAGAGGCTCAATATATTTGTAATTGCAATTTAGAAGAATGAGGGGGCAGAAAAAATATTTGAGGAAATAATGGCTGAGTGAATTTAAAATTTGATGGAAAGTGTAAACCCATAGATCTAAGAAGGTCAGCAAACTACAAGCACAAGAAAGATGAAGAAAATTTATCCGAGGCATATCATATCAAACTGATACCAGTGGTGAAAAGAAAATCTTAAAGCAGCCAGAGAAAAAACACATATCATGTGCAGAGGAACAATGTTAAGGATGACAGTGATTTTTTAGACACAATGCAAGAAGACAGTGGAACGACCTGGAAGTATCCAAAGAAAAAACCTGTCAACCTTGATTCTATACCTTGTGAAAATATCTTTCAAAAAAAGAAGGTGAGGGGCCAGCCCGGTGGCGCAGCAGTTAAATTCACACATTCCTCTTTGGTGACCCAGAGTTTGCCGGTTCGGATCCTGGGTGTGGCCATGGCACCACTTGGCAAGCCATGCTGTGGTAGGTGTCTCACACATAAAGTAGAGGAAGATAGGCATGGATGTTAGCTCAGGGCCACTCTTCCTCAGTGAAAAGAGGAGGATTGGCAGCAGATGTTAGCTCAGGGCTAATCTTCCTCAAAAAAAAAAATCAAGAGAAAAAAGGAGGTGATTTAAAGACTTTCAAGACATTTGTAATGGCTGATTTTCTTTTTTAAAATGAGAACATATTGGTTTTTCGTGGAATCAATTTTTTTTAATGGAGAACCTAGTCTGGCCTTTAGGTAGTTTTTATTTTTCCGTTTTGGATGTTGCTTTTGCATCTCATTTTTGTAAGTGAGAGGGAGAAAATACATTTTGGTAGAGCTAAAAGAAAAATAAATTTTTGATATCAGTACCAGTGTCAGCAGGAAACAGAAGACATTTTTCATATCCTGCTCAGATCTCTGGTAAGAACATGGATTGCAGGATAAGTGATCAAATAGCCAATCTGGGGGCTGGCCCAGTGGCACAGTGGTTAAGTTTGTGTGCTCTGCTTTGGCGGCCCATGGTTTGCAGGTTCGGATCCCGGGCGTGGACTGAGCACCGCTCGTCAAGCTGCACTGTGGTGGCATCCCACATAAAATAGAGGAAGATTGGAACAGATGTTAGCTCAGCAACAATCCTCCTCACACACACACACACGCACACACACACACACACGTCAATCTGCTATTCCCTACAGGGAACCTGAAAAGAGGAAGGTAATTTCAACCTCAGTACCATTGTTGAGCTGCAATTCTCCATTAGTTACACATTCTTAGGGAAGTGATGGATTCTAGGTTATACAACACAGATGCTGAATAATTCCTAAAGAGATCTATTAACTGCAATGGGTATTAATGATATTCATCTTGCAACCAGCCAGAAAAAGTCACAAGCTAAGGAAGCCAGGTCCAGGGCATTTTGTGACTCACACTTTGGGTGTAAAATTTTAACATCACAGAGAGAAGTGATTATCTCTAACACAATGAATACATCGATCCATACATAATTTCAGCTAGCATTTATTAAGCACCTGCAATGTGGCAGCTACTACGTTAGGCATTCAGTTTGCAAAAAAGCAGCACAGAGTCTCCTTGAGAAGGTTACAGACAATGTAAGAGGTAGACCAGGAAAGCAATTACAATACAGTGAGATTAGTATTAATAGAGTTCATCAAAGAGTTATTACCTTATTTGAGCACTAACTATATGCTAGGAACTCTGATAGGCAGTAGAGAACAAGACAAAACTCTATAAAGCTTATAATATAGCTTAGTGGGTGCTCTGGTAACAGAGAGAAAGGAGTTTATCTGCTTTGCCTTGGGTCTTTTGAACTACCATAATTTATTTTGTGGGTCTGGCTTCTAATATTTCTTGGACAAAAAAACTTTACTGCTTTTGGATTTCTTATCTTGAGAAGGAACCCTTTTTATGGCCTCAAAGAAAGTCATAATATGATATGCATGACTTATCTGATACTTAATTCATTGTTGTAATGGCAACTCAATTATTTAAGTGACAGAAACACATACACTTGTGCCTGGAAGAAATATTAGAGGTTATTTAACCTATTTGCCCCCCACATTAAAGATGAGGAGAGTGAGAACCAAAAACTGCTCCAATGTCATTTAGTTGATGACAGAGTTGGGATTAGGGTCCCTTGGCTCTTCCTGCAACATCTTCTAGCCTTCAGTAGAGTGGGTATGAAGTAGGGGGCATGAGAAATAAGTATGGAAGCCATCAGGGCCTTTAAAATTCTGAGTCGAAGAAGCATAGAGATGAAAAGAACAGACGTTCAGGGATGAATTCTACAGAGGAGGGTACTAGATTAAGAATGATGATCAGAACCACAGAGAACACCAATGAGAGTCTTCAGGGGGAGTTTTTGGTTGCCAAAAAAGGAACCAAGAATACTTAACCCTAAAGGTTACACCATGTCTTCCTCAAACTGGGGATTTGTGTTTTTTACTTTAGAAATTTTACAGCATTGGGAATTAGAAAGCCTGGAGTCAACCCCCAGCTTTTACTGACCATGATATCCTGAGTGGTCATTTGGTATCTCTGAACCTCAATTTCCTCATGCATAACACGCTAATAAAACTAAAATCTATCTTTAAGAGACTCTGTAAATATCGAATGAGATAATTTACTTGAAATGTATATTTTTTAAGTAGTAAATTTGTAGGCAGAATCTTTGTTTTTATTATCACGTGTGCTTTCTGGCATGAGTTTTTTTGTGGTATATTAGGGCCTAGTACTGGATCTTAGTCCTCCTTTGGTTCTGGGTCCCCAGTAGAGAATAGTGATGTCTGTTATTTTGAAACGAATCTCAGGAGGCTTGAATTCAATGTGGTGGATTGAACACATTCCTTTATGTCTGCTCTCCTGTGGCCGAGTGTTTAGGTCCGTGCACCCCGCTTTGGTGGCCCAGGGCTTTTCCTGTTGAGATCCTGGGCGCAGAAATGGCACCGCTCATCAAGCCATGTTGAGGTGGTGTCCCATATAGCACAACCAGAAGGACCTGCAACTAGAATATATAACTATGTACTTGGGGGCTTTGGGGAGAAGAGGAAGAAAAAAAAAGAACATTGGCAACAGATGTTAGCTCAGGTGCCAATCTTTTTTTTAAAAAAAACAGAAAGGTCATTGGGTGTCCGCACAATGAATGAAGAAAAATTCTGCACACTAAGCCGCCTCATTGTGAATTTTCAGAGCAGCAGTGATAAAGAGACAGTCATGAAAGCTTCACAAGATTAAAAAGTGCCCTAAACAATGTGGAATTGGAATGGCATTGGGCTTTTCGAGAGTAACACCATAATCTGAACACTGGAATCTAGAAGACAATGGCAGGTTGCCTTCAGAACTCTGAGGGAAAAATCATTTCCAATCCAAAATTTTACACTCACCCAAATGATCTACAAGTTTGATGATGGAAAACATCTTCAGACAGACAAGGTCTCATTGAATTTATCTTTGAGGACTTTTGTCTTGAAAACTACTGAGAATGTGCTCTCCTCAAATGAAAGAGTAAGCCAAGAAAAAGAAAGACATGGAATTCAACTTCTGGGCATTTATCCAAAGGAAATGAAATCAATATCTTGAAGAGATATCTGAACTCCTATTATTATTCATCTAGACATGGAAACAATCTAAAATGTCCATTGATAGATGAGTGGATAAAGAAAATATGGTATAAACATGCAATGGAATATTGTTCAGCCTTTAAAAATAAGGAAATCCTGCCATTTGCAACAACATGGATGAGGCTTGAAGACATTATGCTAAGTGAAATAAGCCAAACATAGAAAGACAAATATTGTATAATCTCATTTATATGTGAATCTAAAATAGTCAAACTCGTAGAAGCAAAGAGTAGAAGGTGGTTGACAAGGGCTGGGAAGAGGAGAAAATGGGGAGGTGAAGGTGTTCAAATTTTCAATTATGGGAGACAAATGACTTCTGGAAACTCTCTACACAGCATAGTGCCTACAGCTAACAATACCATACACTTAAAATTTGCTCAGAGGGTAGATCTTATGTTAAGTGTTCTTACCACAAATAATAATAAAGGGGGCAGGAGGAAACTTTGGGAGGTGATGGACATGTTTATGGCTTTGATGAAGGTGTTGGTTTCACAAGTATATACCTATCCCCGAACACATTGAGTTGTATACACTACATATACTCAGCTTTTAATATATCAATTATTCCTCAATTTAAAAAAAATTATATATATGGAATTCAGCAAACAGGCTGCAACTTAGGAGAGAGGCAAAGGAAATTTCCAAGTTAACGAAAGGGATTTCCAGGATGCTCAAGACCTGTGCAACAGGTCTCGACAACTGCAGATTATACCTAGAGAAAGAAGGACTCCTAGTGGATTGTCTTCAATAAAAATAATAAAATGAGAAATCTGTCTAAATGTTTCTGTTTTACACCCTTGCTCACCCTTCCCCCTCCCCCACTGGAGGTGACTAAATTTGTGTAGTTCAGGAATTCGGAACTTGGCTGACATATTTTCCTCCATATTATAGATTTCAAAACCCAGACATAGGAGACTAAAAATGATCTGTGGACTCCAGGTGAGCTGCCCACTCCTGAGATCTATAATTAAAACGTTAAAATAACTCTTCACTGCTAAATGCACAGGAATTAGAAACATCCCCTATTCACTTAAAGATATTATAGAAGATCAAAAAGTCACACTCTTGAGGATAAAATGAGTAGATTTTGATTATCCTGGTTTTCAATCTGAAGATGTAACTCTAACAGAGTTAAAAAAAAATCAATCTAGTAAAACCCACTAATATTGAGGAATGGAAGAGAAGAAACCTGAGATATATCGGTGACCTACTACGTGCCAAGTCTCGTGCTCGCCATGTAAACTCTATGCAACCTTATGAGGATGTTTTTGTGGAAGTGATGAAAAGATTTCGAACTCCTCCCCAAATCCTTGTGTTATTTGGTTGGTTTTCCCAACTCTGGGGATACTGAGTGACTCCTTGTTGGTAATTCTGAAACCGTGGTAGGAAAGAGGCAGGGTGGGAAAGAAGGGATGTGGTCAAGGGGGAGAGGCAAGTCAGAGAGATGGCCAGCCAGAGAGATCATAATTTTCCCTGCAAAGTTGTGGGACATGTGCCTTTCCTTCACCCATGATGTTGCCATGTTCATCCATGAGGAGGAGGGGGCGGAGGAGGAGGACGACGAGGAGGAGTTCTCTCCTCCTCCTCTCCTTTCCTTCTCCTTCTCTTCCTTTCCTTTCTCCTTCTTCCTCTTCCCCTCCCCCTCCTCTATACAGCTGAGAAAATAGACTCAGAGAAGTTCAGCCACTTGCCCAAGTTCACACATGTAGTACATTTAGGAGCCTAGATTTGATCCTGTCGGAGTAAAAGACCTGTACTTTGCTTACTGTAGTATGTAATTACATAGTACTTACAAATTCTAAAAAGAGTGGCTTTTCCACAGTTTCTTTCTTGATTTGCTCTATTTTCTTATGAAGCAGAACCACTGTGTGAGCCTTGAACTGCAAACCTCTAGACATTTATATGAGAGAGAAATAAATTTGAGTTAGTTTAAACCACTGATATTTTGAATTTCTGTTACTCACAGTCAAACCTAATTTAAGTCCTTTAATTCACATAATGTTCTATTATTTTATTCTTTCTGTAAATATTTATTGAGAACCTACAAGATGCCTGGAACTATGCTAGTTTCTCGGGAAAGAATGATGAGGAAAAATAAACACAAATTCAATGGAGCACCCATTGGGAAATGTCAAAGAAAGAGCAATTTATTATTCAAGGTAGTTAGGTCATTAGTTCATTAACTAACATGTGAATGTGTATTTTTCTTATCATACTAGCAAAATGAAAGCTGGGGCACTGTGGAGTGAGATATAGGGCAATGAAAGGAGATTTCAATATTGGGAGCCCTACACATTTGGGGATCAATAAAGGCTGAAGCTATAACACAAGGTGGAGTGGGTAGTGGGTAAAGACAAATTGTTTCGTGTCTAATTTTGCCTCAGTCTTTGGGTCCACTGACATGGGGTTCCATTGCCAAGTGTGGACTGAGCTGTCCCATTCCACCTGGGCACTGTTGCCTTTTCTCTCTGATCTCATCTCACACCTTTTGGGAAGAAAGAGAAAGCTCATTACCTAGTGCTCCTTGAACAGCCAGCCTATTATACGGTCTGGGAGGGGCCGTCGAGCTCATTTTTGATTGCTAAACAGATGAGATATCACAGATTTAAAATAACTTCATACCACCAGGGTCACTTCAGAAGATGTTCTCAGTCAAGAACTGCCATTCATCCTATGGGGAAAAAAATCCACAAAGCTATTAGTAGTACAGGAATAAAGGCAGATGGCGAGATAGAAAGAGTTCAATACCCGGAACCTTTATCCAAAAATACCTACTGTCAGGATATTGTTCAGATGGTGATAACTTCAGGATGGAAAGGCTAAATGGAGTCAGGAGGAAGGTGGGAACAAGGAAGGTGGGACAGGGTTCCTCATGTTCTTCAGGAAGGTGGTGCTTAGTCAATCATTCATTCATTCTTCAGATATTTATTGAGTATCTCTTATGTGCCACACACTGCGCTATGCACTGGGGATACAATGATGAAAAAAAACGTGGTCCCTGCCCCTGTGGATCTCACCAACAAGCAGAATGTGAAACAGTCCAGAAAGAGCCTGGGAGGTTGCAAGAAAAAGCAAAGAGGACATTTTTGGAGTGTCTAAACTCCTCTTAATCTCCACAAAGACTATGAAAGATATTATTATTATCATCATCCCCATTGTAAAGAAGACCAGGGCTCAGAAGGTTTAGGTAGTTGCCCAAAATTGTTTGCTAAGTAATAAAGAAACAGAAACAGAATTCTAACCTGGGTCAGTCTGACTCCATTACTTAAGTAAGTGGCAGTTGGATGAATGTCATGTATCATTTCTTGGCTTATCATTAGTAATGGTCTATCCTGGGCTGGCTTCCCTCTGAAGCTCAGCACAAAAATAAGCCGCACAGGCATCCTTGGGGAAGAAAAACTCATTTTAATATTAACTACAGTGAATATTATTAAGAGGGTAAATCTGCCACTATATATAAAACCCTTAAAAATCAAAGTCATATAGAAATGGCATTAGAAATGTTTGGGTTATGCTCCTGGTAATTAAATTTGGATGCATTTTATGACTGTGGCTTTGGAGTAGGCCAATGGCTGCTAAGAACCATTACTACTCATAGTCCATGGTTTGGATCTCTGGATTTTTTTCCTGACTACAAAGTAATGGAATGAATTTTAATAATTCAATCAAATCAGACATATCTATACTAATAGATCAAACTGTGTGTTAAGTTCTAGTCTCTGTTCTAAATGCTTTACACTTATAACCTCATTTAATCATCTCAACATTCCTCTAAAATACTCTCCTTAGCATCATTGCTGTCTTACAGTGAAGAAAGTCTGGCTCAGTGAGGTTCAGTAACTTTCTCCCGACTACACAGCTGGCAAACGACAGAGCCAGGATTTGAACCTAAGAATTTGTTTACCCCAGAGCTTAGTGTACATTCTTCTGCCTTCCTCCCATGGAAAGAGGATGTCCTCTGCCTTTAACCTGATTATGCCAATCAGGAATTAAATAGTACTTACAAAAGACTGTTCCGGGAAATAGATTAAAGTAATAAAAGATCAATTTCTCGGGGGCTGGCCCCGTGACTGAGTGGTTAAGTTCGCGCGCTCCGCTGCGGGCGGCCCAGTGTTTCGTTGGTTCGAATCCTGAGTGCGGACAAAGCACTGCTCATCAAACCACGCTGAGGCAGCGTCCCACATGCCACAACTAGAAGGACCCACAACGAAGGATATACAACTATGTACTTGGGGGTTTTGGGGAGAAAAAGGAAAAAAATAAAATCTTAAAAAAAAAAAAGATCAATTTCTCTCTGGTCCTATTATTCACATCTTCAGATTGGAGCACCTCAGTGGCAGTTGAGGTGACAATCTGGTCAAATTTGGGAAACCTTCAGTTCAGGGGTTTAGAGGGCTCTTTGTGGGGCGCCAGTTGCTTAGATATTTGCTTCAGGGTCAGCAGAGTGGAGACTCCCAGAGAAGGACATCTTGGTTCTACCCTTTGCCATTGCCTGCCAGTCAATGCACAGAGTGGGAACCTGGCTGATGGCTCCTCACTCAGGCTGCTAGAATCCACTGGTTTTTCTGCTCCTCTTTCCAAATCCCCGAAATGATTTTCCCAAAAAGGTCAAAGCAAAGCTAAGGCATTTCACTTCAACTTGACCTCCCCCCCCAACATACTTCCCTCTTGATTCGAGGTTATGCCCCAGATCAAGGAAACCCCCTGTTTGACAGACAAGGGGCAGGGTTTCACAAGCCTCATGCGCTGGCTGCTTGTTAAGTAGATCAGATTTGCTTCCCCTAGGGCCTGGTCACTCTTAGATGTTTTCTGGAGGAAGATTAAGAAAATGAATCTGGACTGAATGAAGAATGAGAGGAGCCACTGCTGGGAAGGAGAAGCTGTTATTCTGAACAAAGGTGTCACTGAAAGAAAGGAAAAATCTGACCCCTTTTAGGCAGTGAATAAGAAATCTGAGCTTTCTGCAGACACAAAGCAAAAGGGTGTCTTTGTACTGTGCTGGGAATATATCTGAAAAAAGTGCAGAAGGTATACCGAGAACAAAAAAGAGAGAAAGAAAAAGATGAAAGATTCAAGTGGAGGAGAAAGAGAGAGACTATAAATATGAGTAAATATAAGAAAACCAGGTCTTCCAAAATATATCAGAAGCAATTATTTAATTTCCCCTTTTTCTGCCTCTCAGGTTTCCTCCTGGGCTGCTCAGGGCCATTCACGCAAGCATCCCACCCAAACTTACCCTACTTGGCTATCTCCCAGAAGTCTCAATTGCTTCTGCCTCTGTACCTTTCACACCAACAGGTACTTGCTGGTCCTGAAGATGTTAAAAGAGAGCAAAGTGCCTTGGGGATCAGGAAATGTTGGTTCAAATTCTAAATCTGCTATACCTAGGCTGTGCAGCCACGGGGAAGTCACTTCCCCTTCTTGGGACTCAGTTTCCCCATCAGTAAAGTGAAAGGATGAGATTAAACAAGGTCCACCACCCTTTCATGCTGTAAGATTCTATGGTGCTATTTGAATGGCCATTTAATTCCCGCAGGTCTCTTCTCCCTGTTGGCTCTGGAGAACATGTCAGTTTCCCTAGCCTCCCCGAGCATCAGAACCACCTGAAATGCTGTTAAAAATAAAAAATTTCAGCCCTTTTATCCCAATGCGCTGCCTCAGAATCTCCAGGGCAGAGTCTTGGGAAGTGGGGAGAGACATCAAGAGTCCCAGGTGAGTTTCGTCTTCAGGGGAGTTTGGATAACAAGATGCTAAGCTAATTGGATTTCATGGCTGGTATGGTTTGATGTGCTATTTGTCCTAGTTAAAATATTTACATTTTAAAGGGGCCTCAGCTGCCTAAACCCAAAGTTTATTAGTGTTAGTGAGAATAACATGGGGGGAGGAGGAAGCATTTACGGAGAGCCTCGCTAATGCCTGGAAACAGCTGAATGTCACATATTCTCTCATCCACCTCTCACTAGCTCTGTGAACTTGGTTAGGTAAGTTGCTTAGCTTCTCTGTGACTCAGTTTCCTAGACTGTAATATGGGGTAAAAATAGTACGCATGTCACTGGTTGTTGTGAAGGTTGTATAAGTTTAGCGCAAGACCTGCCACTTGAGAAGCATTCAACATGTATTCTTTCCAATGGATCCCAAGGAGAAATGTGTTAGTATCTCCATTTTACAGATTTGGAAAGTAGATTCATGTGGGTCAAGTTCATTTCCAAATTGGTTACATAGGTCATTTGTAAGTAATGCAAGTGGAATTCAAACCCAGGTCTACACTGACCCTAAAACTTTGGTTTGTTTGTCTATACCATTCAATCACCTGATGTAGCTGGGTGGTGAGCCAGTCCTGGTTTAGTCAGATAACTGGCCAATTCAGAAATCTATTTGATCCAGGTGGTTGTTGAACTTAGTGGCGTGATCCATTCCTGTTGGCAGGACAGCCTCTGGGCAGCACATTGTTTAGGCTCCCCGGTGGTGAAGGTTCTTCCTTCGTCGTCATGGTTTTGCTTGAGAGAGTTGTGCAGACTCTTTTCTTCTCTTGGAGGATTTATAATTCACCACATTCCCTTCCTGGCTGGCTCAGCTCAGGCTGCATCAGGTTTGATCTCTTATTCACGAAAGACAGTTTTCACAAACAAATCAAGGAGCAGAGTTTTCCATCCCAGATGCAAATGTTTGATTTACTTCCTGGGTCTGCGACAGGGGTGATGGTTTGGCTTCTCTGTATCCATATGCGTGTCCAGATGCAGAATTTGCATACTGTGTGGACATTTTACTCATCCCAATGTTTCACATTGATGCCAGTGGGTTTGCAACCTGCCAGGCTCAGCTGTGGCAACTCACATTTGTAGAGTGCTATAGACTAAATGTTTGTGTCCCTCCAAAATTCCTTTTAAAGTCGTAATATGCTAGTAGTTGGAGATGGGAGCTCTAAGGAAGTAATTAAGGTTAAAGTAGGTCATAAGGGCAGAGTCCTGACCCCTTATAAGGATTATTGTTTTTATAAGAAAAGGAAGAGAATAGACATTGCCCAAGAAATGTGTATTTCCAAGCACATGTTGACAATCCCTTATTATGTGAAGAATAGAATGGAACTGGGTTGCATTCCATGCTCTAGAACCCAGGGCTCTAGAACTCTTAACCTTTTAACTTGGGAATGAGAAAAAGGCCTCAGTAAGAGGCATGTTTGGCAATAGCATGGCACAGAGCAGAGGTCTCTAACTGGGAACAAGGGGGCTGAACCAGCCCACAGGTGTATGCTTTGTTTGGCCTGCATATTGTTTTTAAATTTTTTGGTTGATTAAAAACAAAACAAACCCTAAACGCTGTTTGACCTTGGGTAATTTATTTCACTTCTCTGAGTCTCAATTTTCTTATGTGTTAAAATACTTGTAAGTTTGTTATGAGCGCTAAATGAGGTCACATATACAAAGCACATAGTGCAAAATGGGGCGCATCTAGGTATTTAGGAAATGGTAGCTTCTATTATGAACATAGTAAGTGCACGAATGAGTGTGAGTTTCCACCATGGAGCGGGTCAGAGCCTCTCACTTGGCTGATTTACAGTGAATCATTTTCCAAGTTGATCAGTTGAGAAGTATTGCTGATGGCTTATCCAATTCACCTCATAGTTAAGACCCAGCTCAGTATGCCCACCCACCAGCTGCCATTAAGGCTTCATGTTCTCCAAACATGAGGAGCTGCTCGTCCTTTGAGTGACAGCCCAGAAGCTGTGATAACTCACGGTGGGGAGGGTTGGCTTGCCCACCACTCACTGCCATGGTCCATACTTGGCCTCCAAGACTTGGCTACCTTTGGATTTCAGACAGTATTTCCGAGAATGGTGGGTGGGTGCCTTGCGGCAGAAATTCTTTGAGGATGGGAAGGATGACCATAAGTGGGCCATCAGAAGGAATGGACAGCTAGCCAAAGTCCTCTCTGTGGAACTGTCACTGGCATGCACCTGTATGGCAATTACCTCTTTGATCCTTGCACGCCTGTACTCCAATGTAAGGTCCTGGAGGTTAGAATCCAATGGCTACTCATCTTTGTATGCCTACTTCTAGCACAGGACCTGGCACAGAGTTGGGCCCAGTTAAGCCTTAGTTGAATCTATGACTAATTGTTATTTTTCAATTTTTAAAATCTTTTTATGGAAAATATGAAACATATACGAATATAGAGCTACTGTACAATGAACCTCCAAGTACTCATCACCTGGCTTCAACACTTACTAACATTTGCCACTCTTGGTTCAGTTATTCTCCTCAATTTTTTTTTTAAAAGATTGGCACCTGAGCTAACAACTGTTGCCAATCTTCTTCTTTTTTTCCTGCTTTTTCTCCTCAAATCCCACCAGTACATAATTGTATATTTTAGTTTATATTTAGTTGTGGGTCTTTCTAGTTGTGGCATGTGGGACGCCGCCTCAGCGTGGCCTGATGAGCAGTGCCATGTCTGTGCCCAGGATCTGAACTGGTGAAACCCTGGGCCGCCGAAGAGGAGCGTGCAAACTTAACCACGGGGCCAGCCTCTCCTCAATTTTTTTTCTGGAATAGTTTAAAGCAAATAAGATTTTATAGCATTTCACCTGCAAATACCTTAGGATGCAACGGTAACAGATGAATCTTTTAAAAGCATAACTACAATATTGTTATTAAATACAAGTTTAATAATAATTTCTTATAATTGCCTAGTACTTGATTTGTATTCAAGATTGTACATTTGTCTTGAAATGTCTTATATTTTAGGATCAGGATCCAAACAATCTTTACATTTTAACTATAACAGTTGTATTTAAGAATACAACTTCGATAATTAATCTCTCCTTCTTTTTGGTCATGCCATTTAATTGTGGAAAAAAATGAGTCATTTATGGAATTTCCCATATTCTGGATTTAGCTGATTGTAATCTGTGGCTGTTTAACATCTCCCTCTACTCTCTTTATTTCCTATAAACTTGTAGTTAGGGTTAGAAGCTTTATTATTTTCATATTCAATTTTTCTGGAAAAAATACCTCTTGGAAAATACTGTGTGCATCATATTGCACCACATCTGAAGGCACAGATTGCCCCACTTTTACTGGTTGAAAAATAGTGATTTTAAAATTACATAATTTCTTTTGTATTTATTAATTGTAGTTTTCTTTTATAAATCTATTTGTTGACTTCGAACTATAGTCTATTTATAAGACGTAGGCTAGATGTTTGACTTCTTTTTCTTTAATTATCAATTAGAATAATAAGTTAGTGCCCTAGCAACTAGCAAAGGCGAGACTAGTTGCGTTTTAGGTTTAATATAATTATGAACTTATGAATTTTTCTACATTTAATGTGCTTCAATCTTCTGTGGCCATTTTTTTAATGCTCAAGTTGTCCCCCCTTTGGCCAGTGGAAGACCCTTCAGATTAATTTTTGTGTCATTTTGACACCAACACTTGTTTTTGATAGCTTCCTCACTTTTAGACACAGAATGCTGCCCCAGGTTCCTCTTGCTTATTTGCCGTCTTATACCTGGAGTTAACCATTTCCCCAAATTCCTTTTCAAAGGAAACGGTATGTAGAGACCACAGTCTGGGCCTGAGGGTGGCAATTGCTAATGGACTGGCAGTGTCTCTTGGCCTTTTTAGTGTTCAGAGCTAGGAAGTAAATAATTTTTTAGAAAGAAAAAAATAAATCCTGAATTTATACTGATATTCTTAATTTTAAAATAAAAATTATTTGTTTTTTTGCTTAATTGTTTTTTTAGGTACAAAATGACATTAACATTATATTTTTAATATATTATATTTTTGTGTGTATATGTATAATTTTAAAATAAGAATAACAAGAGTATTGTTAATGCTAAGACTACTGGAGACAGGATAAGTTCTTTTTGCTTTTAGGATATATGCCACTTGGAATGGAAAGTCAAAATATCTTGTGCCCATAAAATAATTCTCCGTGTGATTATGCCAACAACCTGACATACTGTTAGGTTTGTTTGTTTCAGTTTGCATTCTGCAGGCAATTCTCTGACACCAATTTGAGGTCTGTAATTCAATTCAGTCTGACCCTAACTACCCAGAGTTAACGTCAGATCCCGCAAATTAAAGAGTAAGCGCCCCAATACGACTGACACACTTCAGACACCAGCTTTAAGTTGGGTTCCCAGGCTACCTTCACTTCTGCCCAGCCAACTACAGTTTTGGGGTTCCCAACAACTCCCTCATGTTCAATCCTTTGCTAGACCCATTCACAGAACTCAGGAAAGTGCTTTATTTACAATTACCATTTTAATATAAGGGATACGAATAAACGGCCAGAGGAGGAGATACATAGGCTGGCAAGGTTTTGAAGGGCCCTTAGTGCAGGAGCTTCTGTCCTATGCACTCGGAATGTGCCTCCTTCCTGGTCCATTGACATGTTCATCAACCGGGAAGCTCCCTCCATCCTTGGTGTTCAGAGTTTTTATCAAGGTTTCCTTACGCAGACACGATTGATTAAATCATTGGCTATGTGATTGAATCGATCTCCAGGCCTCTTCTCCTCCCTAGAAGTCAGGCAGCTGGGATTTCCAACCCCTAACCGTGTGGTTGGTTTTTCTGGTGGGCATCCCCCATCCTGAAGCTATCTGGGGGCCCTGCCAGAAGTCATCTCATTAGCATACAATGACATACTTATCACTCAAGAAATTTCAGGGGATTTTGAAGCTCTGTATCGGGAATCAGAGATTTTTAAAAAATTTTGCCACACAGTTTATTCTCAATTTAATGCTATTTTTAAAGGTCAATGTTGCTATTATGACACTGTCTTAATATAGTTGCCAGGAATAGTGTTTTTTATGTCAAAGGTGCTCCACTGTCTATTTGTGCTTGGGTGTCTCCCAATCTCCTTGGTTTTATGCATAAAATGATGCCCATGTTCTTTGTATGTGGGTTTCATACATGTGAGTCTTTTCTCCCATTTTGGTTCTTTCCAAGATTAGGACAACTCCATTTTTGCTCAGATATAAAAATATCAGTGTTGGTTCAGCTGGGTTTGATAAATGAATATTGAATCAAATCGAAAAGTTTAGGAAAACTCTGAGGATGTAAAAGTACGAGGTATTAGGAAAATACTCTAATTCTTCCATCTGTTAGTAATTTTAATATGTTGTCTCCCAGAAAGAAAAAATCACATTGCCTCTACATCTGCTATTTTGTTTCGATCAGTGATTCTCAAGGCTGTGGCATCTTTCAGTCACCTGGGGAGCTTTCCGAAAATTACCTAGGCCTGGGCAAAACATCTTCCCCCAACCTGCCTGAAGTCAAATTTAACTGATTCTAATTCAGTTGATCTGGGCTGGCCTTTGGGCACTGGTATTTTAAAAAATATGCCCAGGCTTTAGTATGAATTCATGTTTAATTTAATATTAGATGCAGATGGTTACATATAGAAATATTTATAGATAAATGTGTATATACACAGTTAGCATACATACGTTTATTTCCTTCTGTTAGTTGAGAGGACCTAGAAGCACAATTTTCCAATAGGTGCTATTCTCCAATAAAATGTACCAGTGCTCCTTGGAACAGTGGTAGATTCTAAGACTGGGGCAAAAAATACACAAGATAAGCCCAGATAAGTAGGGAAGTGCTCAAAAAAAATCTCACAATGATAGGGATATGTTAAAGGCACACAGAAGTCCATTGAAAGAGCTCCTGATAGCCAAAGCTGGAACAATTTGTTACAAAATACTAAAGTACTATTATTGGAATATAACCCAAAGTATAAAATAAAGATCCACCTGTCAATACTGATATAAATAAAGAAAGAAAGAGATAAGGAGAACGGACACATTTCCCATGCAGAAGAATTCTAAGCAATTGATGTTGATATCCCCTCTTCAAGGAGGGGGAGCCTCAGACCTCGCCCTTGAAGTGTGGGCTCCATATAGTGACTTCCTTCCAAGAGGACAGTATGGAAAGGGAGATGAGAGTGACTTTACCATGGAGAAATCTGGAGAATACTACTCAGCCAGGTGATTCAAGGCTCACCTCAGTGGTGATAAAAGTCACCTTGAAAGCATGTACCCTTGAAATTATGGCACTTCGCCTGTGTGTCTTCCTCCTGTAAACCACAACCCCAGTCTAATCATGAGAAAAACATCTGAGAAATATGAATAGAGGGACATTCTATAAAATTCTTCACCAGCACTCCTCAAACCGTCAAGGTCATCTAAAACAAGATAAGTCTGAGAAACTGTCACAGCCCAGAGGAGCTTAAGAACATGGTGACTAAATGTCATGTGGTATCCCCGATGGGATGTTGGAACAGAAAAAGGACAGTAGATAAAAATCAAAGAAATCTGAATAAACGATGGGCTCTAGTCAATAAAAATGTATGAGTATTGGTTCACTGACAACGACAAATGTGCCGTATTAATGTAAGATGTTAATAATAGGGAGACCTGGATGTGTGGTATATTGGTACTGTGTACTATCTTCATAATTCTCCTGTTAATCCAAAACTATGCTAAAATAGAAAACTTATTTAAAAAAACCAAAACTACCCAGCTATTTTCTTCCCTCCTCTTCTTTGCAATGTCTCAGACTAAAGGAAAAGAAGAAAATGATCCGTTCTACCATAGTTACAATACCCATTCAGTATGCTACTCAAGTATAAATTGGATTATCTAACTATTAAAACTAAGGTGCAACTTCCTAATAGGCTTAACATTTTCAGGTGGTATTTACATTTTAAAGGAGGCTCTTATTTACTCAAATCTCAAAATATAATACCCAGGAGATATTTCTGAGCTGAGCCTTTTTGATGTTCTGTATCTGTGACTTCCATAAGCGATCCACACAAAGAACAACACAAAAATAGGTTCCCAAACCTCCCAACAGACTTCTCAAGTCTGCAGAGACAAAGTTGAGGGCTTTTGACACGAATATTAAATAAAACTTTAAATAAAATTTCAGTAGAGATTTCCATGGTGCAATGGAAAGGTCTTGGCCACCAATATCAGATGGACCTGGGTTCTAATTATGATGTCAGCGCTTATAACTTTGTGACTTAGGCCATGCTACTTATTTTCTCTGAGTCCCCCCCTTTAATAGGGATTCCTCACTTTAAATAGGGATAATTAAAGATTTACTGTGGTGCCTATGTGACATAGTACATATAAAATTCCAAGTATGGTGCGTAGCACATAGGAAATTTTTTTCAAAGAGTTATTATTGTGTTGTTGTCATCATTATCATCATCATGATTATCATCATCATGATTATCACCGATGGCCCCTCCATTTCCAAACTGAGTAACCTGGAGCAAATTACTCAACATTCCTCAGCTTCAGTCTGCTTGCATAAAGTGGTGATAAAAACCATATATTCTACATATATTGCTACAGAGATTGAATGATTGACTGTGTTTTCTCTTGTGCTGTGACACAGTTGTTTGTGTCTATCTGTCTCTATCCATCCATCCATCTACCTATCCATCCATCCATCCATCGATCTATCTGTCTTCACATCTATCTTTCTTTAACATTTAAGTGAACAGACTCTAGATCCCTCTAAACTTGGTTAACAAAACAGAGCTAGAAAATTTCCTGTACAGGAACTAGTAATTGTTTCGAACAGTGGAAAGGAAGGAGTTTTGAAAAAGCTCAAAGGCCTTCTTTGATATTCATGTGTTCCAGATAAAATTCTCAAATAATGCATATAAATGAAGGAAGCTTTCAACCTGCAATAATTAAAGAAAAAACTATTGGTTTTGAATGATATCGAAACCGTGGGTTTATTACATTTCCACTGCCTTGAATTTTAAAGTATAATATAAAGCCAAGGCCAGAGAGGCTGCCTCTACTTAGAGGTTACTCCTAATTAACAATTTTTTGAATTAAACAATTGTTGATGTTTTCTTGCTGGTGGCAATCAGGCCAGCTGAGAAATCGTTAATAATTCTGGATGCTTTGAAACCTGAAGCCAGGAATATTTCTCTTATTTTTCAACACAGCTGCCCATATTGCAACATGTTGCAAACAGTCCATCAATAAATATTCAAAATTTTATGGTCACACCATGATAAGCAACACAGCGGTTAAACATTCTTTGTTATTCTGGTCATCCCACTCCCCACTGGCACCTGCCTAAGACCACACACTGCTTCCTCCCTTAGGTGACACAGACGCCCAGTTTCCTCTCATATTCCAGCCAGTAAACAGGCAGACATAATGGTCAAATCGCCTGGTTGAGTCTGAACCCTGAGATCTTTTGGAGGAACTGGGAATCTAGCATGGAAAATGAAGGGAAAGGAAAGAACTGGAAGGGCGCCCAGGACTGAATCCTGAGCAACTCTGACCTTTGGAGTCAAGTAGAGGAAGAAGAGCAACAGATAGAGGTAAAGGCATGGTCAGGGAGATAGGACGATAACTGAATGTTCTAGAAGCCAAGAGAGCCCAGTGCTTCAAGCAGGCCTTGACAAGTGCTGTTGAAAGACTGAGTAAAATAAAGACCAAAATACAGGCACTGGGTCTGACAACATGGAGGTCATTAGTAATACTGGCAAGAGAAGTTTCCATGGAGGGAGTTGGGGAGGGGGTTAAGGTGGAGAAGCGAGTGGGAAGTGAGGACATGGGGGAAACCCATGCCTTTCTTTGTGTTTGGAAAATTTTTAAATTAAATAAGGAAGCATATCAAGTATTCACATACACACACAAACACACACACACACACTCTGCACTTCATGGAGTGGATGACGTGGGCCATGAATTCAGGTCCTTAGGATCTCAATGCTGTCCCCACCCCACCCTGCCCCACCTTTCCATGGCTCTACCCTAAGGACCTCCTTTATAACTTTTCTTTTCAGATGCCTTAGTAATTAGATTCCTTGCTACTCTCCCTCTGGGACACCATTTTGATGTCAAAACTATCTACTCTTCTTCCCAGGAGCAACTGGCTCTCAAGACTCATTGCATGGTAGAGCAAAGTCTTCCTTTCCTTCCTTCAATGCCCTTTTACTGACCATATGGTAAGAGCAAATGACCCAAGATCTTCCTATGGTCTACAGGTCTCTCCATGACCACCTGGCTCTTGGCCCCTCTCCAAACCTCTCTCACCACTTTCCACCTTGTCGCAGTCCTCCAGCTGTGTTGGTATCCTTGCAGATCATCAAATATATATGTATCTGCCCCAGGACCCTTGCACCTGTTCTACCCTCTGCCTTGGACACTCTCCCCAATAGTTACATGGTTTACTCTCTAACTTCATTGGGAACTCTGTCCAAATGTCACTGTCCTTAACATGCCTAGCAAAAAGATCAACTCTTCTCTCTCTGCCCCTTGCTCTGAATTATTATATTTTTCATAGTACTTGTCTCTCTCTGATTATATTGTTGATTTGGTATTTATTTATTGACTGTTTCTGAACCACTCTTCCCACACCCAAAAGTGAGCTTCATGTATTAGTCATGATAGTGAACAGATTCCTGGTACAAAGTGGGTATTCAATAAATAGTTCTTGAGTGAATAAAAGAACATGGCTGATTTTTTATAATTTTAAAAGGATTTTATATCCTTTTCTTATTTTTTAAAATTATCCATGTTCATAAAGTAAGGAAACACAGAGTCAGTCGAGGAGTCTTAGAGTTGAAGGCTCCATGGCTTCCAGCTGTGTAACTTCCTGCAAGTTATTTAATCCTTCTGTGACTCAGTTTCCTCATGTGCAAATGAAGATGATAATAGTAGGACCCACCTCATCCCCTTGTAATGAGGATTAAATGGGTTAATGCATATTAAGTACTTTAAAAAATGCCTGTTTATAATAAGCACCCACTAGCTGTTGGCTATTAGTACATGTATATATTTTTCATTTAAAAACATAAGTGAAAGAATACAATGTTGGTGTTCAAACTCTTTAAGCTCTGTGTCTCAGTCTTTTCAGGCTGCTATACCAAAATATCACAGACAAAGTAGCTTATAAATGACAGAAATTTATTTTTCACAGTTCTGGAGGCTGGAAGACTGAGATCAAGGCAGCAACATAGTAGCATCCTGGTGAGGGCCCTCTTCCTGGCTCAGAGATGGCCATCTCTGACCTCTCCTGGTGGAAGGAGCTAGGGACCTCTCTCTTTTTTTAATTAAACAACTAGGTTTTATTGTGCATTTGCCATTTGCCCAAACCAAACTGGGGGGTTAGATGACAGAGAACTGTGAGCCACAGCCCCGCCCTCAAGGGATTATCAAAGGAGTTGGGAGGTGTAACTGAAAACACTTGCGTTATTTGGACATAAGCTGGCCTGTTGCACTTTTTTTTTTTTAAATTGGGGTTGTATTGGCTTATAACGTGTAAATTTCATGTGTACATTATTATATTTCAGTTTCCGTATAGACTGCATCGTGTTCACCACTGGTAGTCTAACTTTTATCCGTCACCATGCGTATGTGTCCCTATATCCCTTGCACTCTCCCCCCACTCTCTTCCACTCTGGTTACCACTAATCCATTCTCCTTATCTATGTGTTTGTTTATCTTCCACATATGAGTGAAATCATATGGTATTTGTCTTTGTCTGGCTTATTTTGCTTAGCATAATACCCTCAAGGTCCATCTGTGTTGTCAAAATGGCACAATTTTGTCTTTTTTATGGCTGAGTAGTATTCCATTGTAATACCACATCTCTTTTTATCCTTTAATCTGTTAATGGGCATTTGGGTTGCTTCCATGTCTTGGCTATTGTGAATACTGCTGCACTGAACATAGGATTGCATAGATCTCTTTGTATTGTTGATTTCATGTTCTTTGGATAAATACCCAGTAGTGGGATAGCTAGATCATATGGTGTTTCTATTTTAAAATTTATGAGAAGTCTCCATGCTATTTTCCATAGTGGCTGCACCAGTTTGCGTTCCCACCAGTAGTATATGAGGGTTCCCTTTTCTCCACGTGCTCTTCAACATTTGTTATTTCTTGTCTTGTTAATTATAGACATTCTCATGGGTGTGAGGTGATATCTCATTGTAGTTTTGCTTTGCATTTTGGGTGTTGAGCGTCTTTTCATGTGCCCGTTGGCCATCTGTATGTCTTCTTTGGAAAAGTGTCTGTTCATATCCACTTCTCGTTTTTTTGATCGGGTTGTTCACTTTTGTTGTTGAGTTGCATGAATTCTTTATATATTTTGGAAATTAACCTTTTGTTGGATATATGATTTGCAAGTATTTTCTCCCAGTTGGTGGGTTGCCTTTTCATTTTGTTGACAGCTTCCTTTTCTGTGTGGAAGCTTTTTTATCTGATGTTGTCCTATTTGTTTATTTTTTCTTTTGTTTCCCTTGCCTGGGTAGACATGGTATTCAAAAAGACTGCTGAGACCAGTGTCAAAGAGTGTACTACCTATACTTTCTTCCAAGAGTTTTATGGTCTCAGGTCTCACATTCAAGGATTTTTGTGGGATCTCTTTTACAAGAGCACTAACCACATTTGTGAGGGTTACATCCTCTTGACCTAAGCACCTCCCAAAGGCCCCACCTCCTAATACCATCACCTTGGGTGTTAGGATGACAACATATGAATTTTGGTGGGGACACAAACATTCAGACCGTAGCACCCTGGAAACTATAAAAAGCAAAGGGGTTTCAACCTCATTAGCCAAGACATGGAAGCAACCCAAATGCCCATTAATGGAATGGATTAAAGGAGTGACAAGGAATTCTAACCTCCTGTCTAGGAACTGTCTTGGGCAATTTGAAAGCTTCTCTGGCTCATTTCTCTGCAAGCTTCATGATCTCACATGACCTCTTGATTTCTTCATTTCTCGCTGCTAAGCTATACTCAAACTTAGAAAATATGCAAAATAATAGCGACGCCCTGGTTATGCAGATATGCAATTGTCTTTCATGACTATTGTTTCTCTCTCCTCTGTCTGTCTCTGGCCTCTGTCTGTCTATCTCTGTCTTTATTTCTGCCTCTGTCTTTACCTGCCTTTCTATCTTTCTTGGACTCTCTTTTTCACTGTCTCTGTTGCACACACACTAAAACAATGCACATGGTATGTCCGTTCGTCTGTGTGTGCATCTGTGTTTATGTGTGTGTCTGTGTGTGTCTCTGTATGCTTGTGTGTGTGCATGAGTGTTTTCCCAGCATGACTCTGCTGCTTCTTCTTTCATCTCATGCCAACTCTTCTCTCCCTTTATCATGAGGGGGTGGGATTCCATAAGACGCCCATTGACATAAGATACCCATCATCCTCTTGACTTGAGCCCTTTGGAGTTGGGCTAAGTAGAAGATGAGGACTCCTCTACATGGCACCTTTTCTCTAAATCAGCATTGTAAACACACTAGTGTTTATTTGGCAAAGTGTTCCATTTGGGATGATTTTTTTCTCCCCCTTGAAATCCCATTTAAAACTACTCATTTGTGGTTCAGTCTTTGTCTCTTTTTGCAACTCATCCCCACTCGAGGTCAAACACCTTTCTTCTCCGCTTTTCAATTATCTTTGGTGCTTTTATTCCCATCCACAACTTTAGTTGCTACCTAGCAATTTGAATCAGGGTATTCAGCCTCCGAGATTTGTGAGAGAATAGCACCCCTGATAATAATCATTGGTTAACAGGCCCCATCTTCTGTCTGCATTGTTTAGTGGTGGTGAGAATGAAAGAGAAACAGCAAGCCAAATCCTAGTATCTTTTTTTTGGTAATTCTCCCATTAATTTCACCGTGAGCAGAAAACCTGTGGTCTTCATTTGAAGCAAGATCATTTGACACCAGGCTTTTTATGGAATTTGTCCAGAGTCGATTGGAAGCTGATTTTCAAGACATCAGGACAATACCTAGGAGAACCCGTCATGGTGGGGTTTGTTTTTGTGGGTTAAAAAAAAATATCCCAACAACTTTTTGACCTATACAATCTGTGTTCGGAAAGTAGTTTCCACATGTGTGACATATTTAGACTGCCTTGTAAAAACACAATTTTTATTTGACAGTTTTAATATTTTGAACACTCCCTGTTGACATTTTCTATCAGATGGGTTGTTTTGTTGGCAGTGGGAGTTTGCAAACTAATGAGGAAAATAAGAGAGGAAATTAGCTTGAAGCTGCTGAGTATTTGCAACCAGAAGGTAAACGAAGGAGGTACCAATGTCTAGAAATAATTACCGTCACTGCCACAGTCCTCCATTAGCACTGGCAAGAGACCCAGGGTCTGACAGTTAAATTAAAGCTTGCAACCCCGTGAAAAATTAGCAGCAGAAAGCTTGAATTCTGGTAACATCACACTACATGCCATTTCCTGTAGATGCTGACAACTGTGCTCCATTCATAAGATTCATTGGGGAGCAAGACCGCTTAGAAGATGTAGAAAACAAATTCATCTGTGGCAGGCAGTGTTTACAAAGCAATGACCCAACCAGTTTGCCATTAAAGTAGAAGCTTGCTCAATAAAATTCTTCTATTATGATGCGGCATTGGATGATGACTGGAGTCTGGCCTTGAAATCAGAGACTTGAGTATAAAGCTTAGTGCCAGCACTTACCGGCTGTGTGTCCTTGGGATAGTGACCACCCCTTTCTGAGCCTTAGTTTCCTCACCTTCAAAATGTAGATAATAGAGCCAGCCCTGATGGCCTAGTGCTTAAAGTTTGGTGCAGTCTGCTTCGGTGGCCCGGGTTCGGTTCCTGGGTGGGGAATCATACCATTCGTCTATCAGCAGCTGTGCTGTGGAAGCAACTCACATAGAAGAACTCGAAGGATTTGCAACTAGAATATACAAGTACGTCCTGGGGCTTTGGGGTGGGAGAAACACAAAAGAGGAAGATTGGCAACAGATGTTAGCTCAGGGTGAATCTTTCTCAGAAAAATATAAAATAAGTAAAATGAATTCCCACAGATTTTTAAAAAATGTAGATAATACCGTGACCTACCTAATAAGATTATTGAAGAGTAAATAAGATAATACTTATAAAGTGCACAGCATGATGCCAGGCACGTCATAAATGATGACAGTAGTCATCATTCTTGTTGTTCAACAGATGGTAGAGGAGGAGCCTAATTGCAATGGAGACATGTGGGAGATTTCTTGGAAAAGGTGGAAGCTGAGCTTCATCTTGAACCAAGAATAAGGGTTTGTCACAAGCCTACTGGTTGGGAGACGGATGACAATGTAGGAGGAGGAGAATGCTCCAGCAAAGATCTGGAGATCGGAGAGTTTATGGCTTATTCAGGGAATGGGAGAAGGGCAGGGAGCAAGGAACGACCTTGACTTAAAATAGTCTCAGGACCACTTTCTCTGTGACTCCTCACGCACACAAAGTGGCTTTCCTGAGTAGCCAGATGACTTGCTTCTACGTAGGTTCTCTAGTCCAGGTCTGAAGCATCCAGGACACAAGAAAGATCCAAGGAAGCTCCACCATTCAGATAGCTCACCATTTCTCCCAAGACCCTCAAACACATTAACCCTCTCCCTCTCACGCTGGCCGGCACTTGTCAATCTGATGGATGAAAAATGGTGTCTTCTGGTTGACTCCTCTTTTGGGAAATAGGTACAAATGCTGCAATGCAAATATAATGCTATAATGTTTTAAGAAATTAATCTGGCAGTGCCTGTTAAAATGAGACGTGCATATCCCTTCCCCCACAAATCCAACTTTGAAGAATCTATCCTATAGAAATAAATGTGCAACAGTCGTGTGCCACATGACATTTCAGTCAATGATGGACCATACATACAACAATGGTCCCATAGGATTAGTACCATAGATCCTAGGGGTGTAGTATGCTCTGCCATCTAGGTTTGTGTGAGTACCCCTGTGATGTTCGCACCATGACAAAACCATCTAACAATGCATTTCTCAGAATATCCCCATTGTTAAGTGATACATGACAGTAATACACAAAGATAAATGTGTTAGCATGTTTATTTCAGTATTATTGAGATGACTAAAAAAGGCAGAAGCAGGTAAAATTTTGTCCACTGATAGAGATGGTTGAATTAACAGAAAGGTTTGCTCATTCTATAGAATATTATCCAGCTTTTATAGGAATTAATTGCATCTCTATGTATCAACCTGAGCAAGTGTTATGCTATAATGAAAAGAGTAGGATCCAATTTTTTGAAAAAGTAGAAAATATTTTAATATGTGACTATATTATTTACAGATGGTTGTATGAACATAGAGACAAATGCAGAAATACACACACCAAACTTAGCCCTGTTTCTGTGACAGAAAGGTGACAGAGATTGAGCGAGGAGGGAGAAACTGTTGCCTTTTTCTTTGTAAATCTCTGTTTTTGACTTGTTGCCACAACCATGCATTTTGCAGCTTGAAAGGAAAATCCAATAAAGTATATAAAAAAAGGCACTTACCTGCTGAATGGGGGACACAGTAAAAGAGAAGTAGAGTCAACGTGAAGGAAAATTGTGGGAGCTGTAAGCATAAAAAAGGAGGATGACAGCAGCTTTTGCTTATTTACGTGCTGGATTGGCTTAAAGTCTGCTTGAGGGGGAATTTTTCTCCTTCTTGAACAGTGTAAAGGGGAGCTACAGAGTCAACCCACTTGTCTTAGCTTGGCCTGGAAACTTCCTTGCATGTGGGCCCTGTTCACCTGTCCAGGCTCGTCTCCCAGTTGATCCTTACTAATTGGTAATATTGAGCTGCTTGTCTGGCAGCCCACGCTCTATCATGAACATGTGAGGTAGGTTTTGATAATAATTATTTGTGTGTGAATGAAGGAACTGAGGCTCAGAGAGGTGAAGTAATTTGCCGATAGTCACACAGCCTGTAAGTGCTGTAGTCAGATCTGGAACCTTCTCAATCAGGATCTAGAGCCATTGAGCTACATTGCCATGTGAGGTCCTATAGGCTGGGAAGACTTTATCCTAGGAGCAGTAGGACATTACTGAAGGGTTCTGAGCAGAGGTTGACTTACTCCTTCTGAAAAGGGCATTTGGGTAAGAGAGTTCCAAATTGCCCTAAGTAGACTTGACCAGACTACCACTGCAGTGTCTTTGAGAACTGGATGCACCCTTGACTCAATCAAAGAAGCACCCCCTGATCTCTTTCACATCTTGGATTCCACGTAACATTTCATTTGAATGAGACATTTCACTCTTTCTAGAAGAGAAAATTAGAAATCCGTTAATTGAGATGAAGGTGGGAAAACTACAGCCAAGGGGCCAAATCTGGGAAATTGCTTGTTTTGTAAATAAAGTCATATTAGAACACAGCGACGTCCATTCACTTATGTATTATCTACGGTTGTTGTTGCTGTAAACGGGCAAAGCCTAGAATGTTTATTATCTGATCCTTTCCGGAAAACCTTTGTGGAGCTCTGACCTAGATCAGGGTTGCTTAACTTTGGCACTATTGACATTTTGGGCCAAATCATTCCTTTTGTGGGGTTCGCATCTGTACATTGTAGGACGTTTAACAGCACCCCTGGCCTTTACCCACTAGATACCAGCAGCATCCTCCCCACAGTTGTCAACCAACACCCCCAGTTGAGAACCTCTGATCCACATAATATTCATGTTCTTTGCAGATCTGGCATTCGAGACATTAATGATTTTTTATACTCATTCTAATGAAAGTGATCAATAGATTTTGACTACAATTTTTATAGGATTTGCTCCCAGTTTCATTTGAGAATGTACTATGTATCATTGTGACATTATCTTTTTCTGCATAGATCTTTTTTGTTACTCAAACAACTCCAAATGTATCATTTCATTAATATGTTTTAAAAATGACTCCCCTCTCCTTTCTAGAGAAGCGTATGCTCATTGCAGCACATGTTTTTGGTCTCATTTAAGGTGACGGATGGCAACCCGGGGCAAGGAGGCGGCTTGGCGTTGAGGTTCCAGCTTAACCACATTCACAACGAGGTATTGATTAGAAAAGTCAATTAAGTTTCTCTGATCTTCAGCTTTCTCCTTTCTGAAATGGGGACAATAATAAAATACCTTAGTGAGTGATTGTGAGAATCGGATAAGATGATGCTATAGCAATAAGGAAAATATAAAACATTACATGGATATTATTTGTATTCGTGTCTCCAAAGTGTTCAGCGACATTGAGCGAAAACATCATCCTGGTACAAACTTGAATTTCCTGCGGAATGAGAGAGAGAGAGCTCTCTGAAGCACTAACGTTTTGAGGAAGTTTATGAACAAAAGGATTCAATTTTCTCAAGTCTCTTTTGCTGGTAAAGAAATATCGCTATGTAACTAATACGGGGGTATGGAGTAAAAGAAACTCGGGAAGATGCTACATTTTGTGACTTAGTGATTACAAACTTTGGGGAGCTGGAATATCATTGTAGGGTTAGACAAGAAAATGATGCTTGATTATAATATTTCCAGGTCTCTAGTGTCAGTACCATAATTAAAAAAAAAATCAAGTTTGGGACTGTGATGCTTTCCATTTTCGAAATTTCTCTTGCTTTTGTGAATTCTAAGAATTCAGAGATCCTCTGTGCCTGTGCCCTTATCGAACACTGAAATCACTGTCTCAAAATCTGTTCCATTGTACTAATAGCAATAGAGTTGTCTACAGTTTCGACATTTCCTTGCGGCCAAAAGATGACACAATGGTGTAATCACGGAGGCATGTAAGCTAATTATCTGTGGTTGAATTTTGATTCAGATTCAGCTTTTCTAATAAGAGATTTCACAATTCGGCTTTGTGTCACTAAGCGGGTGGAAATTTTTCTTGTATGTATGTGTGTGTGTGTGCATACATAGGAATGTGACCGAGGTGATATGTAAAAAGCTGTCGAGGGAAAATGAATGGTCTGAAGCTCTCCATTCAAATGCTGACACTATTGAAAACCTTTCTAACCAGAGTGCAGATCCTGGGCTGAAAGTCAAAAAACCTGGGTTTCATTTTGCTTCTGCCAACTACCCACTCTGTGTCCTTGGGAAAGTAACCTTTCTCTGGGCCTCGGTATTCTCATCTGTAAAATGAGCGTGTTAGATGGAACAGAGCTTCTGCCATTAAGGGTCCTGCTCCTCCTCTCCGTCTAGTCCTTCCTTCTCCTCTGACCTCCAGCCCCACTTTTAGGCCAATTCAACATATTCAACTCCAAATACCTTCTCTTTTGCCTCTCCCATCCTAATCCATCACTTCCTGCTGACTTTACTTTTAATGGCATCACCACTGTTATAGGTTAACTTTCTAAAAAACATAAAATCTTGACTTTCATACTGATATAAAATAAACGTGTGTGTACTAAGTGGAAGAGTATCCCCCCAAAAATTCATGTCTACCCAGAACCTGTGAGTATGGCCTTAGTTGGGAGTGGGGTCTTTGCAGATGTAGCTGAATTAAGATGAGGTCATACTGGATTGGAGTGGGCTCTAAATCCAATGACTGGTGCCTTATAAAAAGTGGAAAGTTTGGAGGCAGACACACAAGGAGAATGCTGTCTGAAGATGGAGGCAGACAATCCGAGTGATGTGTCTGCAAACCAAGGATTGCCAGCAACCAAAAGAAGCTGGGAAAAAGCCAGGAAGGATCCTCGCCCAGAGCCTTCAGAGGGCGCACGACCCTGAGGACACCTTGATTTCAGACTTCTATCTTCTAGAACTGTGAGACAATAAATTGGTATTGTCTTAAGCCACCCAGTTTGTGGGAATTTGTTACAGCAGCCTTGGCAAACTAATACACATATGTTGTAGATTTTATTTAGCGGTAACAGTTCAAAGAAGCGTAAATTTCTAAGGAGTAGAGGGAGGTTGAAATGCATGTGCAATGGATACAAAATTGACTTTCTCATGGAGTGGAGGTGGGGTGGAGGAGCTGTCCCCTTACTGGGTGTAATTCATTTGCAAGTCTATAAACCAGAATTATTTTTATTGCTAACAGTTATCTACAACTTACAACGCTGTAAAGTAGTTCCTGTAGAATCAGAGAACCTAGAAGGTGCGCCTAGTCGTTCCTTGGCACGTGTTCCCTTCTTTGCTTCCTTGCTCACTCAGGCTTAGCAGCTCAGGGTCATCTTGGGTTTCCCTTCTCTGTAGTGCTTCTTCTTTTTTTTTTTTTTTTAAAGATTTTAATTTTTTTCCTTTTTCTCCCCAAAGCCCCCTGGTACATAGTTGTATTTTCTTCGTTGTGGGTCCTTCTAGTTGTGGCATGTGGGACGCTGCCTCAGCGTGGTTTGATGAACAGTGCCATGTCCGCACCCAGGATTCGAACCAACGAAACACTGGGCCGCCTGCAGCGGAGCACACGAACTTAACCACTCGGCCACGGGGCCAGCCCTCTGTAGTGCTTCTTGAAACACTCCTCTTGCTTGTTTTCCGTCTTCTGCCTCTCACCCAGGTTAGATACCTCTTCCTGGATCATTCCTTGAGTTTCCCTGATCCCAACCTTCCTTTTGAGGCTCACCCACAACTGACCCCGGATTCCTGTCACTTCGAGGATCATGAGAGCGGAGTGGGTTGAAAAGCATCTTCCCAAAGTTCATGTCTACCTGGAACCTCAGAATGTGACCTTACTTGGAAATAAGGTCTTTAAAGATGCAATTGGCTAAGGATCTTGAGAAGAAATGGTCCTGGATTTGGGGCGGGCCTAAATCCAATGGCTTATGTCCTTATAAGGAGAGGACGCATAGAGACACACAGACAGGCAGGGGAGAAGGCCATGTGAAGACACAGGCAGAGATTGGAATGATGCTGCCACAAGCCAGGAGCCACCAGACACTAGAAGAGACAAAGAAAAACTCACCCGTAGAGACACCGGAGGGCACATGGCCCTGCCAACCCCTTGATTTTGGCTCAGGGAAGTTGATTTCTGACTCTGGCCCTCAGAACTGGGAGACAATCAATTTCCGTTGTTTTCAGCCATGAACTTTGAGCTAATTTATTACAGAAGCCCTTGGAAACTAATACGCGGGAGAGGGCAGTGGAAAATAATTCAATTCAATGTTACAAACTTTTGCTGAGGACTTACTATGTGGCTTCCAGCCTTGTGCCAGGCACTGAGGATTCGGAAACTGATGACCAGGAGCTCTGGTCACCATGGATAACACATGGTAGTGACCATACACGACGGGCTGGTTTGCCTTTTTTTTCTTTCTTTTTTGTTGCTTCCAAATGGATCCTCCTTTGCATTCTATCATTCGGGTTTTGTCCATGTATTGGATCCCTCTTGTAGACCACTGCAAACCCTGTCAGCCCCACCTCTTATCCCAAATGCTGCTGTGGCAACTATTTGAGAGCAGGTGTCAACAGTCTCTGACTGGCCAGCGCTTACCTCGGACCCTCAGGGCTTCTCTGACACCATGGTGGTAACTGCAGTGGCCTGCAGGAACTCACTGGCATTTAGCTGGGACCCAGGAGTGTGTGAATGTGTGTGTGTATGTGTGTGTGGGTGGGTGTGTGTGTTTAATGCCCACGGGACCATTATGAACAACGGGCTGGGCAGGTGAATGCCTCCAGACAGAGGGTTCTGGCTGCATTTCATTAGCATCTGCAAAGTGAGCACCCTCAGTAGGGGCGACCTCATAGTGCCTTTTTGCATTGCTTTCCCTTTCCCCTTATTGCTCTTCCCCGGACCCTCAGTCCAGCTCCTACAATCACTTCCCAAAGAAACAACCTGCATGCAGGCCCTTGTCACTGTTACCACTCTCAGGAGATCCAGGCCAAGATATTGTTCCACTTGCGCTGCAGGGCCTTCTATCAGATCTTCCTTCCCTACGCGACCTCAGGCTTGACTCAATGGTGCAAGTCATTCTCTTTGCCTTGGGTCTGCCATATTGGATCACTTACCTCCGGGCCAGGTCATATTTTCATTCTTCTGATCATAATGGAATAAAAATATGAAATATGAGGAGTCTCCAGCCAGTTGAAGGATTCCACCAGATGTTGATGTCACAGTTTTGAAATGCCGGTGGTTGCTCTGGAGAGCAGAATGAGGGCTTCGTTGGCTGCAGCTCACATCATTCAGGTGCCTCTAGGGGGCCTGCAGCAGGAGCCCCTGTGGAAATGGGGGGCCATTCCCATGGCTTTCTTGTTTCCTTTGGGCAGAATTTGAGAGTTCTTAGTGACTCCAATTATAGTGTTGTATTAGTTTTCTATTGTTGCTGCAATAAATTACACAAACTACTGACTCAGAACAACATAAATTTATTACCTCGTAGTTCTGGAATCAGAGGTCCTAAAATCAAAGTGTTGGCTGGGCTACATTCCTTTCGGAGGTTTTAGAGGAGGATCTGTTTCCTTGTCTTTTCCAGCATCTAGAGGCCTCCTGCGCTCCTTGGCTTGTGGCCACTTCTTCCATCTTCAAAGTACCTCACTCCAACCTCTAATTCCATCATCACATCTCTTTCTCTGACTCTGACCTCCTGCCTCCCTCTTATAAGGACCACTGTGGTTATACTGGGCCCAGCCAGATAATCTAGGATAATTTCCCCATCTCGGTGTTCTTAACTTAATCCCATTTGCAAAGTCCCTCTTGCCATGTGTTACTTCTAACATATTCACTGTTCTGGGGATTAGCACATGGGAATTTTTGGAGGGCAACATTATTCAGCCAACTGGAAGTGTTCTTTTATCTTCTTATTTGTGACATTGGTGAAAAGCTCCTATCTACCTATCTATCTATCTATCTATCCATCCATCCATCCATCTATCATCTGTTTATTGTCAATCTATGACATTGGTGGAAAGCTCTTTATTTATCTATCATCTATACACTATCTACTTACTTACATACCTACCCATTTTACTCACCGTGATTCTTAAATAATGAGGGACTTTTATACCTGGCAGTATCTTTATGAAATGAGAACCACGATTATTTCCCTCCTACAAAGGCCAATTTACTAGAAGAATTATTGCAGGCACATCATCCTAGGACTTAGAGAGCAGGTGCTAAGGGTTTGTGTCTTTGTATGTACACGCCAACTAAGCATTTGAAAAAGGCAATAATTTTGGACAGAAATTTTGACCTCTTAGTAATTGCCCTTGGCAATGACAAGCTACTTCACAACCCTAGGTGGTCTTTGTGGCTAATCCTCTTCACCCTGGCTACCTACAGATAATGGCCCTCCCTCCTCCAGTCCTTCTATCTTCACTCTAGATGGATCTACTTTTTCATGTTATCGCCTGGATCAGACACATTCAATAGCTCCCCACTTCGTATGTTTCCTATTGAATAGGGCTCAGCCTTCTTCTTCAGGTCCAAGGCTACATTTCTTGTTTTACCTCCTACTTTTGCCCTGAAAGTTGCAGCTGTTGAAGACGCCTTGCCTTTTCCTGTGTCCATGACATTGGTCAACATTTATTTTAACTTAGAATTTTCTCTCCCATCTTTTGTCTGCAAATTCTCACCTGTTCTTCAATGGACAGTTCAAGTGCTTTCTGCTTCCAAAAGTGTCCCAGGATTTTCTCAACTAGATGAAGCCTTTTCCTCCTTGAAACTTTTCTTCTCAGCTATTGTTTCTGAGTATTGTTGGGTGCATCACTGACTCTGATTTGAAAAAGAAATATTGGTTCACATGTCATAATTCCCTTAAAAGATTGATGTACTATGCATAACTTCAATTTAATATTATCTAAATCGGTAATCCCCTGTCCACTTAGAGTGACTCAGTTAGCTAGAATGACATATTTTGCAAAAAAAAATACTGTAGCTCTTCCTAAGCATTATTTATTTTTTAAAGAACTTATTTAAACCATGGGCTCTCATTCCCCAAAAGGTTCACGAGGCAAAATTCCAGAGTGTTTTGCAGAACATTTCAGAATGTTCTCAGACCCCTTGAAGCCCATCCCTGGACTACCACCTTCCTTTGCCCAAGATTAAGAACTTGTGCTTCACTAGGTTAATGCTCTTGCATCTTATATTAGCTGAAGCAGAAGGAACCATGTGTGGTATTGCCAATAGACTACTTCCAACGAGAGTAATATTAAACTTGATTCAATAACTGTATTTTTTATGGATCTACGGTCAGAAGGAAAAGGGACTAGAAGTGGGCCCTGAAAGCGTCAGGATATTATAACCGCTATTTTGCTTTAATGTAAGTGCAATACGCATTTTGGCTCCGTCCTGATCAGAAACGCTTAAATCTAATTCGCCCAGGGCTTGGACTACTCACTCTTTACAGCATAAAACTAACCTCCCCAGATCAGTAGTGAACCATGTAGTGCATCAGACTCAATGCGCTGATAAAATAATAATGCCCTCTCGTCTCAACGGGTCTCTATCTTGTTAAACAAGACTGAAGCTATCACTACTCAATATCAAATCAACTGTTTGGGGGTTTCTTTTTGGTTGTTCTATAAAGCTGTTAAAACAGCTGTGGGCCAAGTAATTAATTAATTGACAAAATTAATCGATCTAATTTGGTTGTTATTATGCTAGAGAAAGCAGCCCATATGAAAGCAGTGGAGTTTTGGATGACAGCTGTTCTTAGAGCGTGGGTGTCAGTATGTATGAGTGGACTTGCTTTCTCTGTCTCTCTCTATCTCTCTCTGTCTGTCTCTCTCTCTCTGTTCCAAGTCTGTGGCTTCTCTCTCAGAGAGCCACTCACCCTTTTTCTGCCTCTCTGCTGTATTCTCTTGATTCGTACTGTGTAATTTTCCTTGTCATTCCCATCGCAACTATCTATCTCCTCAAACCCAGACACGGCAATGCCTTCCAAAAAAGCTTCCAGCTTCTCTTCTCTTCTCCTTGCAAACGTGTCTTTAAAAATTATTACTTTTTATTTACATAAATAATTTGTGAGTACATTCTTCTTATTTAAAGACACGGAGGATGTGAGTGAAATCCTTTTGACAACCTTCTTATCCCCCAAATTGTGTTTCTCTTTCCAGACTCCTCATATGCATCCATTTGGTATGTGAACTTCCAGACATCAGTCTTTGTATTTGCAAACATATGCGCCAATAGAAAATACATAGAAATATGTGTGTGTTAGTAGTATCATAATTTATTATTGTTTGGAAATATGCTTTTTTTCACTCAACAATGGGACTTGGAGATCCTTCTAAATTCTTAATATGGATTGACTTCATTCTTTTTAACTGCTGCACAGTATTCTATAGTATAACTATACTAAAGTTTATTAGGCCATTTTGCTGTTGATATTTTTACAATTAAAAGCAATGCAATTTATTTCTGCATCTTCTGAAACGCTCCTCAATGAGTGCTCCGTCATAAAACTTTCAGGTGCCTGCACCGTGAAGTCCTGACAGCATTTGGGGCGATCTCTAGCCTGGTCCTCATATTCTTTTATGTAGTTTCTTCTTTCTCTCTCCCTCCCACATGCCCACCACCAGGCTGGTGTTTCCATTCCCTGAACACTCTTGTGCTTTGGCTCATTCAACATGAGTCTCGATCTTTTCAGCATGTTCATAATCATCACCATTATCATCATCACTATTACGACTTATCCATATATAAGACTTATTATATTCTAGTCATTTTGTAAGTGCTTTGTATCCAGTCTTTCCCACCATGCTATGATGTAGGTACCATAATTGTCCCCATTTTACAGATAAAGAAACTAAGACACAGGGAGGTTAAATAATTTGACCAAAGTCCCCTAGCTTGTAAGTGGTGTGGTCAGGATTCAAATCCAGGCAGCCGGGCTTCAGAATCTATGTTCACTCATCTGCACATTCTCTCTTTTACAAATTGTATGTCTATGTCACTGCCTCCTTTAAGCCTTCCTTGCTCATTGCTCCAGATCTCTACCTTTATTCTCCTGTTCAATAAACATCTTTGAGCCCCCTACTGTGTGCATGTTCTATGCAGTTTCCTGGGATATATTGGTGAACAAAATGGTGCAGTCTATGTCCTGAACTTGTCAGACTAATAAACACGACCTCCAGATGCATTGCTGTCCACACCACACAGAGGAAATCGATGCATGCTACTATTTATCTTCTTATGTATGTGTTTTCCATCCTATATGTTCCTTTAGGGGATCAGTTGTGTTTTTACTATGGGGAATCTCTCTTAATACTTAGCTCATTGTAATTGCTTAATTAGCATTTAATGATGCTGATGCTGTAATAGACATTGTCCCATATAGATTAAGTCTTACCTACAAAAAGTTGAGACATGGTGCCAGATAAATCATGAGACTTGCTAATAAGTCTAACTCCCGCCTCTATGTCCAGAGAACCACTTGGCATACTGCTGAAAGCCACTTGTTGAGGACTTTGATGTTCCCACTGAGGAAGTAGGACGTCAGCGTCTAAAGATCATCTGAACGACCTCATCTGAAGCCCCAAATTCTTTCAAGGCAGATGAATGAATTCTGGGGTTTGAACTGATGTGGTTTCAGGAAGCTTGGGGGCTTAGAGAAGTGTGTAGGGCCAATCCTGGCTCCTGGGCCCTGAGCATCTCACACGAAGGGAGAGAAAGATGAAAAAAGTGCCTGTTTATCAGAGTGGCCCCATGTCTGTCCTCTTCGCCTTCTGTAAGACTGTTTCTGTTAAACTCATGCCTCTAGTGCCCACACTTAATATTTAATACCCTCACATGACCTGGTGGAAGTAAAAACATTTGAAAGTATCTTTAGGATGCATGGATTAAAAGAGGATTGTCCTACTTTGCAACACACCAGGTGAAAAATACCAGGTGTTGTCTTTCATTCTCTCTCTTTTGCATGATAACAGAGATTGAGACAAGGATCAGAGAGGAGCAGGTCGAAACAACAGCAACAAAAACAACCAAAGAAGTGGAAAGGATTGAGCTAGAGGTTCAGAGTTGTATGTTCCACATCATTATGCCGGCAAAGGACAAGAAAAAAACCACTGGACTGAATTTGTTAAAATTGTGTCTTGTTTGTTTACACGCCAGATAGTGTGTTTGGAGCTTTTTTCAAAGGTATTTTTTGTTCATTTTGCCTTGATTCAGTTCCAACACTGGAAATTAAACTCAGCCCATTTACTTGTTCTGAGCGTGTTTAGCAAAATACTTCCCTTTCACAGACTCGTCCTACATCCTTGCTCAGAGAAGGAGAAAGTCTTCCCTGATCCCAACATCTTGTATTCGCACAGTGTTCTGAGGGGATAAACACAGCCTTGTAAGTTTTCATTGTTTCTACTTCCTGGATGAAGGAAAGCTGATTGCTTAAGTTAGTGACTGAATATTAGATTATGGGTCTTCAATCCTTGTCCAATCACCAGTTTCCCACCACAATGCTTTCTTTCTCTGTACTGGATATATCTTTTAAGATTAATACCAACATTGGCCAGAGAGGTCTGGTTGCTATTGTGGGGGACTGGAATTGGTCACCCCAAGATATGTCTCTTTGGCAGGAGGATTATTTTGGGCTGGTTACTTTTAAAAACTGCAGACATGAGAGAAACTCTGAAAAGTAGAATTTACTTACCCTTTGTAAGAGACATCTGCATTTGTAAAGGAAATCTCCATCTCTAAAGGTGTCTCCTTCTCTATACCAGGAAGAAGGGGGGATGACCTTATCTCTAGAAACTCTTATCAATGCAGAACGCAAGGACTTAAATCTGCTTAATATCCTTACTCTTGTTTGCTGTACTTTTCTGGTAACCTCCCATAACTGACTCCTCCCACCCCCAACATCCTCCTTTGTCTTCAGCTGAGGATGGTATTTAAGGGGAGAGCTTCCACCATTTTGGTGAGTTGCTCAGTTTTCCTGAGTCTCTCCCACGTATACATGTTATAAAGCTTTGATTGTCTCGTGCCAATTTAATTTGTTGTCCGGCCAGAAGGACCTAGAATGGGTAGAGGAAATGTCTTCCTCCCCTACACTATTCAAAATCATATTCCACCACTTCTACCTAGGCTGAGCTTTAATAATACCAACCAGCTCTTGGTTCTCCCAAACATTCATTGGCCTTTTATGCCTCTCTGCTTTTGTACATATGGTTCTCTCTTCTCTTCCTATTAGTCCCTTTTGTGTGGAGAGATCCACTTTTCCTTCCAGACTCAGTTCAAATGTCACTTCCTCTGGGAAGCTCTCCATGCTCTCATTTGTTTCCTCAGCTTTTTGAGAGGGTGCTGTCCTTTAATATTCATCTCAAAGGTAGAGCGCTCCAACCCAAGAGAAGGCAGGAAATCAGATATCTTTGTCCTGTATCTCCAGGGGTTCTTGGCAGAACCTGGAGTGGGGGGCTTACACTCTCCTGGTCATCTCTTGCTCTGAGTCTCTGACTGTTGAATTTCTCACCTCTTGCTCCTTACCTCCTGCAACTGCTCTCTTTTTATCTATTCCCCTGGTCCATACTGACACAGTCTTCAAAGGTATTCAAAGTACCACTGACACAGGCTGCCCTGTCTAGCAGATATTTATTGAATGCAAGATTTTTTGCTCATACTGGGAGATTATATCATGGAACAGAATAGACAATAACTTGAGATAAAATATTAGCTGCCACAATTCCAGAGTTCATCAAACCTTTCCTGGAACTGGGAATTTCTCACTGGCGTTGTTTTAGGTGAAGATTTTACTTTCTGCACCTTCCCTTCCCCATATTCTCTCCCCCACCTTCCTTTACCAGCCTTGAACCCCTAACATTCTTGTGACTTTCCAATGCAGAGCATTCTAGCTCTCATTCCTCTTACTCCAAACTAATCTCTGACCTACTTTACATATTCAAGAATTTCATTAAGGTGGTCCCACTGAATGAAGTGCCCTCTACTGATCTTTCCCTCAGCAACACAAAGCACATGGTTTGTGGACATTATTGTTTTTTATTAGTAGCATTTCCAATGGGTGAGAAAATAGAATTGATAAAAGAGAGGCAGTCGAAGACTCTGTTTTCTTTCTTTCCGTATTTTTTTTATGGTTTTCATTTTACTTTTACAATGAGTCTGTATTGGTTTATTGGTGTATTTGTAATAAAATTGTGAATGCAGAAAAGTTTAAAATGCACTTTGAAAAGAAATTATAGCTTTTTTTCAATGCTTTGGACAATACTCAATTCTCACACAGGAGTTTCTTTCACAGGGGCCTTGTAAACAAAAGAGGGGGAATATAAGGATTTATTCTCCTCCTGTTCAGAGCAAAGCAAGCTCTTTATTTAGGACAGTCTTCCCAGATACCACATGAGAAGTCAGAGACCATATCTTAATCATCTTTGTAGCATAGGGAAAAATTGTGCTGCAATGGAAAATTACCCATTGTCTAGAGCGTACTCTTCCAGCTTATTGAATGCTGGCCTTTCATTGTTGTCCTTCTTTGACAACTCTGTTAGCTGTGGATAACTGATAGCAATGCAAAATAATTCCTGCCTGTAGACATGCAAAAATTCTGACAGTGGAGATTCCCAACTGTGGAAGAGGCCAGTTTTGCCCCTGTTTGCAGATTCATTTCAATATTTCTGACCTATACGTGTGTCTAGTCTTTGCATTCTCCTTTGAACTGATAGTAATATACTACTAGTTCACTCATCAATGACTTAAAAAAATTCTCTAACACGTTTTCACTTTACATCTGTATGCGAGTCATAACTTTACCTTTTCTGAAAACTTGAAAATTGTCCTTTATCAATTTCTCCATTGCCTAGGTCAAGGTCTGATGCATGGTAGCCCACAATAAATGTTTGTTGAATGAATAAATAAGTGAAAAACAGGAATGTTTATCCTCATTGCTATTAATACAACATTCATTCAAGTGTGTGTGTTATTAGCAAGAACTGACTCACTGCTTCCTAGCTAATGTCAATGTTGGTGATAACTTGGGTTTTACCCAAGCCTTTATTCATTCCACTTTTTCCTAATCATAAAAATATTTTTATAGCAATTTGCATCTTAATTCTCCAGGTATTCTGGAGGTCAGCATTTGATAATTTTTAAAATTATTTTATTGAGGTCATATTGGTTTATCACATTGTGTAATTTCAGGTGTACATTATTATATTTTAGTTTATTTATAGACTGCATCACTTTCACCACCAATAGTCTAGTTTTTATCTGGCACCATACACATGTGCCTTTTTACCCCTTTTGCCCTCCCCCACCACCCCATTCCCCTCTAGTAGCCACTAATCTGTTATCCTTATCTATGTGTTGGTTTGTTTGTTTTTTTATCTTCTACCACATATGAGTAAAACCATATTGTATTTGTCTTTTTCTGTCTGGCTTATTTCGCTTAGCATAGTACCCTCAACGTCCATCCATGTTGTTGCAAATGGCATGATTTCATCTCTTTTATGGATGAGTAGCATTCCGCTGTACATTCTTACCACATCTTCTTTATCCATTCATCTGTTGATGAACACTTAGGTTGCTTCCATGTCTTGGAGATTGTGAATAACGCTGCAATGAACATAGGGGTGCATATATCTTTTTGAATTAGTGTTTTCGTGTTCTTGCAATGAACATAGGGGTGCATATATCTTTTTGAATTAGTGTTTTCGTGTTCTTTGGATATATACCCAGAAGTGGAATAGCTGGATCACATGGTATTTCTATTTTTAATTTTTTGAGGAATCTCCATACTCTTTTCCATAATGGCTACACCAGTTTGCAGTCCCGCCAGCAGTGTATGAGGATTCTCTTTTTTCAACATCCTCTCCAACATTTGTTATTTCTTGTCTTTTTAATAATAGTCATTCTGATGGGTGTGAGGTGATATCTCATTGTAGTTTTGATTTGCATTTCCCTAATAATTAGTGACTTTGAACATTTTTTCATGTGCCCATTAGCTGTCTGTATATCTTCTTTGGAAAAATATCTGTTCATATCCTCTGCTCATTTTTTGATTGGGTCATTCTTTTTTCTGTTGTTGAATTGTATAAAGTCTTTATATATTGTGGAAATTAACATCTTGTCAGATAAATGATTTGCAAATATTTTCCCCCAGTTGATGGGTTATCTTTTCGTTTTGTTGATGGTTTCTTTTCCCATGAGGAAGCTTTTTAATCTGAGATAATCCCATTTATTTATTTAGAAAAATATTATTTTTTAGAAAATTGGAAAAGATAGAATGTATAAAGAATAATAGTAACCACCCCATAATCTCTCTTCCCAGAGTAATCACTATTATTTCTTGGTTTATTTCCTTCTAGTCTTTTCTCTGCATCTATTCATTCAGCAAGAACTTACTAAGTACTTACTACATGCCAGGCACTGTGGCTGTACCAGCGAAGAAAATAGACAAGGCCTTCTCTCTTAGAGATGACATTTTAAGTGGGTGGAAGGGGAGAAAAATATAAACAAATAAATGAATAAGAAAATCCCAGTCAATAAAGAACACATGCGTGCTTCTCAATGCATATCAATTCGTGTGAGTTGCAAAATTAAAGTCATGTACCCTTTATTGACAGTCCACACTCACACGCATCACTATGGAATTTGGCGTTTGAATTGCCTTCCAACTCTCTGCTCTGTGCAGCCTCTCTCTTCCACTCCCAGAACATGCTACAACCATGTGTATGAAACTGAAGGTGGTCATCCCTCCAAGGACAATGGCTCTGCTGCTCCTCAATGCCTCTGAGACTCAAGTCCGGCTTTCAGCTTAAACATCCTCCCCAGGTGGGAGCTGTGGGGGGACATGGGAACAGAGTAATTTTTGTCGTAGAGTTGCAAACAAGGAAGACACTCCTAAAGTGCTGGGAACTTGAACTTCCCTTTGATGTGTCCTTGGAGGAGGGGAGGGGCTGCCATGTGGAGACAGAGAAGCAATAGTGGCAGAGAAGAAGGTCAGGAGATGAGGCAGGTAAGTTTGACATTTTCCTCTCGGAAAGGAGATGCTCCGGTGGGCACACGTATTTGGTGAGAAATCACAGTTTACTGGCATCCAGACTTTGTAGTTTTCTTTTCTTGTCAGGATGTTTCATTTAAAATTAAAGATTCCTCAAATTTGAAACCTCTTATTAAAGTTGAGAACCTTGTCTGAGAAGACATATCTTGGAGATGAAAGAATGTGTATATAAATTTCAGGCTGGCTCCCACACAGGAACTTTGCTCTAAGGTTGGGAAGACAGGGAGACTGTCTGAAGAGCTTACATTTAATTGATTCCAAGTCATAGTTTAATATCGATTTATAATAAATTTCCTGTGAGGCAGATTCATGAGTTTCTTCTTTCTGTGATCTGGGAGATGAGGTCCCTGGTATTATACTCTATTATAATGCCTTTTCATATGGTTAGAAACAAGAGTAGCGTCATCTGTTAACCTCTCTCTCTCTCTCTGGTTCTCATGTCTCAGAATTTTTGGCCCCAGTTAGTAGCAAATAGAACAATGTCTCATTTCAGCCATCCGAAAAAGATGCAAAAGGGCTTCCCAATCATAGGCGTTTGAGAGATTTCTATGTTCGTTTTAGAGCATGTCTTTCTCTTTCTCCATGTATATATTTTAATATTCCTTCTGTGATACTTCTAGGCATGAGCCTCGGTTCCCCTCATCCAAATGTTGATTCTGATCTTCAATATGTTTTAGACTCTTGACTCAACATGTTAGATTATTGGGTTAAGATTGCCAAGACCCCTGCCCACTCCCATCCCACTCACTTGCTGTGGCCACAGGGCCCTGGAGTAACACGAGTTACAAAAGAGACCAATTGCCTGGCAAAATTTTAGCAGGTATTATTGGACCAGGCATGATTGTGAGTGGCTTCCACAAATCCTCTCCTGCTCTTGATTCTCTTCCCAAGACATCTTCTTAACTGCCCAAGTGAACATCATCAGGAGACCTGGGTAAATTTATTTTCAGCCTTCCCTCCATGACCCAAGAGGTTCTTGCCCATCGTCACATGGGGCAGGAGGCGAGGTTTCTAATTCAGACTTGTTTGGTGGCTGGATTCATTCAAATAAACTCTCACCTTGGCATCCCTATTCCAAACCTCTTGGGTTTTATACACCTGAAAGGAGAAACACCTGTCTTTCATCTTTCCCACCTTGTTCTTTGAAGCCTACGACAGTATTCAAGATCTGCAGGTAGGCTATTAAACAGGTGATTAACATGGTGGTCCAGGGATGGAAGAAAATGAAGAGGAGGCGTAGACCACTTCTTCCAATGGGAATGGTGGGAGGTTTGAACTTTCTTGTCCAAATTAGCTGACCATTTTATTTGATGGCTAAGCCTGGTGCAGGATTAATGTCCCTCTTCGGTGGGTTTCAAAGTTTACCCTAACCAACTGCAAAGCCCTTGTGGATAGGGATTGTCTGTGACGTCTTTGCCCAAGCCACTGATACTTCTCATTCAAGTTATTGCAACAGCCTCCTGAATGGTCTCTCTACATCAACACCGGCCACTAAAACGTGTTCTTCACACAGCAGCCAGGGTGATTTTTTTAAAAAAACATAAATCACATCATATTACTCCCCTTGCTTAAAACCATCCAGTGGCTTCTCATGTCACTTAGAATAAAATGGAGACTCTTTACCGTGGCTTATGTGGCCGATCTCTACACCCCTGACTGTTTCTACTTCCTCTTCCAGTCACTTACTAAGTTTCCAAAATCTAAAGTTCCCACCCCAGGGCCTCTGTATTACCCATTCTTTCTTCCTAGAATGCCTTCTTTTTTTTTCTTTTTTCTTTTTTTTTTTAAAGATTTTATTTTTTCCTTTTTCTCCCCAAAGCCCCCCAGTACATAGTTGTGTATTCTTCACTGTGGGTTCTTCTAGTTGTGGCATGTGGGACGCTGCCTCAGCGTGGTCTGATGAGCAGTGCCATGTCCGCGCCCAGGATTCGAACTGACGAAACACTGGGCCGCCTGCAGCAGAGCGCGCGAACTTAACCACTCGGCCACGGGGCCAGCCCCTAGAATGCCTTCTTTAAGACTTTTGTGTAGCTGGCGACAAACAGAGATGGCAAGCAATAGGATATATTGGAGTATATGAGGAAGCCATTTGGTATAAACCTAATTTGGCCTGACTTTGTTTTTCCAGAAGGGCCTGACATGGCCATTGAGCATGCATTGTGTATCTGCTTTAAACATTTCCTATGGCAAGAACAAAGGCCCTTAAGATAAAGGTGCAGCTTTTCCCCACATTGGCATTTCCTTAAGGATAAGCATCTTTCCTCAGGCTAGGAACTGATTGCTGCACTCACCTATGACCACCCAGCTTGAGACAATAGACCTGCTACCCTGCTGTGTCCACCAAGACAGCAGACCCACCTTCTGTGTGCATCAGTTGCTGTGCCGACAACAGTCTTGTAAAAGGGACATTTCAATCATATGTGAAACATCCTCTTTGGGGGTATATAACCACTCTGTACACCCCACTTCTTCAGTGCCCTTCCTTCCTTTGAGAAGAAAGGCCTCGGGCCATGGTCTTCACATTTTAGCTCAGAATAAACTCACCCCAATTTTCATTTATAGATTGGTTATGGATTATTTTCGTTGACACTGGTTTCTTCTTGTCGTTCAGATCTCAGATTAAATTTCTTTTTCTCATCCAGTATCAAATAGCCACTCTCTCATTCTCTATTACTTTGCTCTATTTTAACTTGTCTGAAAAAACACTCATCTCTGTGTGGTCTTTTTCTTCATTTTCTTCCTTTTTTGTTTGTTTGTCTTCTGTCTCCTCCCAGGAAGATGTAAGCTCCTTGAGAGCAGGAATCTTGTCTTGTTTACTCTTATCTCCTTACTTAGCACCTAATACATAGCTTGGCATGTAGTAGATGGTCAATAAATGTTTGTGGAATGAAAGGATGCATTGTATCCCATTGCCTCCCCTCTAGATTAGAAGCCAGATTTTCTTTGGAAAACGAAGGGTGTTTTTGCATTGGCTATTGCTTGTATAAAATATTGCAAATGGGATGGGGGGGGGGCCCACTGACTTACAGAGACATTGGTTCCTGGGGTTACTAGCATTCAGCCCATCATGCCTGACTGACGTGTATTTCCTCCCAGTCTCATCAAAGCTATTGATCTCTGAGTGTGGCTCAGGTTCCACCGCCCCGGAGGCAGCTATAATTCACTGCCAGAGCCTTGAAAAGGTTTTCTGAGCTAAACCAGAGCAATCAAGGTTTATAAACAGTAGTTAGCTAGAAGAACAGATAAAATTGCGTGTGTCATCCTGTTTTCTATCATATGCATTTTGAGGTTCAAAGGGATTACATTAAAATGAATATCCCAGTGTTCTCATTTGTACCTGCCTTCAAAAGAGCAAAGAAAAAGCTTTTCAGTAAAGTAGGGTGGTGGGTACCTCTCTTTATAGACTAAAGCCAGAGATGTTTGAGGAGCAAAACAACCATGCCAGTGGGAACCATTTCTCACCTGTCAACAACACCCAGTGAGATTTCTACACAAGCGAGTGCATTTAGTCTCCTATTTTGTAGAGGAGGGGAAACTGGAGCCCAGAGGTAAGTAACACACTTAAGTGGTTCATTTTTCCATTCATTCATTCATTCATTTATTCAAAAAGACTTACTAGGCATTTACATGCATCCGGGTCTGTGCCAGATGCTGTATACTCAACAATGAGCAAAACAGATGCAGTCCCACCCTGTTCTCATGGAACTCAGAGTCCTCAGTAAGGACGTTTATTCGACAAAGAAACAACGCGCAGATAAATATTTAATTATTGCAGTAGAGCGAAGGCCGTGAAGGGAACGATCAGGGTTCTAGGAGAGGCGATAAGAAGAGATCTTCTCCAAATCTGGGAATCAAGAAAGCCTTTCAGAGGAAGTGACATTCAGCTTAGACCCAAAGAATGAGGATCAGCTGAGGACGAATACGCCAGGCATGGGGGGTGGTCTGCGTGGTGAACCTGGGCCCGGAAGGAGCTTGCTGTGAGACAGAGTTGGACAAGATCACGTGACCTGATGGCAGTGAGCTGAGGAGAACAGGAGCAGTGGCTGGCGGGAGGCTAGACCATGAGGGCTATATGGAAATTTGGATTTTATTCCACAGATAGCTGGGAGCCAAGAGAGGTGATGTCTGAGACTGTGCTTCCCTACAAAGCTAAAAAAAGGGGAGGTCCCCAAACCTCCCAGAATGTTCCCTAACACATTGTCTTGCAAAAATGAGTTTACACTGGGGCTACCTTGGAAGAATATAATTAATCCCCCTATTTGCAGAGGGCAGTCACTTCCAACTCCTGGAGTCCCCCCAGAGTAATTCTGGCAAGGCTGCCATCAAACCGTCCTCAACAGCCAAGGATGTTGACTCTTGTAAAGCTCAGAGGAGAGTCACTCATATGATGGAATAGTATGTAGCCACTAAAATAAGGAAGAAAGGAATTTAAAGGACGAGCAAAGATGTGGCAATCATATCTGGTTACAAAATGGTGTGTATTGCATGATCCTATTTTTTAAAATGCCATTTAAAGCTCCATGTTTTTTGGGGGCCAGCCCAGTGGCATAGGGGTTAAGTTTGTGTGCTCTGCTTTGGTGGCCTGGAGTTGGCGGGTTCAGATCCCAGATGCTGACCTACACCCCACTTATCAAGCCATGCTGAGGCAGCATCCCACACACACAATAGAGGAAGACTGGCACAGATGTTAGTTCAGTGACAATCTTCCTCAAGCAGAAAGAGGAAAGTTGGCAACAGATGTTAGCTCAGGGCCGATCTTCCTCACCAAGAGAAAAAAAATCCATGTTTTAGAAAAACAAAAATCCTGGACAGTATTTTTCAAAATGGTTCTGAGTGGTGGGATCCCAGGTACATTTAACTTCCATCATAATTTTGAGAGTAGACATTGCCAACCCTAATTTCTAGATGAGGGGAAACTAAAGATCAGAGGCAATAGACAGTTACTCACTCATTCATTCATTCATCCATTCATTTGTTCATTCCAGAAATATCTATTAAGTATTTATTATGTGGCAGAGGCTATGTTAGGCACTGAATTTTCAATGATGAACCTAACAGGTGACTTTAAAAAATTTATTCTGGGGGGATGCTCCCGTGGCCTAGTGGTTAAGTTTGGCATGTTCTGCCATGGTGGCATGGGTTTGGTTCCTGGGTGAGGACCTATACCTCTCATCAGTGGCCATGCTGTGGCAGCAACCCACATGCAAAATAGAGGAGACTGGCACAGATGTTAGCTCAGGGAGAATCCTCCTTAGCAAAAAACAAAATAAAACAAAACAGGAGCTGGCCCTGTGGCTGAGTGGTTAAGTTCGTGTGCTCTGCTTCAGCGGCCCGGGGTTTTGCCGGTTCATATCCTGGGCATGGACATGGCACTCCTCATCAGGCCATGCTGAGGCGGTGACCCACATGCCACAACTAGAAGGACCCAGAACTAAAAATATACAACTGTGCACCAGGAGGCTTTGGGGAGAAAAAGGAAAAATAAAATCTTAAAAACAAAACAAAACAAAAAACAAAACAAAATTTATTCTGAATTATTTCAGATATACTAAAAAAGTATCAAAGAAAAAGTATAACTAATATCCAAGTATCCGACACTTAGCCAAAGAAATAAAATGTTATGAGTATAATTGACGGTTTCCATGTGCTATTCCTTTCCCATTACACTCCACCCCTTTCCCTTAGGCATAAACACTACTGTAACTTGGCTGTTTATCATTCTCAGGTATTTCATGGGTTACAGTGAACTTTTATCTCCTTTTTGCATACTCACATCTTTGAAATTTCCTGCAGTGAATTTGTATCCTTTCAAGAAAAAAAAAGTAGGAGTTATTATTTTTTAAAAATCCAATGGAGATGATGGAAATCAGGCCTGAAAAACACAGTCCCTTCAGGAAACTGCAGTCAATGGCCTTCCTTCCTCCTGGTGGGTCCTTTGACCCCTTCTGTCCTTGCTCTCCCTCCTGGCCCCTCTCCTGAGGTCTAGATAACCATTAGCCAGAAAGGACTCCTTCCCAGGTCCTCCTGCCTCCTAAAAGTATTTAAAGGACAGTGTTTGTTTTTGCCCGGAGCTGAGATTCTCAGGCTCCTGATGGGAATGCATCCCTGATCTCTTGCTCTTCCATGGACTCCCAGGTCCTTCTGGACAACACTGACCAAGGGCAAAGAAGATCAAATGTTCAACCTCAGCAGCAGGGAAGAAAGACATTCAGATGCATTTCCAATACGAAAGCTGAAATTAAAGTGAAACTTTACCTTGCATTTTTTATGATGTGTGTCTTAGTCAACTTCTGTATTTGCAAAGACAAAATGAATTAATATTTAATACAGGTACAGTGGAAGGAGCGGGGGAAGAATCCATTCTCTGCTGTGTTTTTGAATCTTCAATGTCCTTAAAATATCAGCCTTTAATCTCTTGATTCTGAGATAGACATCGCCCCTTTCTGTTTCTCATTGAGGTTGGGTAAGAACTCCTTTCTCTTTGGACTCAGACAGACCTGAGCGTTGGCTCCAGTTTTGTCATATATGTACAATGTGACCCTGGGCTTCAGTTTCCTCTTTTGAAAAGTGGGATAATACCTACCTCACAGGGGTGCAGTGAAGACGCACTGAGACAAGTAGGTGTACCAGATGAAAAAAATATTAGGAGCCCTATGGACCCAAATGGACTGTTGCCAATTTGCCTCCAGGGCGATGAGGACGAGGTGGCTATATATGTCACAGGAAGGGTAAGAGAAGTCTCTTTCATTTAGATAGACTGGTGTAAAAGAGGAAAGGGGGAGTCTGAAATTTTAAAGCTTCTACCCAATCTTTTGTGCTGTTTAAAGGCCAAGTCTCAAAATATTTGACACGATTTTGACAGATGTATGTTTTGTCTTTGTGATTATGAAGAGAGGTTCAAGGCTAAATTGCTCTGCACAGTATGGATGGTGAAAGGACCTGAGAAAGCAGAGAATGGAGGGGATCGTCTTGAGGAGGATAGAGAGCTGATCAATAAGGCAATATGAAACCCAGCCGATAAGAGGAGAGCTGAGCTGGCATCTTAACCCCAGTCCATCAGACCCCAGGCCATCTGTTTTTTCCACTACAGCCTTATTTATTCCTTATACACACACACAGACACACCCTGCCTTGCATCCTTTGTCCCACTGCTTGCAGTTCTCTTGAACACAGTTTGAATTTTGTGTGCTTTGTCCTTCCTGATCCCTCTGTCTGGGAGGGCTCATCTCTCCCGCTCCTGTCTCCCTCTGTCAAAATTTCAATCATCCTCAAGCCCAACTCAAAAGCCAGCTGCCCTCTGAAGCTTTCCCTGGCTCCTGGGCTGAGTCGGCTGCTCTTTCCTTGGGTGCCTCTGCACATGTGTCCCTTGCACACACCTTGCACCCACCTCGACTATGTCGACCTCTCACTTCCCAGCTTCACATATTTGTGCCTTGGTCCTTTTCTTACAGTGGACTGTGGGCTTCCTGAGGGCCAGAGATGGGTCTCATTCATTCAACCACCATTTATTGGGCATCTACTCTGCCAGGCATTGGGCTTGGTGTTGCAGATAATGTGGTGAGTAGAGACAAGAATCCTTGTCCTCATAGAGCTTACATTTGTAGGGGAGGAAGAAATTTTCCTCTACTCTCTAGGTTCTTCTGGCTGGTCTAAGTATTAAATTGACATGAGACAGATTAAGAGGAGAAAATAAAATTTAATCAATTCCATATGTACAGGAACCTCACATACATGAGAGGTTCAGAGACAGAAAAGTAAAGTGAGGTACTTATGCCATCTTGAGCTAAGGATTGGGATAGGAGCCTGAGGCTTCGGAGGAGAGGAGGGTGATTCATGGGGTGAGAAGAAGAGCAGATGTTCAGTAATTAGAGCTTTGCCATGCCATACAGATAGGTAATAAAAAGTTATTTCTGGTAATAACTCTTATTGTGGGCAAGGCCCCCAGTTTAAATTCTTTAAGGGAGAGGTAAAAGTTTCTCAAGCCAGCAGAGTTTTGATTGCCTTTAGCTCGAAATAGTCCACAGGCCAAAGTGGCCCATCCTGGGGAGGCCTGTTCTGAGAACTTCCACATTCTAGTGGCCAGGAGATGGACAAACAGAATAAATGGGTTAAATTACTTGGTATGTTAGAAGATGGTGATTTGGGAAAATGCGTTGTTGTGGGTAAGGGAGATTGGGAGAGCTGGGAGTAGGGGCTGCAATTTACAATAGGGTGGTCGGGGAAGGCCTCACTAAAAAGATGTCATTTTGAATCAAAACTTGAAGGAGGCGAGCGAGGGAGCCATGTGGATATGTGGGGAACAGCATTCCAGTCAGACGGGACAGCCAGTGCAAAAGCCCTGAGGCAGGCCTAGTATGTCTGAGAAACAACCAGGGGGCTGCTGTGGCTGGAGCAGAGTGAACAAGGCAGAACTAGCAGAGGTCTGAGGGGTCATGGGGGTGGGGACAAGAGAAGGGCGGAGGTCATGTGAGACCTTATTGGCTATTGTGTGGGACCAGGCTTTTATCTTGAGTGAAATGGGAAGGCCATGAGGAATTTTGAGGAGAGGCATTGCCTGGTGTGACATATTTTCCCAGGATCATGCTGGCTCCTGCGTGGAGAACTGACTGTCTGTGAAAGCAAAGAAAGGACAAGGGACCAAAGGAACAACTAAATAAATGAATACCTTAAGGGGGTGGGGGGTGGGGCCAGATTATTTTTCTTTCCCTTTGACATGAAAAAGCAAGATTTAAAAAAATAGTCGTGGGGGTGGCCCAGTGGTGCAGTGGTTAAGTTCGCACGTTCTGCTTCGGCGGCCAGGGGTTGGTGGGTTCGGATCCCGGGTGAGGACATGGCACTGCTTGGCAAGCCATGCTGTGGAAGGCGTCCCACATATAAAGTAGACGAAGATGGGCACAGATGTTAGCTCAGGGCCAGTCTTCCTCAGCAGAAAAGAGGAGTGGCAGCAGATGTTAGGTCAGGGCTAATCTTCCTCAAAAAAAAAAAAAAAGTCTTGACTAGAGACCACCAAGGAAGGCTTTCTTAAGGTTATGCTGGCTTCTGAAAGATGTTGGTACTTCTCTTGGCTTAAAGGAAAAAGCTGTTTCCCACCATACAATTTTATGTTCAAATCTAGATGAGATGTGGAAATTTTACTCCCTTTGGTATTCTCATTCTCCCTTCCTCTCTCTCTCTCTCACACACACACACGCACACACACCATGGTGTAATGGAACTATAACAGAGTTTTCTCTTTGAAGACTAGGTTTTAATTCCAGCTTTTGTCCTTACCAGCTTTGATCAAAACTCTCTGGATCTCAGTTTCCTCATTCACAAAATGCAGCTAAAGATGCCTACCTCACCTCATGGGTCTGTATGAGAATCAAATAGTTTACTAAAAGTCTTCCAGAATTTTCTTGACCGTGAAGACTTGTTTTCAAAAAGCTCATTAAAAATGCAGATTCCTGGCTCTCCTCCCAGGACTGCTCGTTTGACATCTTCAGGAGAGGAGCCCAGGAATATGGATTTTTTTTCTTTTTGAGGAAGATTAGCCCTGAGCTAACTGCTGCCACTCCTCCTCTTTCTTTTTTTTTTTGCTGAGGAAGACTGGCCCTGAGCTAACATCCATGCCCATCTTCCTCTACTTTATATGTGATGCCTGCCACAGCATGGCTCGACAAGCGGTACCATGTCCACACCCGGGATCCGAACCAACAAACCCCGGGCCGCCGAAGCAGAACGGCAAACTTAACCGCTGCGCCACTGGGCAGGCCTGAGGACTATGAATGTTTAACAAGCTCCCCAGGTGATTCTGATAACCAAGCCAGTTTGAGACACATGGAGCCATTGATTATGGAAGAGCTTTGGAAACTATGAAGCACTTCTCAAATGCTCAGTTCCTCTTACTGATGTCGTTTTCCCTTCCTGTCTTTAACCTCACGTACTTGGCAAGGTTGATTTCTAGACTCTGATAGAAGCAGGGCCAGCCTCATGAGTATGTGACCTGTACAAAAGGCCCCAACCTCAGAAGGGTGCCAAGCTTGGTTTAATGCTCTGCTGTCCCCATCTTTCATTCTTAATAAATTTTTCATACGGAGCCCCCCATTTCCATTCAACACTGGACCTTGCAAATTATTTAATTTTTCCTAGATATAAAGAGACATTACTGTGAAGCCAGTTGAAAACTGGAATTCCTTATCCCTGTGTATAGCACTTGATAGAATGAACAGCTATGTCCCCATAAATTAACTCACCAGTCTTTTACTTCAACCTTGTGAAATAGATGTTTGTATACTCAGTGTCCAGATGAAGAAGTTAAGCCTCAGAGTACTTCAGTGACAAACTCAAGGAGCACAAAACCAGCAGGTGGTGAAGCTCAGAGCCTTTTCTGCTGCAGGAAGTAACAGTTGGTTCAGCGGTTTACAGATTCTTGGGGCCCCTGAATTAGACTCTAGGAGAGGAGTCTGGGAATTGGTGTTTTAAAATAATATTCCATGTGATTAAAAACATCAATTAAGTTTAGAAATTTCTGTTTTACAGTAATTAGAAAGTTTATTGGTTCCCAACCTGACTGTGGAACTTGTTTAAAAATTCGGATTCTGGGGCCGGCCCCGTGGCGCAGTGGTTAAGTTCACATGTTCCGCTTCTGCGGCCAGGGTTCGCCGGTTTGGATCCCGGGTGAGGACATGGCACCGCTTGGCACGCCATGCTGTGGTAGGTGTCCCACGTATAAAGTAGAGGAAGATGGGCACGGATGTTAGCTCAGGGCCAGTCTTCTTCAGCAAAAAGAGGGAGACTGGCAGCAGATGTTAGCTCAGGGCTAATTGTCCTCAAAAAAAAAAAAAAAAAAAATTCGGATTCCTAGGCTCTGCTCCAGGATGCTAAATAGCCTCCCTTTGGTAGGGGAACTTTTAAATCCCCAGTACAGGCTATTTAGATCCTCTACCTGAGTTTGGAAGTACTGACATTGATGATTGATTTAGATGACATTTCCTTCAGTCACTCAACAGCCATCCATTCTTTTCTTTCCGATCATAGAGACTTACAATCTACCCCTGGCCAACTGGCTTCTGGAGGGCCTCTAGGTCACCTGAAAAAGATGAAAACAGAATCAGTCCACGTGCTCATGGAGAATTTTCTCTGAAGCTCAAGACAAGAGAGCAGGGGGAGGTGATGACGTCTGTTGGTGCTCATCTTTCCAGAACGAGATATTCTTTATGCTATCCCGTTCTGAAAATCTGGGTCTGAGATGAGTGTCTCACTTTAAAGATCCCCAGCTTTGTTTTTTTTTACTTTTATAGCCCAGAGGAGGCCCCTATTATGGTCTTCCTTGACTCAGGGGAAGAGGAATCTAGGGAATTAACAGGGATGTTCTCAAATAATTAGCTTCACCCAAGGAGGGTCAGTGGGAAAGCTGGAGGCAGTTGTCTTAAGGCAATGCTACTCCAATTTTGCTCTGCATGCAAATCACCTGGGGACCTGGTTACAATGCAGATTCTGATTCAGGCGGTCTAGGGTGGGGCTTGGGATTCTGCATTCTAACAAGCTCCAGCTTTTGCGGATGCTGCGCGTGCACAAGTCACTCTTAGAGGAGTGGGGTCTTAGAGCATTCCGCCTTAACATATCCGACACGCCCCCAGCAATGAATGGGGATGAAGCATTCCCAAATATTCCTGCTGGCCAGGTAATTCATTCCATTTAGTTTTAAATATTAAAGCACTATATGACTTTAATGCACGCTAACTCATACTGCTGGCATCTACACAGACAGCCCTCATTACCTGTACTAATGACAACTGGTGTTTACTTTGCGAATATTCTTAACATGCATGGAAACAAAGTGAGGCATCAAGAAAAACAGTTCAGGGATTGTATGCTGATTCTTTATGGTTATTTGATCTCAGGGTCTGGGGTTTGGGGAATAAATACTTTGAAACACAAAGGAAAGCCTGTAGGTACATACGGAGGGAGGTAGCAGAGAATAAGGAGAAAGGCTGACAGTAAAGGCTAGAGTGAAGTTTGCCCTTGTGATTTATTTCTCCCCAGACCATCTGGGTAATTGGCTCCCAGATGGACAATCTTGGTTCTGAGCCTGGAAAGAACTCAGACTGGACAGTCTTATCTCCCAGAGAGACTAAGGATTAGCTTGGTAGAGTAAGTGAAGCATCTTAACTTTTTAATTCATTCTTTGAACATTCAACTGATATTTACTGAGTGCTTATTACGCCTTAAGTGGTGACACTCAGTGAATAACGCAGATGACATCCTTGCCCTTGTGGAGCTTAAAGTCTAGCAGGGTAGACAGACAGGAATGAATTAAAATAATAAATGAGCAGATGTTGCCGATGCTGTTGGTGTGCTGCTCAGAGCCTCTTGCTTGGTGCCTCCGTCGCCCCAGCTGTTGCCGGCCTAGCTCATACCTACAACCTTGTGCAAAGGCTTGCCACTGGGCAATTGGGGTGGCCTCAAAGTTTACGTCCCCCACTCTAGGACAGTCTTCAGTCACTGACTGGCTGACGTGGGGACGCAAAAGACCAGCTCCCTTGCCTCAGGGCAGGACAAACTCAGTGGTGTGGTTCATGCTCCAGAGCACCTGGAGGGCTGAGGCTGTGCCACCTGAACATCTTTGCTCAGCTTTTTTCGTGTCCTACCCTACTTCTTGCACTCCCTTACAAGTTGCTCCCAAGAGCATTCTCTTAGTGAGCCAGTCAATTGCACAAAAATCCCCAGGCTCTGCTTTGAGAGAAGCCGACATGAAACACAAGGTGAGTCTAGGGAGCAATTAGGACTATGAAGAAATAGAACAGGAGAGTGTGACAGAGGGTGACCAGGGAAGGTCTTACTTTAGATCAGATATCAAGGAAGGCCTTTTCGAGGAGGGGACATTTGAACTGAGACCTTAATGATAAAGGAGAGCCGTCTCTGTACTAATCTGGGGGAGAAGCATTTCAGTGAGTAGCTAGTATAGAGACATCAGGAGCAAATGAACTGCACATGGTTGAAAGGCTGGAAGACAGCCAGAGGGTGGAGTGTAAAAGATGATGGAGAGCGGAAGGACATGTGGTCAGAGAAGCAGCCAGGGGCCCCCTCTTGGTAAGCTAGAGAAAGGATGTGGATTCTATTCCAGATGTGACGGGAAGCCATTGGAGGGGGTGAGACCTGATTCAGGTTTCAAAAACATCACTCCAGATGCTGTCTGGGAAACAGGTTATAACTCAGAGACTGGAAATAGTTGCCAAATAAATAGTAGCTCACTCAGCAGTTCAAAGGCCATACTTAGGAGGTGTCTTAGAAAACGTTCCTGCACGACAAGGGAAATTGACATGACCACCCTCCAAGGGCTATTTGAAATAAATTACAATTCAGCGACCTCTTATGCTAGTACACCTGGGGACGCGTGACTCACCTGCTAAGACTTTTTGTATTATTGTTTCATTTATTGAAAAAACTGAAAAGACCGAGTTTCAAGCACATAGTTACCAGATTCTTTTATGGGCAGATTCTTTTATTGACTTTTTTTAAAAATTGACTTTTTTAAAAAATTGACTTTTAAATGTAGAAAGATGAAACATAGTCTTTCAGAAATTGGGAAGTACACGTCTTCTTAGAATGAGAGGTGGGGAACCCCCCCAGCAGAGAGTATCTTTGGAAATAAGAATGCCTTGGTGGTGAGGTGTCATAGAAAGAGCCCTGGCATATGGGGACCAGAGGCTTGAATTCTATCTTCACTCTTGACCTGGGGAAAATAACTTGTCTTCTCTGGGCTTTAATGGAAATTTTGTAATGCTCATTTCTCTCCTGGACACCTTGTGACTACGCTGTTTGCAGAAATGGGCTTTTTACTTTATTTGGTCTATCTCACTTCCCATCCTTGGTAACAGGCTCTTTCTGTGATTCAGCTTCAGAAGTAAAATTTGCAAAGTGCCAGTATCTGAGAGAGTCAGACTGTGACCTGTATGATCTTCCCTTTCTCCTCTTCAAGCATTTAATCTCCAGGCAGCTGGCCTTCACTGTTCTCCACTAAGAATTGTTATTTTTTATTTCATTTTATTTTTTTGGTGAGGAAGATTTGCCCTGAGCTAACATCTGTGCCAATCTTCCTCCATTTTGCATGTAGGATGCCTCCACAGTATGACTGATGAGTGGGGTAGTTCTGTGCCTGGGATCCGAAGCCATGAACCTGGGCTGCCGAAGTGGAGTGCGCACAACTTTAACCACTCGACCATGGAGCCGGCCCCTAAGAATTATTATTTTAAACAATTTTTGTTATGTTTTCTAATTACAAAAGAAATGTACCCATATTACAGAAAAAATTATAAAATCTGAGTAAGCTAAACAATTACTAAAAATAATGGCTGAGTTAGGCATATACTTGGATTATATCATTTTATTCTCACTACAACACTACAAGGTAGGGACTAGTATTATCTCTGTTTTCAAGAAGAGAAAACAGGTTGAGTGGGGTCAAGTAGCTTGTTCAGCTAGGCAGCTAGTAGGTAGCAAAAATAAGTTGAACTTGGTTTACCTGACCCCAAAACTTGGGCTGTTAAGAATTCAGATACTGTCTCACCACTTGGGTGGGTCATCGTTAATATCGTCTGCCATATTTTGTCATATAAGCAATATATATATGCATAAATATGATTTTGTCCAATTTATCCATCCATCACATATATCTCGTTTCTACCAAAGGTCCAGATATGTATGTGTGTATGTGTTTATGTATGTGTGTGTATATATACACACAATCTCACATAAACACATGCACAGTAGGATATAAGCACCCTGAGATGCCTGTCTCATTCACACCCATATCTCCAGCATTTTGAAGAGTGCTTAGCATGTAGCAGGCACTCGGTGAATATTTGTTGAATGGATGAGCTGGTAAAAGAATGCTAGCTCGATCAGCAGCTTTTCTCTATAAACATATAAACGTTTTATAATCTGATTCTTTCCTTGAAGCAATATATCACAAACATCTATGACATCTACTATTTCAGCAACACCTCATTTTTAATGGCTGCACATAGTTATAAATGGACATTTTCAGTCATTGTTTTTCATTACCTCTTGGAGCATCTTGAAATCTTCTCTTTCCTTGGCTTCAAGAATTCTACCCTTTCCTGGTTCGCCTGTGATCTCTCTGGCTATTCCAGGAGCCTCTGCCTTCTCATCTCGCACCTTCCTCTCTAAGGAATGCTGATGCTTCTCCAGTTCTTGACCTTGAGTCCTTGTCCCGTCTCTCTCTTTACACTCTCCGAGCAAGCCCATCATCATCCTCATCTTCAGTCAGGACCCTGCTGTCTTCTAGGTGCTTGCTGGGTGCTCTACCTCCATTACCTTCTCTAGAGTACTCTTCACAATGGTGCTTTGAGGTAGGCGCCATTGAACTTGCAAGCACAGCGAGGCTGCGTGACTTCACCAGTGTCACAGAGCTGGAAAACAGAAGGGCTAGGATTTTAAGTCAGACCTGTCTGATCAAAACACAGGAGCTCTCTCCTCTGTATTCTCTACAGCACTTAACACAGAGCATCTTTTGCTCTTTAATAACTGCCTGTTGAAGCAGTCAATCCCATTTTTAAATCCCTGAGAACTACTTTTGTGAGCCATTTCTTCTGACTAAATGGATTCTGTCTTGTATTCTCCATTTCTCTCCCTCTTCTATTCCTCTTTCCTCCAAGTCTTCCTCTTTCTTTAATTTTGGCTTTTGAATTCTCTAGCCTGGTAATTGGAGATTTCTACCCAAATGGAATTTGAGTTTTGGTGGAATTTCAGAATCTATCTTGTAACTGAGGAGCAGTTAATACCCCCTAACTGAGTTTTGGCTGCCCAGAAAGATCCTGAACTTTAGCCAGTCAAATCACCGCACTCGCTGGATCAAATAATTAAAATGGGGGTTGCTGGCTTCAAAGAGGCCGTTTCTGTTCATTCAGTGCCTGCTATGGAGAATCAGGAGGGACATTAAGAGGCTTCACGGCAACAGCACCATCATACGGCCTCCTTTCCCACCCCTGGTCCCCCTAGTCCCACGTGGATGCAACATCCACCCAAGGAGAGGATCCATGGAGAGGAGGATGACTGTGGAGGCAGAGGCTGGGCTGTGGGGATTCCAGGAACCACATAAAGGTTACACTGCGTGACCAACCAAAACCACCCAAAGCAACGTGTGTAGAGAAATGAGACTTGGTGGTCCTTGTGGGATTCCACCAATGCCTTCCTTTGGCTCACATGGATCTTGCTGGGTGATTCTGAACATTGGGAGAGGTGACACATCCAAGTACATCCTGGGATCAGTATCAGCAATGTCTCAGATGAGGACTCAAATCTCAGAAAACCTACCATGTCCTGAAATGGTCCATTCCAGCTGTCCAGTAGAATTTTCTGTGATGATGGAAATGTTATATGTGGTATATGTCCAATTCAGTTGCCGCTAGCCACATGTGGCTATTGAGCCCTTGAAATGCGAATAGTGTAAACAAAGAACTGAATTTGAAATTTTATTTAATTTTAATTAGTTTAAATAGCCGTACGTGCAGTTATTTCAAGGAAATGAAAGGTACGAAGAAGAAGACTTGGAGAGTGAGCAGAAGATAAAAAAAAAAAAAGAATAGTGTAAGATGAAGGGCATATAACAAGGAGCAAGACATGCAGGTCCCTGTCCTCATGAAGCTCACGCTGTGAGGGAAGGGGCCATCACAATAGGTGTAGGGACCACAGGAGTGGGATCTTGCAGTGGGGAGAGAGATTGGACTCAGCACTGAATACCGATGGGCAAGTGGGAATTTGTAACCAAAGAGTATGGTAGAGGTCAATGGATGGAAAATTACCAAGAGGAAACATCAAGGGGACAGGGATTCTGGCTAAACCAATGTAACAGGATTCTTGCTGAAGACAGGCCAGGTGATTAGACATCACCTGGGTGATGGCGGAGGATGAGGAGCCCAGTGAGATATTGAGGGTGATCAGATATGGATGATGGGAGAGTCTAGCTAAACCACCTTAGCAGGATTCTTGCTAAAACTGAACAACACAGAGACAAACATGGGAGTCCAAAAGTCAGGCCTTGCTGGAAAAGAGTTCAAGTGAGTCTGAGCAGTTTGGTCAATGGGGGAATCTTTGTCACTACTACATCGGCCTCTTTTGCATCCATTTCTATTATTTCTGCTACATATACTACTACTATTTCTCCTACTTCTCCTACTTTCACTTCTACTATTTCTTCTACTTCTACTTCTATTTATTTCTCCATTTACCACCATCATCACTTTTTCCCCAGTGCTTCCAGGAGTTGAAATTTTAGTCACTGAGCATGGATATAAACCTGACTTGTGCACAAAAGATCTAGATGAGGCATGAATTGTTCTCAAATTGATATGCATTAGAATCAGTGTAAGAAAGCTAATAAAAGGCATTATCTTAACATGTAATATTGGATTTTCAATACTCTTGTCCTTATTCTAAATACATTCTAAAAACAGTATGGAGGTTCTTTGAAACATTAAAAAAGAACTACCATATGATCCAGCAATTTCACTTCTGGGTATTTATCCAAAGGAAACAAAGTCGCTGTCTTGAAAAGATACCTATATCCCCCATGTTCATTACAGCATTATTCACAATAGCCAAGACATGGAAACAACCTAAGTGTCCATCGACAGATGAATAGAGAAAGAGTATGTGGCATATATATATATATACAATGGAGTATTATTCAGCCATAAAAAAGAAGGAAATCCCACCATTTGCAGCAACCTTGGATGGACCAAGAGAGCATTATGCTAAACAAAATAAACCAGAGAAAGACAAATACTGTATGGTCTCACTTATATGCGAAATCCAAAAACAAAACCCCAAACTCATAGATACTGAGAACAGATTGGTGGTTGACAGAGGTGGGGGTGGGGAGTGAGTGAAATGGGTGAAGCTGGTCAAAAGGCACAAAAAAACGACATCCTAATTAGAAGCTGTTATTGTACAAAGCATTATCCTCAAGTCTAAAGAGCAAGTTGTTTCTGGACCTGAACTTTTCTGCCTATCTTACTCTTCATTTTCCAGGTAGTTACAAGACTTTTACCAGCATTTTAAAGTCGATGATAAAAGCTCTCCATGATTTTTATTTCTCCAAAAGCCAGCGCTGAGCACAGAGCCTGGGGAGAGTGAAATGCCATCATAATGCAATTGTCTTTGTGGTCAGCATGTTGGGTGGTGCCATTGCCTGGACTGAAAGCTGTAAGAGGAGGGCTCTTATTGTCATTCATATGTGCAGTTAAGATAGTTAGAAGCAGTGAAAGTTGCCATTTGGGGTGGAGGAGTGGGGAACCTGTGATCTAACAGGCAATTTCCTACTGGTCCTAGGATGTATAACTTTAATACTCAATGCATATTTTGGGGGAAATGATAGTTTTTTAAAAGCATAATTTTTATTAAAAAATAAATATGGAAAACATTTAAATATTTTGAAAACATATAAGTGAAATAAATTAAAGTCTCTCTTCCACCTCAGATCTCCTATTACCCTTCCCAGGGGGAACCAATGTTAGTGGTTTCTTGTGTATTTTTCATAAATTTTCTATGCATGTATATGTAAGCATATCATTTTTTTAACACAAAAAGCATAAAACTAAGCACACTGTTCTGCATCATGCACTTTTCACTATTTCCGTATAAATAATTCAGATCTACCTTAATATTTTTGTTTTTCCAAATAGGTGTGTACTATCATCTATAAAATGGGACAGTCTTGACCTACTCAAAAATTTAACACCACTCATTGATGAATATTTAGGTTGTTTCCAGTCTTTCTGTTTCATGAACAATGTTGCTATAAACTTCCCTGTGCATTGTCTTAATGCATTTCTGCAAGGAGAAGTGCAGGATAAATTCCTGGTAGATCATAGGATATGTGTCTTTCAGTTTGTGTAGTAGTCACTAAATAGCCTTCTTAGAGGCTGCCCTATTTTGCACGCTCACCATTTGTGCAAGCTCTCACTAACATTATGTATTATAAATATCTTTATAGTTTCCAGCCTGTTGGGGGAAAATTAGTGCCTCATTGTTCCTTTAATTTGCATTTCTTTAATTATGAGAAAGTTTAGGCATCTTTTCATATGTTAATGAGCCAGTTGATTTTTTTTTTTTTCTTTTCCCCTCCTGTGAACTACTTGTTTGTGTCCTTTGTTGATTTTTCTACTGGGATATTAGCCATTTTTAATTTTTTTGAAAGAGCACATTAAATGAAAGAAATTGATCATTTCTCTGTCATTGGTGTTGCAAAAATATTTTTCCCTCAGCTTATTATTTTTCTTTTGACTTTATTTTGTCTGGGCAGAAATGTATTTATTTTGACTTACTCAAATTCCATAATAATTCCTAAAGGACAGCCAATCATTTGGTTCTTTCACCTAATATCCTCTTAGTTATTTGATTCATTCATTCAATATGTATTTATTGAGCACTTACTCTGTGTCAGGCATTGTTTTAGGTTCCAGAAATAGAGAAGAGAAAAAATAATCACAAATCTTTGTCTTCTAGGAGCTAGTGAGAAATGTGAGATCGCCAAAAATCAAGAAAAGTAAAACATAGTGAATGTTAGGTGATGATAAATGCTAAGGAGAAGATAAAACAGGTAAAAGGAATAGGGTGTTATGGGGTCGGGTGGGGTGGGCTGGTGTAGGGGGGATGGTGGTGGGTAGGGTGGTAATTGCAAATTTTGAATTTTCAAAGTCTTATCTTATTGTGAGGGTGACATTTAAGTAAAGATCTGAAGGGGGCAAGGGAATGAGCCACACTGAATGCCTGGAAGAAAAGCATTTTGGCTGGGAAAACAGCAAGTGCAAAGGGACCATGATAAGAACAGGGGGCGGCCAGTAGGAATTGAGGTCAGAGATGTAATGGGGAAGAGGGCAGATCGTTGGCCATTGTAGGGGATAGAAGCCAGGAGATGAGTGTGGAGCCTATAGTTCTGATCCAAGTGATAAATGATGCTTGCTCGGACCCAAGTGGTAGCTGGTGATGGTTGAGAAGAGGCTGGACTCTGTACATATTGTGAAGGAGGAGCTGAGGGGAATCTAATGAAAGATTGATGAAGAATCTGATCGAAAGAGAGGAGCCAAGGGTGGCACCAATTTTGGTCTGAGAAATAGAAGAATGGTGTTGGCATTTCCTGAGATTAGTAAGAGACAGGTTTGGAGGCACATGAGCAAAAGTCCAGGTTTGGACATGTGAAGTTTTAAATGCCTGTTAGACATCAAGAAGAGACATCGAGTGTGCAGTTGAATATATGGGTCTGAAGTTCAGAGGAAAGTTCTAGGCTTGTAATAAAATTTGGGAGTCGTTAGCTTAGAGATGATGTTTAAAGACATGAGGATGAATGAACAAGGAAATGAAGATGGATAGAAAACAGACATCCAAGGACAGAGCCTTGGGACTCTTCAAAAGGTGGCAAGAAAACCAAGGGTGTGGTGTCATTGATCCTTGCTGTCTGAAGAGTAAGGAAATCATGTACCAGGTGGAGGGCCCAGCATGTGCAAAGGCCTGGAAAAGCATGGTCTAGGTCAGGATTGTAAACTGCAAGCTGGCAGACCTCATCTGCCCCCCTAATGTATTTTGTTTGGCTCAAACAGGTTTTTGGTTTGTTTTAGTGGAATTAGTTGCCAACATTGAAAATGAGGAGATTTCACATTTAAAAAAATTTGGATATCTGCCATCTCTTGAATAATCAGTATATTTGGCAACATTGGGCACACATTCCCACAATTGCTAAATAACAGCTGCCCGCTTAGAAAGCACTGTGTGGTTTGCTGCAGGAGCACCCCCATCCCCTCCTTCATTTGTAGCACCCATTGCAAAAAGCTGTGCCCCAAAGCTTATAAATCGGAACTTCTTTCAGCACCGGTTCCTCTTCCCCCCACCTCAGGACAAGGTGTTGGTGAGTGACTCCTGTTGAGGGCACCCTCCAACTGGATGTCAGGAGGCCTGGGGTTATGTCCTGGTTCTATGACTCACTGTGCGACCTGAGTCAGTCATATAATTAAGGTGACCAACTGTCCTGGTTGGTTGGCCAAGCAGGTTGGCCCAGAATTGTGGAGTTTCTCAGGATATGGGACTTTCTGTGCTAAAACCAGGAAAGACTCAGGCAAACCAAGATGAGCTGGTCACCCATCTCTTCACCTTAAACCACCTGGTCCTCAAAGTTGAATGGCAGGTGTCAAAACTTCTTGTGTTTTACTCTAAGATACTGACACCCTCTTCAAAACTGGTTGAAGATGAAATGTGCAATAGAAAAAAAGACTGGAATTTGAAATCAAAATTTTATAATAGTGAGAAATTACAGACAGGGCTTGATGATCATCATCATCGTTATTATTCCTATTGTTATAATAATAAGAGAGAACACTTACTCCATGCCGGGCCCTGGACTAAGCATTTTACCCGCATTAGCTCACTTCATGCTAGGAGTAGCCCCATGACATAAGGACTGTTGTCATCCCCCACTACAGATGAAGAAGCTGAGTTTACTTGTGTTAAGTGTAACTGAGCCCTAAGGGACTGGTGACTCCCAAGTGGGTTCTTTTGCCCAGAGCCGCCTCTCAGGCCAATAGAAAGACAGTGGGTTCAGCATGGCAGAGCAGAAACTTTATTCATTGATCAGTGAATGGAGGAGGCAGAGCTCCTGCGCTAAAACACCTTCTCCCCTAAGGGAAAATGAGCAAGGTTCTTATGGGGTGTGAAGGGGTGGGGGTCTCCCTGTCATCACTTTGGGGAGTGCCTTTGGGGCATGCGCAGATCTTCCCTTCTTGCAAAGGGCTGCTTTTTAACACGTTTCCTTTTGCATGTGGCACCCTATTGCCATCCTGGACCTTTCTCATTTGGACTGGTTCTGCCATTTGACCACCTGGCAGTGTTCTGCCTTGGTTCCTATAAGCAAGCACAGCTTAAAAAACAAAGCATTAGACATGGAAACTGTTTTAGGGACTTCTCCGGGTGACATACGCTCACAGAGGTAGTAAGTGACAGAGCCAGGATACAAACCCAGGTCTGTATGTCTCTGAAGTGCACACTATTCTGATCAGTGTCATAAATCCAGAGACTTCTTTGTGTGGCCGGCATTGCCTGGATGGTTGCATGCTGAATAAAGCACTTCATCCTAGAATCCTGCAGATCAGACCTTCCTGTGCCTGAGAAGTCGGCTTCCAGCAAGCCTGGATGAAAAGTCACCTCCTTCTACTGCATTAGTTATCTTGTTATCTTGTTTTATGAGGAGTGGCTGAATATCCTGGCAACACACGCCACCCCATCTCCACTCCCCGAGTTCTGAAATTTGCAGCCAAATGAGAAGCATGGGGGAGCTGCCTTTTCTGTTGGGCTCATGGGATGGGCTCCCCACTCCCCTCCTGGGTTCCATAACTGGTGGGGAGAAGGAAACTTTGTCCTGCTTTCTGAAGCTGAGCTGTGAATCCCAGGGATGAGCCAAAGCCATGTCAAGCCTGATCACAGATGCAGGACCAGGAGCTCCCCTTCCATTCTCATTTTGGGGATTCTGACATGCTTGGGAGGCCGGGAACTCTGGATCAGATCCCTCTAGTGAAAAGTATGCCCTTTATGGCTTCCATTCATTGATTCTGATGCGGGGTCGGTGAGCCGAGGAGTCGAAAGAAGGATTTCTTAGACTCTCAAGATCTGGCAGTAGTGCTCTTTTATTTAGAAAATAGTGTGGAATAGCATGGGGACAGGACCCATGGGCAGGCAGAGCTTCTGCTGCTGCCCTGAGTTGAGGGTTAGGGCTAATTTTATAAGGCATGGGTACGTGACTTATTTTTACTGGAAAAAAAAGAAAAAGAAAAAGATGATGTAAAAAGTCATTAAATGATTTCAGTGCAGATGGGGTCTGGTTATTGTGCGGTCATATAACTTTAGATACGAATCTGGCCATATAGATCGGCATGCAGGTGAGGATGCCCCGGGCTTCTCTCCCTGGGGCAGTCCTAATTCATACCATAAAAAAAGTCCACTGGGTCATATAGTTTGGCATGTAGGCCAGGTTACCTTGGGCTTCTCTAGCTGGGGCAGCCTTAATCCACATCATAAACCCCCCCTGAACCCATTTGGCCCCGAAATCTTTTGGGGATATGGACGATGGTCAGTCTTCTCTAACTACTTCCGGCTGTACAAGGTCGTAGAGCTGTCCCTAAATGGGGCCATAGGTATAGGTAGGAGGTTCAGTGGACCAGAAGACTGCACCCATGGAGTCCAAGGCTGACAAGGCATCCAGAGCCTCTGGGGACGAGAGAATCATTTGACGAGTGGTGGTCCAGGAGGTGAAACTTTGTTGACATGCGGAAGACAAACAACGAAACAGACAACAAATTATAATAAGAAATACAAGCAGTATGATTAACCCAATGAATAAGGTTTTGATAGCAGTCCAGAAACCTGGACCTGACCAAGAGTTCAACCAATCGTTTAGAGATAGGGGAGGGTCAGACATGGACTTAATTTGGTGGCTCATATCAGACAGGAAGCCGGAGATATTTTGATGGTAGTCAGGAATATAGACACAACATTCAGTTTTTATAATGGCACAGGTGCCCCCCTGTGCTGCTGTCAAGACATCCAGTGCCATTCGGTTTGGGAGGACTGCCTTACGCATTTGGGATACTTCTAAATCGAGCAGCGAAAGGCTACGTTGTGTATCATTTAATGCCTTCATAGTAAATTTGTTTAGGACTTCCATGTGCAAGATGACACTTTCAATTCCTAATTGGGGAAGGAAAATTGAGGAAAGATGGTCATACCAGTGGAAGACAGAGCGGGTCCAGCGCTGTTGCAGGTTGGGTAGGTTAGCAGGGGGAGATATACTAAATGTAGTTCTACCCTGCATCCAGACGAAACCTAGGGTGCATCGTCCAATCCATCCAGGTGGCAGCCAAGGCCATAAGTTGGAGCCACATAGCCACTGAGTGCCATTAGGGGCTAACCAACGTGTGCTTGGTCGTCTATCCCAGTCAGTCCCAAACCAATCAGTATTTTTTAAGCTTATGATATGAGAACACATATGACGGGGAATCTGTCCCATAGGTCGGGTGCTATTAGGCCACGTATCACAGGTGTGATTGGTTTGTTCCCAACATATAGTGGCCTTTTGACTGAGTTGACCACTAGTAGGAGTGAGCCAAATATATTCGTCCCAAATTTGATATAGTCCATCCTGTGTGTATCGATAAGCTGGGGACTTTACCTTTGGAACTTGTTGTTCATGATCCACTTGTGACAAGGCAAATCTAGTCAGTGTTTGGGCAGTAGTATTGAAGGAAAAGGTTTGATTGTGGCCTGGGAGCTCCCAGGTATCAGAGACAGATGGCCACAAGGAGACATTATGATTAGTAATAGATGAATCTTGTAGAAGAGAAGAGCTAGAAATGTATTGTGTAGTGAAGAGAAGCATTGCATGACAATCAGTACCCTGGAGGGGTGAGACCCACCAGGGGAGGCCAGAAGTACCGGACAGAGACAAGAGTCCACAAACCCAACACGTGGTTTGGTTACGGAGCTCAGCATAATGTTGAGCCCATTTTAAAAAAAAATTGTCTGTCATTACAAAAGGTGATAAGAAGAAAATAATCAAGATAGGGTTCATTTTGTTCTAAAAAGCAGTTTTAAATCACTGGTTTGTTCACAAGAGTAGTCCGGTTGAACAGCAGGATCTGGATCAGCTTTGTCTTGAAAAGAAGTCATAAGTTTTACTCGGGAAATATGAGTTCAAGAAGTATGATCTTTTAATTTTACAGCTGTGGGAGTACTTAGAATGACTTGATAAGGTCCTTTCCATTTTGGGCTTAACTCATCGGAATGTGTTTTCCAATCTTTTAAATATACCATATCTCCAGGATTTACCTGGCAAGGTATATCGGCAGACAATGGTTCCGGCTTAGGTAAATGATTATTAACATAGTCATTTAGTTCCTTTTGTATCAGACCAGCCTCAATGGAATATTGACATAATTGGTGGTAATCAGAGTCAAATACTATATCGGTGGATAGAAAGGGCCTTCCATACAGGATTTCATAAGGGCTTAACCCTAAATTACTCTTAGGAGCCGTTCTCATCCGTAGGAGGCCAATAGGTAATAGTGTAATCCAGGTTTCCTGAGTCTCGAGACTTAACTTAGAGAGATGTCGTTTTAGAGTATGATTTGCCTTCTCCACTTTCCCAGAGGATTGTGGATGCCAAGCCGAATGCAAATAGTATTCGATTTGCAAAGCTGAAGAGACCTGTTGTGTTATTTGAGCTATGAAAGAGGGACCATTATCACTCTGTAAGGTCTTGGGCAAGCCAAAGCGTGGGATAATTTCCCTTAAAAGGGCCTTTGTTACTTCGATTGCCCGTTTGCTTCGACAAGGGAAGGCCTCAATCCAGCCTGTAAAGGTATCGACAAATACCAAAAGATATTTATAGCCATGGCATGGAGGCATTTGGGTAAAATCCAGTTGCCAATCTTCCCCAGGATAGGTGCCCCGTCGTTGTATAGGCCGTAACAGAGGAGGTGGTCTAGCTGCCCCCTCTGGATTGACTTGAGCACAAGTGGCACAAGAGCGGCAGACCTGTCTAATGGTGGCATGGAAAGTAAGGCCATCGAAGGATTTAAAAAGTAGCTGAGTCAATGATTGTCTGCCAAAATGGGTAGCCTGATGAATTCCATTAACTAATTTCCATTGAAGGCTTTTAGGTATGAAAATTTTTCCCTGGTCATTAATTAGCCAAGACTGTTTTGTTTCCTGGGTATATCCCTTTTCTTGAGCCAGGGTTATTTCTTGAGTTGTATAAGTAGGACTAATAAGGCCCAAAGCAGGGGGAGTGGGAAGTAAGCTTAAAAGGGTACTTTGTTTAGCTGCCTGTTTAGCTTCCCGGTCAGCAAAATTATTACCCTTGCTCTCAAGGGATAAATCCTTCTGATGTCCCCGGCAATGGACCACAGCCACTTGCTTAGGAAGAAGCACAGAGTTTAAAAGAGCCAAAATCTCTGCTCCGTATTTGATAGGGGAGTTCTTTGTATTGGGTAAACCCCTTTCCTTCCATATGATCCCATGTGCATGTAGGACCAAGAAGGCATATTTTGAGTCAGTGTAAATATTGATAACCATATCCTTCGCCAGGTGAAGGGCTCGGGTAAGAGCGATGAGTTCAGCCTTTTGAGCAGACGTATTGGCTGGAAGGGCTTGTGCCTCAATGACGTGCAAGGCGTTTACTATGGCATAGCCTGCCTTGCGTATGCCCTGCTCTATGAAGCTACTGCCATCTATAAACCAGGTGTCCTCTGCATTATCTATGGGGGAATCCAGCAGGTCAGGCCTGCTGGAGTACACTTGTTCTATGACTTCAGAGCATGTATGCTCCAAATCCTGGACCGGGTAGTCAGGACCGGCCATAAGTTCTGCTGGATTAATTGTCTGACAAACCTTAAGGATGATATCAGGTGTGTCTAGGAGGATGGCCTGATATTTAGTTAGACGTCCTCCAGTCATCCATTGATGTCCCTTAGTTTGTAACACGGCTTGTACCTGATGAGGAGTCATGACTGTTAAAGGCTGTCCCATAGTTAATTTAGAGGCCTCCTCAACTAACAGAGCTGTAGCTGCTACAGCCCTTAAGCATGCTGGCCATCCCAAAGCCACTGAGTCTAGAGTCTTTGAGAAATATCCAACAATTTGGGTCTCTGGGCGTAGTCTTTGGGTGAGGGTACCGAGGGCCTGGCCCTGCTTTTCAGTAACATAAAGAGTAAAAGGCTTGTTGACATTAGGCAGAGCCAGGGCTGGGGCGGAAGACAGCTGCTGTTGAATCGACCAAAAGGCCTTGTCTTCCTTTTGTGTCCACTCCAGAGGTTCTGTATCAGGTCCTCTGGTTGCTTCATATAAAGGCTTTGCTATTACCCCTAACTGAGGAAGTCATAAACGACAGAATCCTGCCATACCCAGGAAAGTGCGAAGTTGTTTTTTTGTCTTTGGTGGTCCAAGTTCGAGGATAGCCTTTTTCCTATTTATAGAAAGTGCCCGGTGTCCTGGGGTTAAATCATAGCCCAAATAGGACACTTGTTGTTGTGAAATTTGTGCCTTTTGTGGGGACACTCTATATCCCCGTTGGGCTAAGAAATTAAGGACAAGGACAGTATTGTGGTCAGAATTCTCCTTTGTGGGACTACAAATAAGAATATCATCAACATATTGTATTAAACCACCAACAGGGAGTTGGACATCCCGCAGATCCTTGCCTAGGGCACTTCCAAACAAATGTGGGCTATCCCGAAAACCTTGAGGGAGGACTGTCCACGTCAGCTGGATAGGAAGAGCTTCATTAGGAAACTTACATTCGAAGGCGAATAAAGGTTGGGAAGTTTCATCCAGAGGAATACAAAAGAAAGCATCCTTTAAATCCAGGACTGTAAACCAGTTAGAGTTTTCTGGGATTTGGGAAAGTATAGTATATGGGTTAGGTACGATGGGGTGGATGGGAACAGTGGCCTCATTAATTATGCGGAGGTCCTGGACCAAACGATAATCTCCATTTGGCTTCTTTACAGGCAAGATAGGAGTGTTATAGGGAGATTGACATCGTTTAAGGAGGCCATGACTGAGGAATTTTAATATAAGGGGTTGTAATCCTTCAATTGCCTCTGGCTTTAAAGGGTATTGCCTCTTACGGGGTACAAGAGAAGAGTCCCGCAGAGTAATAGAGACTGGCTGTGCTGTTATAGCTCTTCCTGGAAGAGAGCAGTCCCAAACCTGGGGATCAACTGCTTCCCATATATGGGGTGGAATATTAGAGGGTATCTGGGAAACAACAGAGCTTGGAGACAAAGCGACAAACAAGCCATCCTCCTCACGTGTTAGAATAAATTGGCTTCCTAATTTTTTCATCAAGTCTCGCCCTAATAGTGGAGTAGGACAAGTAGGTAGGACTAGGAAAGTATGGGAAAACACCTGAGTCTGATATTGGCAACTTAAAGGAAAGGTTTGGTAACAAAACTTAGAGTCACCCTCTATTCCGACAATTTTTTGATGGGACTTACGAGTTGGGCCAGAGTGGCAAACAAGTACAGAGTAAGTGGCTCCCGTATCAATAAGAAAATTGATCTGCTTACCTTCCACATCCAGAGTAACCCGGGGCTCAGTCTGTTCGATGGTAATGGGAGCCGGACTGGCCTCTGGGCCCCTTCAGGCGGAGTCCTCAGGATCATATCTCCGGGCAGGGAAGTGTGTTCTTGGCCCCTCCTCACTCTGGAGGCGAGGACAATCACGCTTCCAATGTCCCTCTCGCTTGCAGAGAGGACATGGCCCAGGAGGAAGATCCTTTCTTGGGCACCGTTTTCTCCAGTGTCTAAGTTGACGGCAACGGTAACAAGGGGACTTACCTGGGCCTCCGGCATTGGTAGTCTGAGACTTGGGCCCCTGGTTAGCCTGTTTCTGTGGCGTATCCGCAATGGCGGCTGCTAAAATGTGAGCCTGTGCCTTACCCTGTAACTTTGCCCTTCTGTCCTTATCCTGTTTAAGAGTCAAGTCCCGATCATTAAGCACCTGAGTAGCAACCTCCAAAAGTCTCTGTACAGGTGTTTGAGGGCCTAAGGCCAGTTTAGTCAGTTTTCTGCGTATGTCTGGGGCAGATTGGCTAATGAAGTGCATGTTTAGAATAGTAATCCCTTCTGGAGAAGTAGGGTCTAGATTAGTGTATTTTCGAATAGCTTCAGCTAATCTACCCTGAAAAAAGGCAGGGTTTTCATCTGTTCCCTGAGTTATTTCCCGGAGTTTGTCAAAATTGACTGGCTCTGTAAATCCCTTCTTCATTCCCTCTATTAAACAAGTAACCATGTGATTCCGTTGTCCTCGATCTTCTTCATCCCTATAATCCCATTTGGGGTCTGTATCTGGCACCGCAGTGCCTCCTACTGGATATTTATGTCTGTCTCTAGTATGTAATTCATCTGCAAATTCACGTGCTCCCGCCCAAATACGATTTCTTTCGTCTGTAGCACAGCAATGAGTAAGAATAATATAAATATCCTGCCAAGTCAACTCAAACATCATGACAAGCTGTTGAAAGCCATCAATAAACTGGGAAGGATTTTCTGAATATCTACCCAGTTGTGTCTTAAGTTGAGCCGTATCCAACATTGAAAATGGCACATGGACTCGAATGGTCCCCATTTCCCCATTTGCTACCTCACGGAGGGGGAAATGTCCAGTATTATATGAGGTCCCACTCCTCGTACGACCTGTAGGGCTTATGGGGATTGAGGCCTCAATTTTAGGTTCCTTGTCATAGGGAGGAGGCATTTTGGTCTTTGAATCCTCAGGAGAGGTTAATTCGGCAGGAGCTGCAGGAGCCTTAGGAATAGGTCTAACAAGGCAGTCATCATCTAATATATCAGGGGTAGGTTTTTCTACTTTAGTTGGGGAAGCTAGACACATGCGACAAACCGCTCTGAGTTTAGGATCTTGATATAGGGCCATGAATGCTTGAATATAAGGGATTTCAGACCATTTTCCCAGGCGGCGGCAAAATAAGTCTAGTTGAAGAATAGCATTAAAGCTTAGGGTGCCGTTCGTGGGCCATTTTTCCTCATTCAGATTATATTGAGGCCAGACAGTATTACAGTAAAAGATAAGTCTCTTTTTCTTTAGATCTTGCAAGTCAAGTTTTGCCCAGTTATTTAAAAGGCAACCCAAAGGTGAATCCTTAGGTATGGAATTAGAGGCTCCCATGGTCCTAAGAAGCAAAAAGACAAAAGAAGAGAGATGAAAGAGACGGGTCCATTACCTTGAAAATCCCCCCTGAACCTAGGGCAGCGTCCTACCCGTCGTTCCTACTGTGGGGTTCCTATAGCAAGGGGTGATGGGGGCGTCCCCCGGCATTGCATCCCTTGTATACCTTCCCTGTTATGCCTGGCAGTAACAGGTGCCTGGTGGACATCTTTCCTATTCTGCCTGGCAGCATAGGCCTGGTGAATGGTCCCCAAGAGAAAAGGAGAGAGAAAAGGAGCCATTACCTTGAAAATCCCCCCACTGGGGTTCCTGTAGCAAGGGATGATGGGGGCATCCCTTGAACATCTTCCCTATTCTGCCTGGCAGTAATAGGTGCCTGGTGAATGGTCCCCAGGATAAAAGGACAAAGACAGTGAGAAAGAGAAAGACAGTGAGGAATTTTCCGCCAGTCTGGGGGACATTCTACCCAATTGCATCCTGGAGCCATTCTCCCAAGAAGGGGTTCCCATACTCCACCAAAGGTTAGAGTTTGGTACTTTCCTTGAACTGGAGTCCCAAGTGGGACTTTCCTCACAGTTCAGAGCGTGGTCAGGTGCCAGAGGGAGGGATCCCAATCCAGCCTTAGGAAAAGAAACCTTCCACGGGAGTCTTGGAGATTGGCGGCCGTCCTAATGACTTAAGTGGCTGACCCGCGCCCACGTAAAATTTGTCTATTAGAGATAGAGTCAGGAAGGAATGGATTAATTCATTCTCCATCACCCTGAGGCTTAAGGTACTGATTCTCTTCAAGCTGAATGCCACAATTTGCCCCATAGAGTAGCCATGGGCAGCAAACGTGGATTCATACAGCTGTCCGAGAAAGTTCCCGATGGAGCGGTGAATCTAGATCCATCCTTGAAAAAGATCAGGAAGGAATGGATTAATTCATTTTCCATCACCCTCAGGCTTAAGGTACTGATTCTCTTCAGGCTGAATGCCACAATTTGCCCCATAGAGTAGCCATGGGCAGCAAACGTGGATTCATACAGCCATCCAAGAAAGTTCCCAATGGAGAAGTGAATTTAGATCCATCCTTGAAAAAGAGAAAGGCACAAGGAAGAAAAGGGCACTTACCAGAACTCGAGCTCACAAGCCGATGAAGCAATTCCCCGTACGGGAGTTCCCCGTACGGAAGATCCCCTGAAGCAAGGTCCCCGTACGGGCCACCAGAAATGATGCGGGGTCGGTGAGCCGAGGAGTCGAAAGAAAGATTTCTTAGACTCTCAAGATCTGGCAGTAGTGCTCTTTTATTTAGAAAATAGTGTGGAATAGCATGGGGACAGGACCCATGGGCAGGCAGAGCTTCTGCTGCTGCCCTGAGTTGAGGGTTAGGGCTAATTTTATAAGGCATGGGTACGTGACTTATTTTTACTGGAAAAAAAAGAAAAAGAAAAAGATGATGTAAAAAGTCATTAAATGATTTCAGTGCAGATGGGGTCTGGTTATTGTGCGGTCATATAACTTTAGATACGAATCTGGCCATATAGATCGGCATGCAGGTGAGGATGCCCCGGGCTTCTCTCCCTGGGGCAGTCCTAATTCATACCATAAAAAAAGTCCACTGGGTCATATAGTTTGGCATGTAGGCCAGGTCACCTTGGGCTTCTCTAGCTGGGGCAGCCTTAATCCACATCAATTCTACCCACCTTCTCTTTTTCCAGCAGGCCCACTGCTAGCCCCAAACTTCCTTTCCTTCACTTGATTAATTCCCATTCATGCTTCAAGAAATACCGCTTTTTGGGGAAGGCCATTTCTAGTCCTTTAGACTAGGTTACATCCTGTTACACGGCCCCACAGCATACTGTAGTTGCCTTTCCTCAACACCCTTTCCACTTGTAATTTGCTTAATGTCTCTTTCCCAGTAGTCTAGAAAGCTCTATCAAAACTCTACCTATAATTTTTGAAAAGTTAAAAACATGACTTTCATGCAAATATAAATTGAACACCTGTCAAAATTTTATTTCACTCTTTAATGAAGGAATCAGTAAAAAAGGAAAACTTCTTCAAAGAGCATTTTGAAGAACTGGGTATTGATAGGCATTTTGAAAAGAAGGTAGAATAAAATTACTAGGTTAGATACAAAACTGAGTAATGTCCTATAGGACAATGAAGCTGCAACCTGTATGGCTATCTTTTCCACGGCATAAAAATCTGTAGGATGACATGTCACTTCATAGTATTTGAAAGCTAATCCAAGGACAAATGGCAAAGGCAATACAGACACGTTCTCTAAGAGAATTAAATAAACCTCGAGTGAGCAGAACTCTTAAATAATGCTGTGATATGATATTAAGAGAGTACGCTACACTATTTTTTGGCCTTATTTCTAAATTGCGGGTAATTTTTCCTAACAGCCATGTGGTCAGGATGCTTTTTGTGACGTTGTTCCAGCATCTAATCCAGTACTTTGCATAGGACTTTTGCTATGGTCAGGATCTAGTGGGCAAGCTGTCAAACACTTATTGAAATCAAAGAATACCACATAGCAAGTCAACTTGAAACCTGTATTGGTCAGCTCAGGCTGCCATCACAAAATGCCACAGGCTGGCTGCCTTAAACAACAGAAATTTATTTTCTCGCATTTCTGGAGGCTGGAAGTCCAAGATCAAGGTCTTGTGACTCGGTGCTGGTGAGAACTTTCTTCCGGGCTTGCAGAGAGCTGCCTTCTCACTGTATCCTCACATGGTCTTCCCTTGGGGTGTACACAGAGAAAGTGAGAGAGAGGGCTCTCTGGTGTCTCTTCCTGTGAGGACAGTCCTATTGTATCAGGGCCCCATCTTTATGACCTCATGTAACCTTAAGTACTTCCTTACTCCATGTACAGTTGCACTGGGGGTTAGAGCCTCAACATATGAATTTGGGGGAGACACATACATTCAGTCCATTACAAAGCCCCATTTTTGTGGGTTGAATTGAATTGAATCAGATGTGACTCAGATTTATTCTTTTTTATACATGACAGATCTTCAAGGTTTCTCCTTGTTCTGGATAAACTATGCAGACTTCCCCATTCAATTGGTGTCCATCCCATTACAATGGTCACTCTCTCTTATGGATATCAAACAGTTCATAGAGATCAGTATTAAGCAGTGCAATAATGTTTCTCCTATGTGGAATTCTGTAATATCTATTAGGTAAGATAGTATAGCAAACATCTGTCATTTTTATCTACTCAACATCCATTCCTGCTTCTTCTGGTATCATATGCTCAGTTATCCTCTGGGGAAGCACACCTCCGCTGCTCTCCATCCTTGTGATTTAGGAGGGGCTCACTCCATTCTCCCTTCCAGTAGTAGCCAAGAGATTGAGGCACAGCCAACCAGAGCACGACCTTCTGGACCCGATTGGTTTACCACTGGGCATGTGACTTGACCTGGGACAATCAAAGCTTTACCTAGGACTTTTCCTGGAGCTACCAAGAAACAATCTTTGTCTTTTCTTTTAGGAATGCTCAGCCTTTAGAACATAAACCTGAAGGGGCTGGTGGCCCTTTTTACAGCCTCGTGGTGATATCCTGAGACTGAGACTATCGAATGCAGGCTCCCCAAAATATCACCAAAACAAGCTGCTGATAAGACAAAGTCAAGTTGACTTTTACTGCTTTAAGGGAGAGCACTTCCTTGATAGGATCTTAGCATCTCGGAGGAGCAAGGACAAAATTGAGATATTTATTGCAATTTTGAAGTTGATTTCAGGTGGGGCTCTAATGTGGGGACTTCGCTAGAATTAGGAAGGATTGTGATATAATAGTTTAGAACTGGTGGACACAACACAGCAAGATGAGAAATTTGAGATGAGAGGTTCAAAGAATCTTGGGTATAAATTATTGTTTAATGCTCTTTATTGAAGAATTGATGGGTCTCTCCCGAAGTTCCTTGAACAACCAATAAAGTTATTTGCAACTTTTATCTTGCTGGGCAAGAGTCTTGTGGAACAGTAAAACTATGCTGGTGAAGACAGTGAAATAGTAAAGTTCTGTTGACATAGAAAGTAAGCTGCTGAGTGTAGATGGTTTCAGTACTCAAAATCAACATAGTGAAAAATAGAGAGATGAAAGAAATGATTTCTGTTGGCATCATTTGAATTTCTGAATCTGGAATGTGGGAGATTGACTCATTCTCTCTCTTTATTAGAATTACACATTCATGTCCTTTTTTCTTTTTTTTTAATGGTTGGCACCTGAGCTAACAACTGTTGCCAATCTTCTTTTTTCTTTCTTTTTTTTTTCCTTCTTCTTCTCCCCAAAGCCCCCCAGTACCTAACTGTATATTCTAGTTGTGAGTGCCTCTGGTTGTGCTATGTGGGACACCGCCTCAGCATGGCCTGATGAGCAGTGCCATGTCCGTGCCCAGGATCCGAACCTATGAAACCCAGGGCCACCAAAGCGGAGAGCGTGAACTTAACCACTCAGCCATGGGGCCAGCCCCTCATGTTCTTTATCATGCAACCACAATATCTCCTAATAAACAGGGTGGATTATATTTCCCAACTGCACTGATGTTGGGCTAGTCACATGACTGGTTTTGGCCAACAGAATGTGGACAGGAGAGATGGTTGCAAGTTCCAAACAGAGATCCTAAAGCATTCATATTTGCACTCACCCCTTTTAAGCTCCTGTGATCAGCCATGAGATGGTTCTGCTCAAATTGCCACTGTCTCTTTGGCTGGGCCCCAGACTGAAGACCCATAGAGCAGTCAGAACCAAGCAGAAGTCCTGAGTCCAGCCTGATCCAGGCAAGCCCAACCTTTATCAGCCAAAATGTAGCTGCCCCCTTGGACCTATGAGAAAGACAAATAAATGTTTGTTGTTGAAATCCACTGAGGTTTGGAAGCTGTTTGTTATACATTTAAAAATGACCAACATTCAGAGTTCCCCTCTGGACTTTTAGGTATATGATCCAATAGATTCTCCATGTTGCTTTAATCAGTTTGAGTTGGAGCTTTGTTGTTTATTAACCAGAAGAGTTTTCTCTATTAGCATCTGTTTATGGTGTTGCATCACTTTTGGCTTATGTGAGCCTCTAAGACACCCTGGGACTTTCATGGGAGCCACAGCCAAGCCTAATTCTCTCCATTCTCTACTTGAGAAATTGATTTTTTTAAAGTAATATTTATCCCTGTTAACGCTCATCTTTTGGCTTGTGCCCAATGTTCCAGTCTAGTGAGATCTTTCTCAATTTGATTCTTTCATTCTGGGGATTAGCCATCCCATTCAGCATTTCGTCAAACACAAATTGGACCAGCATGACCATGAGAGTCTCTGCCAAGCCCTTGATTTCAATGTAATGATGTCTCGTGGCATCGCGCTAAAGACTGACCTCCGGGTTGACCCAGAACCACACAAATAATCACTATTTAGGCCAAGTATTCTAGATGAATGCCCGCAAAACAGAATTATCTTTCAGCCCATATTTTTGGCCACCATAATGATCACAGAGGAGTTGAAATCAGGAGATATTACGTAGCAGTGACCCAAAGCAAAATCTTCCCTGATAATATTTTCCGTATCAATCAGCAATGGAATGACCCACTTTTCAAGCCAGTAGGTAGGAGTCCATATCTCTCTTGAAAAAATAAAACTGCCCAGTTCCTGAGTTCTAGTCCTGCCCATGATGTAAACCAGTTGACCTTGAGTAAGTCATGTATAGCTTTCCTTTGACTTTCTGTTACCATAACTTGGACAGTATATCTAAATACCTCCTTAAGTCCAAAAGACCAAGGCAATTATAAACTTATAAACTTGTTCAACCTACCTCGGCCTCCTAGCCTGACTATGTGCTAGGTCTATTTTAAAAATCTGGGGAACATGCTTCACATGAGAATTTCCGTAATATATCCCCCAATCCAGCAATTCACTGTATTGCAATTTCCTATTAGCTGATGTATTTGTCCTGCTCATCTCTGGGCTTTTTGAGAGCATGGATCACGTTGATTTTGTTATCAAAACACTTGACACGGTTTCTGGTACATAGTAGGTACTTGGTAAATATTTGTTTGGTTGAATGACTGGAACTTGTTCTGAAGCTCTGTGTGTGTGTCTGTGTTGGAACAGCTGGATAATGTTCATCATTAGCCTGAAGCATTGGCTAATGTTAAATTTAAATTAAAATACCCTCTTGGGTGACTACCTCTTCAATTTCATGGTTGATTCCTTTGTGATTGACTTTCTAAGCTAAACCAGGAGTTGCAAACTAAAATACCTTGAGGGGACAGGAAGGAAACATAATAAATGAGGATGGTTAAGTGCAACTGAAAAATATCTTATATCTTCACAGGAATGGATACCCAGTGTTGCCAGATGCCCTACTTTTTCAGAGTAGGATTTTTTTTCTTTTCAGTTTTAAAATATGCTTTTAATAAATGTAAAATTTCCTGATTTTTAGATTTTTTAGAAATTGGAAATGCTAAAACATGATTTCTAAAATATTATATAGGCCAAATAAAATACATCTGCAGCCTAGATCCAACTGAGAGTTAAATGTTTTACACCTGTAATGATATTTTAGTTTGCAATGAATATTTAATTTTTAATGAACAACCTTGGGTAATATCAAATACTGTGTTTATTGTTGAATAATACAAACCCTATAACATCGATAAGGATTTAATTAAGGCCCAGTTTTGAGGCCTGAAGTTAGATTTTAGTGAGCATGTATCATGGAGGGTTCCCCAGATAGCAATTTACAGGAAAGATTATGGAATTAAAAATCAATCTTTAGCAATGTGCGCTAATATTTTGCTAAATAAGATAGATATCTTGAGTCAGTCCTGTTTTCGGTAACGGAGCTCCATTATGGTTGAAATAATGAAAGTGTTGCATCACAATCAAAAAGCTCCCTACCACACCCCCTGACCTTGTCCCACCCGTGTCTCAATGATTAGCCATTAATATTCATAGATGGAGATGAGTCTGTTAATTGCTTATAGCTTTCAGCCCATTGGATCATTGTTCTTGGTTCATCCCACTCAGTTTAGCAACACCAGCCAAGGATGTTGGAATTCTCTGATGTATTTGCCAAGGTAGAAAGTGGAATCTCTCCTTGGAAAAATGGCCACATTAATCAAACTCTACAACTTCCAATAAGCAGAAATCCATTTGAGGGTTTCATTTTATTAAACATTAATTGAAAAACATATTTAAAATTCATGCCTAATTGACCCTAGATACCATACTGATAAAACATCACATAGCATTAAAAAAAAAAAGCACAAGATATTCAAATAAGTCTGCAAGTTATGTCTAAAAGGACCCACTGTGTTTCAGATCTTGCCTGCCTATGGGAATCTGAATTTTATTCGGATCTTATTTTATAATAATTAATTTTATTTACTTAATAAATAAAATTTAGTTATTAAAGTAGAATTCTAGATTCCTGAGAATGAGGACTCCAGTGAGGAGCAAAGCAGTGGGAGAATAAAGACAGGGAGGACCTGAAGGGAGTGTAAAAGTAGCGTGCTCGCCCACAGCAGAGATCTGGTTTCTTATGCCAATGCCTGTCAATTTGTAAGAAGGGTGGGGATGCTCTATTGAGAATGATTTTAAGACCACACGCCAGTTCAGAGGGGAGGCGTGCTGCAATCAATTAGTAATGTCTGCTACAGGCGTAGGAAGAAGAAATAGCAGTATGCATGCCATACATTTGCCACTTGTTGCTTAAGTAGAAGAAATAAAACTGAAAATTTACATAGGATTATCATTTTTTCCAGTTTGCCTGGGACAGTCTCAATTTATGCCTGTCATAGATCAATTAATCCCTGTTAATTATGCACAGTACCTCCTTTATCTTTAAGAGAGTTCTAGTTTGGATAATAAATTATATATAGCCACCTAGCAAAAATTCTTGCATAATTATCATTAGTTCATTTGTTTACTCTTGAAATATTTCTAAATCCCTACTGTTGGGCTCTGATCACTAATTATTAGCCACAATCTTCTTTTCCGTGTCCAGAGTTTTCTCAATGTTCTGCTCAAAATATCTCAACACAACATGGCCTTTATTTCTTTAGACACGTGCATAATTCATACTTCCCATCTAAAGCACTCTCCAATATATTCTAGAATACAGCCACGAGATCACACTCCTCAGCCACTCCTACATCTCTGATAATTCTCTCCTTCCCCTTCCCCATGATAGCTCCTGAAAAGAAAAAATTTAACCTCTCTTCTGAATGGAGCTCCTTTGTATTTTCTGCCATACCAGGTACCCTGTCTATATCAAATAAATATTGATGTTCAAAAGCCCAGGTCAGCAAAAGACTGAAGAATATATATGTCTCAGATTTTTTTCCACAGCAGATTCTTGGGACTTTAAGATCTTTGATTCTGTCTGAATTTTCCAGTTGGGCTCCCAAGGGTAGAGCCTGGGTCCTCTAACACAAACATCTGCCACAGTTGAAGTTCCCAGCTGTATTTGCTCTAATAGACACACCAGTCAATTTGCTTGCTGTAACCAGCCTGTGGGATAAGTCAGAATTTCTCAACTTCAGCAACACTAACATTTTGGATTGGAAAATTCTTTGTTGTGTGGAATTGTCTGTGCATTTTGGGATGTTTAGCAGCATCCCTGGCCTCTTCCCACTAGATGCCAGTAGCATTCCGCACCCCCCGCCCCCGACAGTTGTGACAACAAAAATGTCTCCAGACATTGCCAAATGTCTCCTGGAGGTGAGGTAAAATTGCTGCCGGTTGAAAAATACTGGAATAGGTACTCTGGATATCAAGACAAAGAAAACAGCCTTTCTGTCCTTGAGCAAGTCAGATGAGTAGACACATGGGTAAGCAAGTATGGTACAAGGCTTTAAGTGTCCTGGTAAAGGTCTGGCAAAGGTCTAGGGGGGCCGAAGAAGGAGAGATGAACTTCTTGGACAGTCAAAAAAGGCTTTATAGAGGATGTGCTTTTGGAGCGCTGGATGATAACTCAGTATTCCCCAGATGGGAAAGAAGGCAAGGACATTCCAAGCAGAGGAACAGCGTGTGCAAATGTGCTGAGATATGAAGGAGAATAGTGTGTGTGAAACAGAGTAAGAAGCTTGGAGGGGATGGAGTGATGGGTACCTTGGGGAGAGGGTCAGGGAGTCACGGATAAGATGGGGACCTGGGTTTAATTCCAATTGGGAAACTTGCTAGGATGTGGAGCTGGACTTCATTAGTTGGTCAGCAGAGAACCACAGAAGACTAATAGATGGAGATGGTCAGATCTGGGCTTTAGAGGGACCACTCAGGCATTGGCTAGAGGCAGGAAAGCCAGGTGGACAGCACTGTCTTTGGCATCAGACTGCCCTGAGCTGGGATCTCACTCTACCATTGACTAGTATGTGGGATCTTGGGCGAGCCATTTCCTTTCCTAACCCTCTGTTTCCTCCTCTGCAAAATGAAGATGATAATCCTACCTATCCCACTGGGTTGTTGTGAGGATTAAACATATTAATCCACAGAATGCGCTTAGAGTATCTGAACATAGTTGAAGCTCATTAAATAATTATTCCTTTTAGATTGCTGGATGGAGAGGATTGAGGGGTGGGGCTTGAGACTGAAGGCAAGGAGACCCGTTCAGAGGAGATAATGAAACATGATGGGAGCATGAATGAGCCCAGTGATTGGGTGATGGAGAGAAGATGAGTTAATTCCCACCTGAATTGAGTTGACTGAAGGCATTTACATTCTCCAGGCTCCCAGTAGCAAGAGATCTAGTTCTCCAAACAGATGCATCTTCTTTGTGTTTCCTACCACATCCAGCCCTGGACAGTCCCACTCGGGAAGTTTCCACCACCTACAACCTCTCCGATGTTGTGAGCCTGCCATCTGAGGACTCTTCGCTCAGAAACAGTTAATTAAATGAGGATCCACAGTTGGAGAGTACATCTTAATCTCATTCTGCCTCGTCTGCGTTCTCCTGTTCTTTTTTGCGGGCTGCCTTCTGTCCTGAGGAAGAGGGCTACAAATGACCTGCTTCAGGACCAAATAACAATTTAGCAGAGTGGAGATTCATTAAGACAGCGCTGATGGCGACTGAAGTCTCTGGAACAGAGAAACAGCCCAGAGGATTTCCATTCTCTACTAGTTTTCTGACCTCAATTTACAAGGCAGAATTAAGTTCTGGAAACTCAGAACAGAACAAAATAATGGAACTACTAGCTTTTAATCACTGGTAGAATCATGAGGATTGAGTGGACCTCTAACCTTGTCATTTAGTTCTCTCTTTTAAAGGGAAGTTTCTATATCAGTGACACATCGCCTGATGCGTTTGCTGTTCCCTTTCATTTTCAAAATTAATTTGTTCAAAGATATATTTTAAAAATAAGCTATGTGCCATGGCAGTGCCAGGTATTGGGAAAATAGTGATGAAAAAGAACAACCTAGGCCCTGCTCTTATGGAGCTAACTTGCAAAGAGAGCCAGACAACAAAGTAAGAACTCCTAGGAAAATTGTGGCAATTATGAAAAAGATAATGAGCCAACATCTCTTCATGTAGCTAAAGGAAATGGATCCCAATTTTAACCATGATTCTCAGGGTTTTTTTCTAGATCATAAACATATGAAGCAGACAGACAATTTCATATCCACCTGTGGAAGTTTTTGGAATTGACTGGTTAATGATCCCGGGTTATTGTTACTTCCTTACATATCTAGGAAGTCAGGGTTCTGGGGAAGAAAAGAGAAACCTTCCTTGTGTTAGTTTTGCATAGCTAGATGAAGTTTGCTTTCTTAGGGCGTTTTGGAAGCACTTTAATAACAGCATTAAAGTAGAGGATGGGAGTGTGGGCCCTGGAGTCAGATGCTCTGGTCCAGATGTGTGCTCTGCTATTTACTAGCTGTGTGACTTTTTTTTTTTCCTGCTTTTTCTCCCCGAATCCCCCTAGTACATAGTTGTATATTCTAGTTGTAGGTCCTTCTAGTTGTGGCATGTGGGACACCACCTCAGTGTGGCCTGATGAGCAGTGCCATGTCTGCGCCCAGGATCCAAACCAGTGAAACCCTGGGCCACCGAAGCAGAGCACGTGAACTTAACCACTCAGCCATGGGGCCGGCCCCTAGCTGTGTGACTTTGGCAGGCTTGTTCACCTCTCCATGTCTCAGTTTGTAAGATTGGATAACATCCCTCTTCTTAGAGTTGTTGTGAGAATTGAATGCGATGATGCATATAAAGGCTTAGCACAGTGTCTGACACACACTACACATTTTAGGAAATGAGATAGCAGATAAAGGAGGTGTGTTATATTGCCAGGCGGGATGGAGATGACTGAATTGGTCTCTTAGCAGCAGCAACTGGCAACAAGGGATATTAAGTTCAAATGTAGCTTTGCCGGCTCCTAGCAGTGTGAGTGCAGGCAATTCAGTTCCCGTCTCTAAAGCCCGGCTTCTTCCGCTGCAAAATAGGGATAATAATGACCATCTTCTGACACTGTAGTGAGGATACGTAAAGCATCTAGCATGGTGACCAGTATATATGGCAGTCCTCAGTACCTGGTAAGGATCACCATCATCAACATCATTATTGGGGTCAATTGTTTTTGCGCAACTGTAATGGAGGAAGGGGGACAGGAGAGGGCAGGGGAGGAAGGGATGCAAAGAAGTGTTTTCAAGCAATGTGGAGCCTTTCAGGATCCCACAGGGAGCTCTGGAGCATGAATTTTAGCACAGAGTTTGCCCTATCCAGAGGCCAGGGAGCTGGGCTTTATCCTCCCACCTTGGTCAGTCATTGGTTGCTGGCCACTCCCAGGGTAAGGACGTAATTCCTCAGGCAGGTCTGGTGAGAAGGCTCCTCTCTATAGCAAGGCAATCCTCTAGAGAAGGGAGCAATATAAGCTGTTAGCAGCAAGTGTCACAGGAGCTGGGAGATGGATGCACAGCCCTTGTATTGAGGATCTGGATGGGGCACCAAGAGCATTGCCTGCACCCTTCTAACGCACTTGGATTTTCCTCTGGGAGCCCCCTCCCATACCCTCAGTCTGACCTCAACTCTAACTGTAGGGTTGTGACCGGCCAAAGAGAGTAGAGTCTGATTTGCCTGGCTATAGTGATTGGTTCAGGGCTGATCATGTGATCTCATGAGAGCCAATGAGACACAAGGAAACTTTTGCTAGGAATGCTGGGAGAGAGCTGCATGGTCTTTTCTGCAAATACCGCTAGCAATGACGGGTTTATAAGCCGGGCCAGTCATTGTCCAAACATGGGGTCTAAGAATGAATATAGCCTAGTGGATAGTAGAGTCAAGTGATGGAAACAAGGGAGAACTCAATTAAGTCCTGGATCAAGACGTGATGGAAGTTGACCTACCCCTGCACTGTCAAATTGTGTGAGCTCATTTTTGCCTTTCTTTTGTAACTTTAGTTCTCTAAGAGTTCTGGGTACCTGCAGAGACCTGCCTGATATCATCACCATAGTGGACCCAGAAGCACTATTCAAATTGGAAGCAGTCAATCCACTTAGAGGATTATTGTTGTTATGTAAATAAACTCTTTTGACTGAGTGAGCAGAGACTTCCAAGCCAGAGCTGCTTTCCAAATTAGGTTTCCATTGTCTCAGGAGGAGAAGAGGCACAGAGGCGTCTCCGAGGGCACTAATGCTGCCCCTGTCTCTGAGAAAGAGAGTCTCCCGCCAGCTTTCCCTGACAGCGGAGGACCAGATGCCAGCAAAGTGACCTTCGAACAGAGTGGCCATTGCAAGGCTGATGACCCAACACCAGGCCAGAGGAAGGGATGGAATCACTTCGGAAGGAAAGGCAGGCAAAGGTCGGGGTGGGGGGAGGGGCGCAAATGGGCAATGTCTTGATATTGTTAAAAGATAAACTGAGGCATATGAAAAATTTTAGGAGTTTATTTGATTGAAAACCTATTTGAATTGGGTAGTGCCAAACCGGAAGTGGTTGCCCGATTTGGGAAAGCCTGGTTGGCTGTTTGTGATTGATTGTCCTAGGGTTTCAATTTCTTAACCTTGAGGCATTACAGGCTTGGGTTTGGGTTCACTTCCAGAGGCATTAAAAGCCACCTCAGTCTAATGACCTCGTTGCTTAATTAATTTAAAAATATGGACAGAAGTAGTTCACTCACAAACTGCCCCCCCCACCCTTTTTAATTCACACAAAGACACCTACTGATAAGTCAAAACGCATTAACCTTATGGTTATAGTGTTTTTTAAAAAGTTTATTGTATTTTTATTTCCATTTCTCACTTTTTTTAAAAAAACTTTTCTATATGAATAAAATAAACACTTGTATTGCCCACCTGCCTCAAATCACAAGATCTCAAAACTAGAAGTCAGAAAAAGAGACAAAAATTTGTGGAAGAAAAAATAAAGGTGTTTTAAGAGCCCATCAACACATTTCCACTAGACTGAACGTGGTTTTAGGCTTCCCAGGCAAAAAGAACATCTTTTCTGAGTCAATTTTGGAAACTTTGTAATGCCTTTTCTCTTACTTGGGAGATTCTTCCAGTTTAAGGGCAGGGAGAGCTCTGGCAGTTTGGGGGTGTTTAGTGGAATGAAAAGTCTAAAGCCACAAGGCGAAGACTTTTGTGGAGGGCCAGCCAGAACCAGAGGAGTGACAGGTAAGAACACTAGACAAGAAGTGACAGGAAGTACAAATGAACCTCTGGATGAGCCCGTGAAGAGAGAAAGGGAGGAAAGAAAAAAGTGTGGGTGTAGGCTCCAGTTGGGTGAGTCCTGCCTGCCTGGCCGATTGGGGCAAACTGGCCGACTGTGCCTGGCATATGGTACCCCTGGCTGGGTTGGTACAGCCAAGAGATATATTTTCCTTGAGCAGCATCTTTCAAAGTGTGGTTCAGGGTCCACCTACATCAGCATGTCCTGGAAGCCTTGTTAAACATGCTGATCCTTGTACTTACCTACTGCTACTTCATCGGCATATCTGGGTCTCGGACTGGGGGCTGCGTTTTTTTTTTTTTTACAGCTTTGTTGAGGTATAGTTGACTTACAATAACTTCACAATTTGATGAGTTTGGACATTATAATGCATCTGTGAAATCATCACCACAATCAAGATCATGAACATAGCCATCACCCCCAAGTTTCCTCCTGCCCCTTTCTAACGCCTTTCTCATCTCCATACCTCCCCCCTCCTCTCATCTCTTGGATCTGCTGTCTCTGTAGATTAGCTTGTAATTTTCTAAAATTTTATGTAAATAGATTCATGGAATACATACTTTTTGTCTCATATCTTTCACTCCTTGATTTATCCATCTGATAATAGACTTTGCAGGTGTTTCTATTTTTTAGCTATTGTGTATAAAGCTACTTTGACCATATGTGTACGAGTCTTTGTATGGGCATAGGTTTCAATTTCTTCTTGGTACATACCTAGAAATAAAACAATTAGATCGTACATTAGATAAATGTTTAAATGTTTAAGAAATTGCCAGACCGTGTTCCAAAGCGGTTGTAACTTATTACGTTCTTAGCAGTAGTGTATGAGAGTTCTAATTCCTCCACACATTCACAGAAACTTGGTGTCATCCATCTTTTTAATTTTAGCCATTCTAGTATGAGTGTAGTGGGATCTCAGTGTGGTTTATTTTACATGTCCTCAGTGACTAATAATATTCAGCAGTTTTTCACGTGCTTATTTACTTTCTGTATATCTTCTTTGGTGAAGTGTTTGTTCAAATATTTATATTGGGTTATTTGCCTTCTTATTATTGAGTGGTAGAAGTTCTTTCTGTATTCTAGATAGAAGTCCTTTGTCATATATATGTTTTGTGAGTATTTTCTCCCAGACCATGGCTTTCTTTTCGTTTTCTTTGACTTGCTTTGGTATTGTTGTCAAAAATCAATTGACTGTGGGGAACAGGGGAAATGTTGGTCACAGAGGACAAACTTTCAGCTATAAGATAAATAAATTCTGCTGATCTAATGTACAGCATGGTGATTTTAGTTAATAATACTGTATTATATATCTGAAAGTTGCTAAGAGAGTAGATTTTAAGTGTTCTCACCACAAAAAAGAAATGGTAATTATGTGATGTGATGAGTGTTAGCCAATGCCATGGTGGTAATCATTTTGCAATATATAAGTGTATCAAATCAGCATGTTGTACACCTTAAGCTTACACAATGTTATATGCCAATTATATCTCTATAAAGCTGGAAAAAATTAATTGACCATATATATGTGTGGGTCTGTTTCTGGACTCCATTCTGTTCCGTTGATCTTTGTGCTTATCCTTTGGCCAATACCATGTTGTCTTGATTACTGTAGCTTTATAACAAGTGTTGAAATCTGGTAGTGCAAGTTCTCCAACTTGGTTCTTTTCCAGTGATTTTAGCAATTTAGGTCCTTTGCATTTCCGTATGACTTTCAGAATTGGTTATCCAATTTTACACAAATAAAGCCTGCTGGGATTTTGAATGAGTTTGTATGGACTCTATAGATCCTTCGGGAAATGATGCCTTACCAATATTGTCTCTTAATCCATAATCACCACATATCTCTCCATTTCTTTGGATGTTTTTTAATTTCTCTCAGCAATGTCTGGTGATTTTTAGTGTACAGGTCTTGCACAATTTTGGTCATAATTATCCTTAAGTGTTTCATATTTTTAGTGCTCTTGTAAAGAGTATTTTTACAAATCTCAACTTCCATTTGTTCATTACCAGTATATAGAAACAAAACTGATTTCCAAAATATATTGACCTATATCGAAAAACCCTGTTAAACTCACCTTTTAGTTCTCGTAACTTTTTGGTAGATTCTATAAAGTTTTCCTTATAAATGATTCATATGTCTGTGATTAAAGACGGTTTTACTTTTTCCTTTCCAATATGGCTGCTTTTTATGTCTTTTTCTTGCCTTACTGCACTGCTAGAACTTTCTGGAACAATGCTGAACAGAAGTAGTTCAACAAGTAGAATCAACTTACCTGATTCCTGATCTTGCTGGGAAAGCGTAGAATCTTTTACATTAAGGATGGCGCTAGTTGTACGTTTTTCATGAGATGCCTTTTATCAGGTTGATGAAGTTCCATTCTATCCTGGTTTTCATAGTTTTTATAATGAATGGATGTTTGTCTGTATAAAAGGTTTTTCTGCATCTGTTTTTGAAATGATCATACTTTTTTTCTGGTAGGCTGCTCTTACAGTGAATTCAATGGATCAGTTTTCAAATGTTAAACCAAGCTTATATTCCCAAGGTAAACTCCACATAGATATGATTACTATCTCTTTAAAAAACGTTAGCTTTGAAAAACAAACACATAGATACAGAGGACAGATTGGTGGTTACCAGAAGGGAAGGGGGATGCGGGGAAGGTGAAATGGGTAAAGGAGGTCAATTGTATGGTGATGGATGGAAACTAGACTTTTGGTAATGAACACCCTGTATTATACATGGAAGTTAAATTAAAATGTTGTACACCTGAAACTTTTTAATGTTATAAACCAATGTTACCTCGATAGAAAAGAATGTTAAGTTTGATTTGCTCAAATTTTGCACCTTTGTACATTAGGGATATTGGTCTGTAGTTTTCTTTTCTTCTAATGTCTTTTTCTGGTTTTAGAATTAGGGTAGTGTTGACCTTATAGAAGGAATTGGGAAGTACTCCTTCCTCTTCAAGTTTTTAGAAGAGTTTTCGTGGAATTGGTATTATTTCTTCCTTAAACATATGGTAGAATTCACCATTGAATTCATCTGGGCAAGGAGTTTTTTTTGTGCTGAGGTTTTTAAACTATAAATTCAATTTCTTTGATAGATTAGAGCTATTCAGATCTTCTACTTCTTTTTGAGTGAGCTTTGGTAGTTTGTAGTTTTCAAGGATTTTGCCCATACCATCTAAGTTGTTGACTGTATTGGCATAAAAGTGTTCATAACATTCACTTGTTATATCTTTAATGTTTGTAAGATCAATAGCCATGTCCCATCTCTCATTCCTGATATTGGTAATTTATATCTTCTCTTTTTTTCCTGATCAAGTTGACTAAAAGCTTGTTGACTTTATTGCTCTTCTCAAAGAACCAGCTTTTAGTAGTAATATTTTTTTTATTTCATTGATTTCTATTCTTTCTTTATTATGCTTCTTCTGCTGCTTATGGGTTTATTTTGATCTTCCCTTTCTAGTTTACTCAGGCGAAAGCTGAAGTCATTGATTTGAGATCTTTCTTCTTTTCTAATATAGGTGTGTAGTGTTGTAAATTTCTCTCTGAGCTCTGCTTTAACTGCATCCCACAAATTTACATATTTTATGTTTTAATTTTTATTCAGTTCAAAATATTATCTAATTTCTTTGACCAATTTGTTGTTTAGAAGGTTGCTTTTTAGTTTCCAAATACATATGAATTTTCCAGATATCTTTCTGTTATTTATTTCTAACTTAGTTTCATTGTGGTCAGAGAATACACCTTGTGTCAAAGTTATTGAGACTGTTTTTAGGGCAAAGAGTATGGTCTATCATGGTAAATTTTCTGTGTGTACTTGAAAAGAACATGTATTCTGCTGTTGTTGGCTGGAATGTTCTATGAATGTCAATTTCGTCAAGTTGGTTGAAAGTCTTATTCTAGTTAATCTGTTCTATGTTTTTACTGATTTCCTGTCTACCCAGTCAATCAATTATTGAGTGAGAGGTTTTGAAATCTTTCACTATATTTGAGTATTTTGTTTACCCTTTTTGTTCTATCAGTTTTTACTTCATGAATTTTGAAGCTCTGTTATCATCTTTAGAATTTTTATGACATCTTGAAGAAATGACCCCTTTATCACTATGAAATTATCTTCCTTTTTCCTTGGTAATATTCTTTGTTCAATATTATTGTAGCTACTCAAGCTTTCTTTTGATCAGTGTTAGTTGTGTATATGTTTTCTGTCCTTTTGCTTTTGTCCTACTTGTGTATTTATATTCAAACTGGCTTCGTGTAGTTATGCTTTAGTGAGATTTTGCTTGTTCATCCAATCCAACAATCTCTGCTTTTTAATTGGAGTCCTTAACCCATTTATATTTAATGTGATTGCACACATAGCTGGATTCAAATCTTCCATATTGCTATTGGTTTTCTTTTTTTTTCCATTTTTTCCTATTATTCTGCCTTATTTTGGTTTAGTTGAGTTTTACTTATGATTCCATTTTGTCTCTTTGTTGACTTGTTAGCTATAACGATTGGGATTTTCTTCTTAGTGGTTGCTTTCAGTTTATAGTATACATCTTTAGCTTATCATAGCTTAGTTTCAAGTAATATTATACCACGCCCATACAATATAAGAATCTAACCATATTTTCATTTCCTTGTTACTTTTGCCTTTGTGCTGCTTTTGTCATATATCGTACTTCTACATAAGTTATGAATCCCATGATATGTTCTTATTTTTGCTTCAAACAGTCAATTGTTTTATAAGGAGATTTTTTTAAATAAGAAAAAGTCTTATTTATTTACCTACACATTTATTGTTTCTGAAGCTCTTCATTCTTTTCTATAGATCCAAAGTTTTCTGGTATCACTTTCATTTTGCCTGAAGGAAATTCATTAACAATTTTTGTAGTATAAACCTTCTGGTAATGGATTCTTTCAGCCTTTGTATTTGTGAAAAAAATCTTTATTTTACCTTTTAAAAAATATATCTTCATTTTTTAAGTATATTTCCACTGTGTATAGAATTCAAGGTTGACGATTTGTTTTTAAGTACTTAAGGATGTTGCTGAACTGTCTTCTGGTTTGCATTGTTTCTGTTGAGAAGTCTCCTTCATTCGTATCTGAATTACTCTGTGTATTTTGATTCTCTGATTGCTTTAAAAGTTTTACTTTCTTACTGATTTTCAGCAATTTGATTATGACAAGCATTTGCATTATTGTCTTCATGATTCTTGTATTTAGGTTTCATCATGCGTCTTGGATCTCTTGGTTTATAGTTTTCATCACATTTAGAAATATTTGCATTATTTATTCAAATATTTTTTTCTTACTACTAATTTCCTTTTGGAATTACAGTTACATATATTTTAAGCCATTTGAAATTGTTCCACAGCTACTAATCTGGGTTTTTATCCTTCTGTCTTTTTTCTCTCTCGTTTCTATTGCTATGTCTTCAAGTTCACTAATCTTTTCCTCCGTAGTGTCTAATTTACTGTTAATCTCATCCGGTGTTTTTTTTTTTTTTACCTTAGAGATTGTATCTTTTTCTTTCTAGAGGTATGATTTTGGTCTTTTAAAATATCTTCTCTGCCTAACACATTCATTTTCTCTACCTTCTTAATCGTGTGGAATATAGTAATAATAGCTGTTTTATTTCCCTTGTCTACTTATTCTCTAATCTGTGTCATTTCTGGGTCTCTTTCTATCGATTAATTGTTCTCCTCATTGTGAGTGATTTTTTCCTACTTCCTTGCATGCCTGGAAGTTTTTATTCTAATCAGACATTTTGAATTTTACCTTGTTGGGTGCTGAGTATTTTTGTAATGCTATAAATGTTTCTGGGCTTTGTTCTGGGTCATAGTTAAGTTTGATGATTTTGAGGCTAACTTTTAAAGTTTTGCTACATAGGTCTTTTAGTCTATGGCTAACATTTCCCCAGGAATAAGATGATACAATTTTCAGTAATCTTTATGTCCCATGAATTATGAAGCTTTTGCTCTCCAGCTGGTAGAAACGCAAACTATTCCTGGCCCTTTGTCAACTTTGGGGATGATTCTGGGGTTGAATTTTTGACAAGTCTCCAGGGGACTTGCACCTAAGTTGTGAGTTTTGTCCTAGGAAATTTGAGGATGCTGATAGAAACCAGCAGTGAGTGGGATTACAAGATTAGTCAGGAAAGGGGCACCTACAGACTCATAGGCTACTTTCTGATCTGAGGAACCTCAAGTCTGTGGAAATATTTTGATAATTTTTTTTTATCATTTAACCAGAAGAGAAAGGGATTATATGCCATGTTGTTTCCAATAGGCTTCTGCTTTAAGCCTGGGAGTTATATAGGCTTCATGAGCATAGCACGTAAGGTAGCTTAGATAAGACTGGAGTAAGCTATTCTTATTATTCCTGCAGCCAGTCTTTCCTGCTAAGCTCTTTAAGGACCTGTATTTAGATGCTCTGGGAGGTTGGAGACACTGGACACTAAGAGGCCAATGGTAAGACTGTAGACTCAGAAATGCCACTATTAATGCATAACATATCCTGTTGATATGTTATGCTGACAAACAGAAAGATTCCTGGTTATCTGGTAGACAGCAACAGCAACCTCTTGGGAAATGGCTTATGTCCACTTAACTTGCATTTGAACCACATGCCACCCAGGGCAGGGGATCACTTCAAGTCCCTCGTTTAGTCACTAAACTCAGAGATCACTCCAGACAGGCATTTTTCTCCCCATCACTCCACTGTTTCCCCAGGTCTTAATCCACACAAAGACAACAGCTGACAGGGTGTCATGTATTATCCCAAATCTGAGTATTAATATTTACAAATTTATTGGAATTTTATTAACAACTTATTAAAATTTTATTTGATTCCACTAGAATGTAAACTCCACCAAGGTAGGGATTTTGTCTGTTTTTCCTATTGCTATATCCTTAGAAGCTAGAGTAGTGCCTGGCACATAGTAGAGGCTTAATTAATTTTTGTTGAGTGATTGAATTTTAAAAGTTACATGATAGCTCATGTTTGTCATTGCAAGTTAAATTACACAGAATAATATAAAAGGAAATCCAGTGATTAACCTCTTTGTACTCCAAACTCCTCTCCCTCCAAATTAGATCACCAATGTCTACTTTTGGTAAGACACATCTTTTTTCATTTTTCACAATCTCAGACACAGATTTAAAAATTGTACACATTTATATTGTTTATTCTTTTATTTGTTTATTTCTTTTTCTTTTCTTTCTTTCTCCCCCCCTTCTTGCCTTCTTACTTAATGTAAGATGTCTCTCTAAGCTAGTAGGTCTCAACTCTAATTGCACATTGGAATCACCTTGGGAGTTTCAAACAATCCCAAAGATTGGGCTCATCTAAGATCAACCAAAGCACTTTGGACATTGGCGCTTTTTTTTTTTGGTGAGGAAGATTGGCCTTGAGATAACATTGTGCCAATCTTCCTCTATTTTGTATGTGGGATGTTGCCACAGCATGGCTTGATGAGTGGTGTGCAGGTCCATGCCTGGGATCCAAAGCCATGAAGCCTGGGCTGCTTAAGTAGAGCATGCAAACTTAACCACTATGCCACGGGGCAGGCCCTGACATTGGCATTTTTAAAATCTCTCTAGATGATTCTAATGTGCAGCCAGGATTGAGAGCCCCTGATCTAGTCCAGTACATGCAGATGTAACTCAACTATTTTAATATCTATCTGACTTTTTCAAAATCTATTCATCTTCTTCTCTATTCATGTTCATTCAGGTTGTACCTGATTTCTTTCCCTTATGCTCTGTTGTTATACCTTTTATCACTTTATAATCTCTCATTTTGGCAATTTTAGGCTTTTGGTCTTGAATTGTAGTCTATCTGATGCTATTATTACCACTGATGCTTTTGATCATTTTTGCGTTTGCTGAGCTTATCTGTACCTGTTGATTTATTCACAAACTTTCATGTTGCTTGTTTTAGGTGTAAACAGCAGATAGCTGGAATTAAACAAAAAATCTATATCTGAAAGTCTTTGCCTTTTTATAGCGATATTAGCATTTTTAAATAAGAATCCAAAGAGACTATAAAGTCTTCAAGCCTCAGATTAATGGACCTCAGAGCGGAGTGTCAGGAACCACGTCAGCCTGATAGATCAGCAGGATGGCCATTCCCTCCCTACCCTCCCCGCCCTCTCATTTCCTGCCTATGCAGCTGTCACACCAGACACTTGTTGTAAATGTAGACTGTTTCTTTCTTAATTTTATCACTTTTTCCCTCCTAATTTTCAAGAGGCTTAAATTATTAGCACTTGTCTAAATAATGCAGCTTCGCCTGGTATCTCTGAGGAAGTGTTGCTGATAACTTCCAAATGATGTCACCCTTGAAAGCACAGCTCCAAAGCACCCATTCCATCATGGGCATTGTTCGGAAAGTGCCTGAATAATTCAGAGTGACCCACATCCCTGACACATTTATAAAAGTGAAAATTAAAAAGTAAATCAGAAACTTCATTTCCATGTCTGGGGCTCTCAAAGCTCTGTTATTCCCTTATGTACCGACTCATCTCATCTGTGGGGGCGGGGAGAGCCAGAAATGGTCTCCTATGGGAGCTGAAGGATCAAATTCCCTCCAGGATCTCTTTCCCTCCTATTCTCAGCAGCAAATTAAGCATTTTTGGGAATTATGACTTCCTGCCTCACCTTTTGGGAGCTCTCCATGGTAACATTTATTAAACAAGTACGCAGTGCCAGGCATTGTGTTAAGCATCTGAATAGATTATTTTGTTTAATCACCACCACAATTCTATGCAGTAAGTGCTACTAGTTTCCCATTCTTCAGATGAGAAAACTGAAGCTCAGAGAAGGGATGTCACCTGCTTCAGTTCACCCAGCACGTTAGACAAGGGGGAGGGGTTGACCTCAGGTCTGTGTGGTGCCCGAGTTATGACTTTACCCCCTATGATAACCTGATTCAATACAGTGTGAAGGGCCCATCGTGATGTGGCCCCTGCCAAGCTCTCTGGTCTGATCTGTCTAATCTGGACGCCCACTTCCTGTCACAACGTATGCTCCAGACATACCTAATGTCCCCTTAATGTGCTTCCTTATCTTGTCCCCCGCCTCTTTTGCTTACACTTTTCACACTGCCCGGAACTGACCACTGTCCTCCACGCAGACTTCTGTGACAGCTGTTGTACACTTTACAGCATCCCGTGCCTTCACTTCTCCCCACTCCACCCCCTTCCAGAGTGTGAGCTCTCTGAGGACAGGACTGTGACTTGCTCATCCCTGTATCCTGAACACCTACCACAGTGCCTAGCACAGAGCAGATGCTCAGTAATAAATTGAACATTCTCTCCCACAACTTTTTCTTTTTCCCCACTATGAAAAGAATCAAGTCTTTTAAATCTGTCATTTCATTCGTCTTCAGACAAGTAGAAGGTACCTTTGTTTCTATCACTTTACTGGTTTCCCCTTATATTGTTGAGCTTGAACCTGGATTGTCCATAGCACCTACAAGGCCTGGGGCATGCTTAGGTTTCCTCTCCAGAAATGAAAGAGACCAGCGAGGCATATGTTTCCCAAAGCTGATTCTATCTGACCACTCTGCTTCCATGAGGTTTAGTCATATGCAAATCTCAAGGTGAACGGGTCTAGAGATTTATTGTACGGCATGATGACTATAGTTAATAATACTATATAGAATACTGAGAATTTGTTAAGAGGGTAGATTTCAGGTGCTCTAACCACACACACTAAAAGAGGCAACTATATGAGGAGATGGAGATGTTAATTAGCTTGACTGTAGTAATCATTTCACTATGTATGTGTACATAAAAACATCATGTTGTACACCTTCAATATATACAATTTTTATTTTTTCACAAAAAGATGAATGGGTGGCTTCCACCAGCACCATCTTGGGCAAAGTTTCTTTTCCTCATCTCACTTCTCATGTAGTAGAGAAGAGTGATCCAACAGCGATTCTGGGCTAGGCGCTAAGTACCGGGGGTGTGGCAATGACAAAGGCAAATAGGGGGATGCACTCACCAACTCAAATACCCACAGGGTCTAAGAAGGAAACTTAGATGAGAGGGATGGTCAAGGTGGAGACTGATGCAAACTGGAGATTGCAGCCACACTTCAAGGGGCAGCCTCCTCTCACTCCAGCCAAATGTTGCCACGTGGGAATTCTAGTCTACTGCTCTCAGAAATTTCAACTTCTCAAGACTGCTTAGAAATCTGGGTGTGTGTATAAAATGTGAAATTTTTTTTTTTTGAGGAAGATTAGCCCTGAGCTAACTGCTGCCAATCCTCCTCTTTTCGCTGAGGAAGACTGGCCCTGAGCTAACATCCATGCCCATCTTCCTCTACTTTATTTGTGGGATGCCTACCACAGCATGGCGTGCCAAGCAGTGCCATGTCCACACCTGGGATCTAAACCGGCAAACCCTGGGCCGCTGAAGCGGAACATGCATGCTTGACCATTGTGCCACTGGGCCGGCCCGAAAATGTGAATTTTAATGATAGCTAATACTTATAAATTTAAAAAGTCTTCATGGTCCAACAAAACACATCTTTTGGCATGATCTAGCCTGACTTTGCCAACTTTCCAATTCTGGCTTGGATTTTCACACAGGGCTAAGCAGGAAAACTGATCTGGGTTTGAATTCCCATTCCATCACGTGTTTCCTGGGTGACCTTGCGCAGGTTGTTGAATGTCTCACAGTGCTGGTTTCTTCATCTGTAAAATGGGACCTCTCCCCAAGCTTTCTGAATCCAAGCCCATGGAAGTTCAGCAAGAGCAGGCGTTTGGTCCGTTTAGTTTGCTGGGCTATCCTGGGTACCTACAACAGTGCCTGGCATGTATTCGGGGCTCAATGATATTACTAGAAAGAGTATATGTTGTGCTCTCCTGTCTTCATTGCAGGGGATATGATGAATAGAACCCCAGGTGATGTCATGACATGATCTGAGCAAAACAGTCCATTGTTGTTAGGATGCATTTGGTTGCAAGTGATAGAAACCTAACTCCAATGGTTTAAACAAAATGGCAAACCCATTAGTTCATGTCTCTATAAGGCTCAAGTCTTCAGGAATAGGCAGATCCAGGGGCACAAAATTGTTTCTTTCCATCTTTTGGCTCCACTTTCCTTTGTGTTGACTTTAGTCTCAGACAGGATCTCGTTATGTGGTGGTAAGCTGACTGCTGGCAACCCAGTTTTAGATCCTCCCAAGTGAAAACACTCACTTTTCTCTGCAACAATCCCAGCTAAATTCTCATGGACTCTGATTGGGTCCTGTGTGCAATTCCTGACCCATTCCCTGTGGCTGGGAGAATGAGATGCTCTGATTGGCTGGACCAGAGTCGCACACCCATTGTTGGTCCAGTCAGTCCTCTCCAAACCACGCAAATTAAGAACTGGGGTGAGCTGGTAACAAAAACAGTGTCTCATCCAGAGGCCACAACTGGATGATTTGGGTCTACAAACTACCCTACCTAACCTCGCCTTTAGAGAGCCCCTGCATCTCTCTGTTCCTGTTCCTAAAGATAGAGATGGCTACAGAGTGGGAGGCATCAGCTGTATACCTCCCAGGATGCAGTAAGCACAGGGCTGCTTTGGCCCAAGGCTAACGAGGCAACGGGTGTTTGCAAACCCCTCTCCAGAGAGGTTACAAAACAGAAGGCATTTAATAGTATCATCAAGGAATGACACCACACACTGGTCTCTTTCAAATGCATTCCTGCTTCCCTTTGATCTTGTTCTAATGGATAACGTCCATGGTACTTCTGTGACCTAAATCCCTCACAAGATTGCTGGAGAGGAAAACCTCACCAGAAAAGAACAGCAGCCAGAGTATCAAGTTTAAGGGGCCAATTATTCCTGCTCCTTGAGACCCCATCTACCCGGGTTGCATATTCATGGGGTCTCAAATGCAGATGAGATGGCAGCTGCTGATTAAAATCCACTCACTTTGTTGTGGGACAATCTGGGGACTCCGAGGAGGCCCTTGAAGTTGATCGGTGGTGAAATGTCCTCTTCAGGGGTTGTTATGTTCCCGCTCAGTGTGGTCCTTTGGAATAACAAGAAATCTGGATCTCCCAGCTTCGAGGAACAGTTGCTTGTCCTCCAGCTGCGTTGTGTAGGGGGTCGAAAGTCTGGATATAGATTGGGAAGGACAGAGCCCTAGTCTACCTGCTGCAGAACTGTCCTAAATTAGATTTCCCCCTTTTTCAAGGGGATGGGAATAGAGGTAGGGTAGAGATGGGACTCTGGAAATTTGACTTGGAAGAGTGCTGGAGACTTGGTGTTTCCTGTCTGGGATGGTCTGGGGCAGTGCTTCTCAAGCTTTAATAGACACAGAAACTGCCTGAGTATCTTGTTAATATTGCAGGTTCTGTTTCAGTAGGCCTGGGGTGGGGACTGAGATTCTGCCTTTCCTGCAGGCTCCCAGGCGGTGCCCATACTGCTGGTCCATGGGCCACTCTTTAAGTAGAAGGGTGTAGAGAGATGGTTCCCAAACTTGGTTGCGTATTAGAATCAACTGGAGAGCTTTTAAAAATCGGGATGCCCGGACCGCACCCCAGACCACTTAGATCAGAATCTCAGGATGGCACCCGGGAATCAGTATTTTTATAAAACCTCCCAGGTAATTCCGATGTGCAGCCAAGTTTGAGATTCAGTGGTGTAGCGGTTCTAAACCCTGACTACTGCCCATTATAATCACCCAAGGAGTCTAAAAAGTACCAATGCCTGGCTCCACCCTAGGCTGAATCTCGTGAGGGGTATGGGTTGGGGGGATGAACCTCAGCATTTCTATGTTTTAAAAGCTTCAGAGCTGATTATCTGCAACCAAGTTTGGTAATCAGACATGTAGAGGAAATCAACCTACATCAGGATTGTTCTCTCCAACTCTGAGACCTTGTGAATTACTTTTACAATTATTGTTGTTAGGGGTATTGTCATCACTCTGTGACTCAGCTCTCTGTCTCCCAAGGCTGATCTGCAGAACCGTCACTTGTACACTCCCGTTCCTTTCTCCACCCTTTTTGCCTCTCCCCCCTAATTTCATGAGTACAAAAGTAATATATGTTAATTGTTGGAAATTTGGAAATATGGAAAAGTGCACGAGATAAAATGTACCCCAATGTACCCCAACTGTACCCCCAAATATAACTACTGTTCCAATAGTATTCCCTGAATATAACCACTGCTTCCATTTTGGTTTCTCCTTTTTTTGTCTTAATTTCATTTTAATGTGGTAAGAACACTTAATATGAGATCTACCCTCTTGAATTTTTAAGTATACAATACAGTAGTATTGTTGACTGTAGTTGCATTGTTGTACAGATGATCTCAAGAGTTTATTCATCTTGCTTAATTGAAACTTTATGCCCATTGATTAGTAACTCGCCATTTCCCCTTCGCTCCAACCCCTGGCAACCATCATTCTACCTTTTCATTCTATGAATTTGACTATTTTAGATACCCCAAATAAGTGGAATCTTGTAGTATTTGTCTTTCTTTGACTGGCTGATGTCACTTAGCATCATGTCCTCAAGGTTCATCCATGTTGTAGCATATTGCAGAACTTCCTTCTTTTTTAAGGCTAAATAATATTCCATTGTATGTATGTGCCACATTTTCCTTATCCTTTCATCTGTGGATGAACATTCAGGTTGTTTCCACATCTTGGCTGCTGTGAATAGTGCTGCAATGAACACCGGAGTGCCAATATCTCTTAGAGGTCCTGATTTCAATTCTTTTGAGTAAATTCCCAGTAGTGGGACTGCTGGATAATATGGTGGTTCTAATTTTTGGCTTATATTCTTCTAGTCTTTTTTATTTTGCCAGTTTGGGGTTACTTCATAACCACACTTTTCTTCTTTTTAATATATTACTTTCCCATAGCATATATTCTTCTATAAGATATTTCTTAATGACTGCAAATTATCATGATTCCTGTAACCATTCTTCTATTCTTGATAAATATCTAGATTGCACCTCACTTAAATATAATTTCTTTAAGAAAATTTCTTACCTGTGGAATTGTGGGCTCAAAGGGCAGGAATATTTCTTCAGGAAAATAGATTCATACTGTGAAATTAAGGCTTCAAAATTATAATTCATCTTTGAATATCCAGTGCCTTGATTTAGTAATCACCTAATTGTTGAATGAATGTGTGAATGGATAAAGTGAGTCATTGCATCTCCAGCATTTAACAAGGTACCTAGCCCATTGGAGTCATTCGACAAGTGTTCCTAGAATGAATGAATGAGTGAATGAGTAAACTCTGAACAAAACATTAAAAAAAAAAGTTATCCATGGCTTGGATATGTCAGGAGGCTGACTCTAGAATGTAATTTACTTTCCCCCTCATAAGCAGCCAAACCCAATTACCGACAAATGCTTCCTACAGTGAGAGCTAACATCGTACTTTGCTCTTGGTAAGGTATTAGGAAATTAATTGTTCCATTTCTCAAAGACCTTTACCGTGGAATAAAAAAAAAAAAAAACCCCTCCACCATAGCAATTATCTGTAATTACTAATGAAAACAGGTGTCTGAAATGCCTTTACAAATTGAGACATGAATGGTTCATTATCATAGCGGGCAACTACCAATACCCAATTTTCAATGGGATGTTGAGATCAAACAAAATGTAGGGGATAGTGGGGGCACACAAAGGGAACAGGCGCTTCCTGGATGCCGCTCATTAGAAGAAATTTGGCGGAGGGGCAGAGGTTGACAAGTATTGAAATGAGAAGCAGAGAACTCCGTAGGGCTGTGGAGCATTGTGTGGCTGAGAGAAGTATAAAATAGCAACGATGTAGGGAAATAAAAATCTCTTACTCCAAAAGCCTTTCCATGAAGTGAAATTAGCTCAATCAAGCCATTGTCTCTGACCTCAGTTTCTGCATCTGTTGAGTGGCCCTGAGAAAACCTAAACTTACTTGGCCACAGAACTCCTTTTATATAGATATAAGGGTGTTGTGGGCAAGTAACTGAGCGAATGGATGAAAAGGGAATAGCATAGTGGCTGGTATGTGGCTAGAGGTCAAGATGTGATTCCATTTTCCTATTTCTCCTTTAAAGTTCTCTTTAATTCCCAATTACGGTGAACTTGTGATAATAAAGGTGGGCCAGGTATGACAGGGTATCTAAGCATTGCCGAAATTAGAACTCTGCATTCCTGTCCCTATACTTCCGGTTACATTGCATGTGGGGAGTTATAACTCATGAGCAGATGCATAAAGCAGGGAGTTGACAGGAGAGAAGTTGAGAGGAACTTGGCCTGGCTGGCTCAGGACGTAGTCTCCATACGTTTGAGGGGTGGGCACATTTGTTTGGGGGCCTTTGCAGTCCCAGCATCCTAGTTTTAGTTGGAAATAGTGAAGTGGGATCAGTATTTCGTCTAATTTCATTCTTCAGGGACACCCTGTGGTAATCCAGAGACGGAACTGGTGGTATCCATCCCATTGACAATACAGCTAGCAGAATGGTCCCCTGGACTTTGTAATTTCCACAAAATGCAAGCCCCAGGGGCTGTTCTGCTCTGAAAGGTTTCCACCACCTAATGTGTGGCAAGAAAACCCAATAGTCCCTTTCCCTCCTGGGAAATTGGCGATGGAAATTGACATATTACTGCAATGAGAGTCCTACAGCAGAGAAACCCGATTACTTGCGTTTACCCAGTCTTTCCAACAGCTATTTGGCCACAGAACTTTTTATATGTAAGAACTATTAACACCCTACTGAACTAGTGTTTAAGAAACATTAGTTTTTAGTTTTTTCTGTTTCTCTGTCAAGTCTTGGACTCTTATGTATCTTTGTGAGTATGTTAATGAAAAACGGAGCTGCAGAGGGCAATTTTGTTTTTATCCATCCAACAGTCTGTGGTTTTGTCCTTCCTCCTCTCTAGCAGGTGACTCTGGGAGTTTCCAACTATATAATCCTCATCCTGACTCCATTACAGGGTTGCCAGATAAAATATAAGACACCCAGTTGAATTGGAATTTCATATAAACAACTAATAATTTTTAAGTACATACTTATATGTCTTTTATATTTGCTAAATCTGGCAACCCTACCATTAGGGTAGATGGGCACCCCAAGGCTGGCCAGTCATGGAACCCTTTCCTCTAGTTCATGAAGCCTGTTCCAGGAGTTGAGATCCTACCTAAGCCAGGTTATTCAGAGAACTTTTCTTGCAATTCCTGGTTTGCTGCTGGAGGAAAAGGACTTTGCCTCTCACGTCGCAAAGCTGAAAGAATGGTAGAGAGTGACTGGGGACAATTGCCTTCTTCTCCATATGGAGAAAGGCTGTCTGTGGGAGGTAAAGAGGAAGCCACCACCTACAGAGAAGCAAGCTAAGAGATGGAGAGAGACAGAGCTCTCACAGCCTCAATGATGTCCCTTGATATATATACTCCTGTCTGAAACTAGTGCCATCTTCCCCTTGCTAGCACACAAGCCAATACATCTGTCTTTTCCTTTATTTTTTCTTTTCTTTTCTTAAGCTAATTTGAATTGCAACCAACAGAGAAGCACACCTGGGGATTCTTTTCTGCTGTCACAGTCCTATGTGTTATTTAACGCTTATTTAGCATCTACTATATTCCAGAGTTTGTGCTAGGTGATTCTCTTTGCCTATCACCTGACATTTAAGACTACTCATGCCACCAACTTGACCTTCATCGCACAATCAAACTCATGGAACCAGCACTTCCTCTAGGGGCTTTCCTCCCACTCCTAGCTTTCCACATCTGACCACTGCTGGATTGCTAGTGTCTGGGTTTGAACGGAGTCCTGAAGGATCAGCCTACTTTAGCACAAAACCCAAGCAAAAATGTCAGACGCAACTTTGCTGCAAACTTTCTCCCTCTGAATAGCTGTCAATGAGGTTCCTGTCCACAATTTGCTTTCTCACTTGGGATGCTCAACAGTGGGGCAGCTGTTCGATGTCAGCGTGAGGGTGAAGTCATGGGAATCTCTCTGGTATGTTGTAGGGGATGTGAGGCCAAATCCTCCTTGTTCACGCCCAGGGGATATATAGGGAATGCAGTGACTGACGGAAGGAGGCAGCTGTTTCTCTCAAAGACATTCATGAGTCACGCTTTTCTAATATTCTGGGACTAATAGGACTAATAGCTGCCAAAGAGTTCACTTGACTTTGCAAATTTCTGACCCTCGTGTATCTATCATATTCAAAAAGATGTTAAGTAAAATAAATAACATGGAAACAATTTTCGTCGTTGTTCAAGGACGGGATGGCCCTGTCATTTCTCCAGCTACCTCTCTCCTTTTTGCGTATAGCGTATGATCCAGCTGTTGTGAATTACCAGCAATTCTTTGGGTGGTCCGTGTCCTCTCAAACCTGTGTCTTTGCACACACTCTTCTGTCTATTGGAATAGCTTTTCCATCCTGATTCTTACTGTGAAACCCACCTGGGTAACTCCTAGCCCTCTGTGGGCATCTAGCTCCGTCATCATCTCTCCTATGAGCTGTCTTTAGCTTGCACGTGGTGCTTCACTTCTTTGGTTCCACAATATCCTGAATTTACCTCTATGATTGAACTTAACACACTGTGTTGTAATTATTGGTATATTTCTTCACTTCATCTCTGGACTGTGAGCTTCTTTATGGGTGGAGATTGGGAATTTTTCATCTCCATATCCCCAGAACCTAGCATGGGACCGGGCACAATAATATTTGTGGATCAATGAATTTTTTTTAAAAGATAACAATTTCTGAAATCCCTGTTCTTACTTTTCTGAGTCCCTTGAGGGTGTTTGGCCTCATGTGTGTGTCATAGTGTAATGGAAAACTATCGCTTTCCTTGTATCCATTCTTCTTTCTCCTCTTTCCACCACCTTGAATTTTGGTAGATTCTTCAGGTCTGGGAAAGCTGACACCAAGCTCTGGCTCTATGGTTAGAGCATGTGACCCGGCCCAACCAATCAGCAGTGTCCATCTCACTGTCTATGGGGATTGGTTCCCGGGTGGCCATGTGACCTAAACTGATCCAATCAGAGTGAACCTTGGGTCTTTGACTGGAAACTCTGGACCACAGAAGTGCTTTTCTTTTAGATGCTGTGTCAGGTAGATACTAAGTCTGAGACTCTTGCAGACATTTTGCTACTGTGAGGGAAGCCATCCTGAGGACACAGCTAAGAGAAGTGCAGAGAAACTGGGCTGCAAAATCGCAAACCCAATGATATTTCCAATCTCTGGAGCAACCCACATTGAAAAAGCCATCCTAACTGTGGGACTTTTCTGCTGCACAAGTCAATAAATTCTCCTTATTGCTCATTTTAAAGCCAATTTGAATTGTTGTCTATTATTCGCAACACAAAGTCTTGACTGATCCTCAGAGCCCCTCTTTCTTCCCCATGAACTTTTTCTAGCAAGAGTTACTGCTCAAAATCAAGTCAGTCATTCCAATTGGTGTGATTGACTTTAGCGGAAAGTGTAGGCTACGTTTTGATCTTCTGGGAATACCCTCCACCTTTTCTGTAATCCTCTTTGTCAGCATTTATTGAACATCCGCTCTGTTCTGAGCACTGGGCCAGAAGCTCTGTGACATCCCAGTAATAGCAAAGATACCATCTGCAAGATGCTGGCAGTATAGCGAAACAGAAGGAGCCCTGAACCATGGCTTAAGAAATACATGCTTGCTTTGCCCCCCATTTGCTTTGTGACCTTGGGCTGATCACTACCCCTCCCTGGACTTTAGCTTCTCATCTATCATGTGAGAGCATTGGTTGATAGTTCTCCAAAATCCTTTCCAGTATTAACACGCCACTCTCTGATTACAAATAATGTAAATATATTTGACGTTGTGTCTGGTCAACATTTATTTACCAAACCAATATTTGTTAAGGCTACTACCTTCTAGGTGCTGAGGATGCGGCTTTGAACAAAACAGACAAAAAGCACCTGTTCTCCTGGAGATTACATTCTGATGAGGGAGGCAGACAATAAATAAATCCCTAAGTGAGATGTACAGTGGATCCTCAATAGTCGTGGATTCTTTATTTGCGAATTTGCCCACTTGCTAAAATTTATTTGTAACCCCTAAATCAATACTCAAAGCACTTTCACAGTCATTGGCTGACATGTGCAGAGTGATGAAAAATTTGAGTCACTTAATGCACACAGTCCCAGCTGAGGTCAAACCAGGCGATGTGTTGCCTTCTTGTTTCAGCCCTGACTCTAAACAAATGTCCTTTTAGTAGTCTATTTAATGCCAAGTTTTCCACGTTTTTGTGCTTTTTGGTAGTGATTTCGCCATTTACAATGGCCTCCACATATAGTTCTAAAGTGCTGTATAGTGTTCTTAAATGCAAGAAGGCTGTGATGTGCCTTACAGAGAAAACACTTGGGTTGGCTAGGTAAGTGTCATGCAGGTCTGAGCTTTAGTGCTGTCAGTCGTGAGTTCAATATTAATGAATCAATATATATGAAATAAACTACCCTTACATTAAAACACAAAAAACAAGGTTATATATTGATTGGTTGAAAAAAATGTTGTGGCCAGAGGCTTTTAAGAACCTAATCCTGCATTTTCCCAGGAGCAAATGGTTCCCTGATTGCTAATTCAGACTTTGCTGCAACTTCATGGAACATAACTACGGTGAATAACAAGAAGCAACAGGGTACTATGTCAGATTGTGGTAAGAACTACGGGGATGAGGAAAGCAGGGAAGCAGGAAAGGGAGTCCATATTTTAAAAGGGTGTCAAAAAGTGTGTTTCAGGCAGAAGCAATGGCAAGAATGAGAACTCTGCAGTGGGAGTGGGCTTTGCATGTGGGAGGAGCAGCCCAGAGGCTGGTGTGGCTGGAGAAGAGTGAGCCAGGGGGACAGTGGGAGGAGATGGGGTTGAGGGAGTAGCAGAGACTGTGTCATATAGGTCTTTATGGGAAGCTGTATGGACTTTGACTTCACTCTGAGCCAAATGGGAAACCATTGGAGGGTTTTGACAGGGGAGCGATATAATCTGAGTTAGTTTTAATGGGGTCCCTCTGGCTGCAGCATTGAGAACGGACTGAAGCAGGACAGGGAAGAGGGGAGGAGACCAGCTGGCTGTTGCAGTAACTTGGGCAAGAGCTGATGGTGAATTTTGGATGGCAGACCTGCACCATCCCCATTAGCCTCCTCCCTGGGCAGAGGTGGCTGGGAGTTTGAGAGGCTCTCTCCTGTTGCAAAAGTCCTTGAACTTGAGTAGTAAATTATCCTCAAAGTTCCATTAGCGCACCTTGGCATGGTTCTCTCCTCAGATGCCCTGTGCCATGTTCCTCCTGAGCAGTAGCTATAAATAACCTGCGATTCTGCTCTCCTCAGGGAAAAGGGACCAGGAGTCGCCTTCCGGACACATTAATAACCAGCCTCTCCTCGCCCCCAGATTAATCTTGTTACGAGGCAGCTTTGCCATGGGTACCTTCTAATCATCATTTAATCCCAGCACGCATCCATCCTGTTATTCACCAGGCTGTGCTTCTCCCTAGTGGCCTCAGAGGAGCACTGAGTTGGGTTGAATTTCCAGCCAAATCCACTGCATTGCAGTATGGAGCTTACATTTTTGATCTAATTAACTAAATTCATCTTTATGACTGATCCGTGATTACATGTAATTTTGGACAAATTTTGTGTAAGATCGAAGGATTCAAGAAGAAGACACAAGATTTGAATTCAAATTTCATGAAGGGACAGCAGGGGAGAGGAAGGAAGAGTGAACTGGTGTTTGTTGGGTACTTACTCTGTTCATTCATTCATCAGTATTTATTGAACACCTACTATGTGCTAGGCATTGTTCTAGGTTCTGAGGCAGAACAGAGAGGCGAGAAGTGTATTAATCAATTAGATGAGAAGTAGAATGGTGCACCGGCTGAGAGCATGGACTCTGAAGCCAGATTGAGCTCAAACCTTAACCTTGGTTAAGTGCGTGACCTTGGGCAAGTCACTTAGCCTCCCTGTGCCTTGGTTTCCTCATCTGTAGAGCAAGAGATAATAAAAATACCTGGGTCACAGCTCATTAACTTAAATGAGCTCATGTTTAATGTGTTTAGTAGTCTGGCTGATAGTGCTTTGTAAGTGGAGCAAATAAGCACGTCTCCTAAAGGAGGAATTTAGGGAGATCTAACAGAAAAAGTGTTTTCTTGACCTTCTGTGGGGGTGGAGAGCTCACTACCTCTCCAGGCAGTTCGTCTTATTCCCAGACCTCTTGGTTGGTCTGAGATGCCTGTTGTACAAGTTCACAAATTCTCTCTCTTGCTCATTTTTTAAGCAATTTGACTTCTTGTTCATTCAAAAACTGTTTGTTCTCATTCAGCCCACATATGCCCTTTGTTTTGCCTGCATTTAAAGGAGCTACCCAACCCTTTTGCGTTTAGGTGAAAGAATTTGTTTTCTTCCTCACAGCAATTTTTTAGGAAGGCTCTGAGGCCGATTAAACCATCTTCATTCACCATAAAAATGGCCTCTATTTGGGGGACAGGGCTAAAGTTTTCTAAGCCCAGACTAGGTGCTGGGGTCTGTGATACAAGTATTGTACAGGTAGAATATTCTAGAGATAATAATAGCTAACATTTATTTAGTGCTTAGTATGACCAAGCACTGTTCTAACAGTACATGGGTTGTTTGCTCACTTAATCCTCACAATAACCCTATGACATTCTTATTAGCCTTGTTTAGTGGATGTATAAATTGAGGGTCAGAGGACTCAAGTTACTTGTCTAATGACATGTAATAAGTAGTAGGGTCATTTTTTGAACTCATGTCATTAACCCCAGAGCCCACTTTCTGAACCACGAGACCACAGTTTCCTGGGTTCATAAATGTTCTAATGATGTAATATAAAATACTGTTTACACTCTAAATTACTACTTGGCTGCAAAGTTGACCCTGTGTCTCTGTGCCTACTGGCGTACTTAGCATATAGTAACTACTCAGTAAACACTGAATGAATGAATGAATTTACGAGTTCATGCATAGGATTGGTACAGTTTCTGAATAGCTTTTTAAACTTGCTGTAAAAAAAATCAATTTTCCTTCATTGACCGTCAAAGTTGATATTGAATATGAAAAGCCTAATTTCTTGGAATTGGAGTTTTGGAAGCGTTCTTGTTTGGGGAGTTGGGAGCATTTTTTGGACCCAGAATCTTGCATTGACTACCACCCCTGCTTTTGTCAACTTAAGGCTTAACCTTGGTCATTCCAAGGTCTCCTCTTAGGTTCAACCTGGGGCATTAAGAAAACAAAGTTGAGAGTTCCAGTGCCAAAGAGATTTTATTGCTATTTATTTTTTCATGAATTTATTATAAATAGGGCACTTGAAGGAACCAATGAACTATGGATCATTGGCATACTCACGTAGCCCATTCACTTGTTCATTGGCCCAGCTATGGAATGGAATGAAGGGGATGGCATTCATTTTGCTAGAAGCAGCTGGAGAGCACCTGCCACTTCATGCTCCAGACTAATGTGTCTACAGGAGCTGATGACTCAGAGGTGGGAGGTCTGCGGGGAGGTGCAGCTGGAATTTGGAACCGGTGAGTATGTATCTGCTCATAGTCAGCAATGTCCTTCCCCAGGCATCACAGTCACGGGGCCGTGATAAGGTCAGGGGCGCAACCTCCTTAAAAAGCTATATTCACAAGTCACCAATCCCATTGAAACAGTTTGTTTGGAGTAGTTGTACCATGAGCTGAAGAAGTCTCCAAAAGCAGGTTTCCCGAGCAGGAGAATATGGTGTTTTGAAGTTAGGGAGTCCTTGAGTCCCAGTTCCACTGCTTCTTAGTTCTTTGAATTGCTTGTCAGTGAGGATGTCAGTCTGTGTGGAATCTGGGTGAGGCAAGGTGGTTTAAAACAAATGACAAACTTTTTTAGAATTGGTCAAACCGGGGTTCAAATCCTGGTTCCACCACTTACCAGCCTCTTGGCCTTCCCAAGCCTCAATTTCTACATCTGTAAAATGGCAATGAGCATATTTAATCATTTAGAATTGTTTGAAGACTAATGGAATAACACATGTAGAGTTTCTGGCATAGACGTGATTTTCAAGCTCAGGTCCTATTGTCTTCCCAAGTTCCTATGCAAAAGGATATATGCGACCAATGCAGAAGGATAAATCTTGTTCTTAGCTAATACTAATTGTATATCAGAAGTCTGATGCTTGAAGTTAATAGAAATTCCAACTCAAGTTGCCTTGAATAGCAAAAGGGACTTACTGATTTGGGTAAATCAGCATCCCAGAAGATGATCTGTCTTCAGGCAGGATTTGATCCAGCTTACATGGATATTCTCCATCTCTCCTCTCAGAATACCTTTTTTCTGCCTCATCCTAAGAGTGACTCCCCTCATAATTCAAAAGGGCTGCCAGGATCCTGCAGGAACCGTATGCTTCCTTGTCCTAAGGCTGCAGGAACCAAGAATGCCTCTCCCTATAGCTCTCTCTGGTAGGCAGGGAAGATTTTTCCCTCCAGCAAATAGATTTTTTATCTCATTGGCTCAAAATGTACCAGATGCCCTGAGCCCATCAGAGTGGCTTCCTGGAGACTGTGGATTGTTTTAAGCCAATCAGAGCCCATCCTTGGGGGAGAGGATGGGGCTGAGTGTGTAGGAGCTGGGCTGATATCCAGCCCAAAACTGTGGCTTCATTACCAAGAAGAAAGGGGAGTGGATGCCAGTTGCTTTTTTAAATTTTTACTTTCCCCCAGAATAGAATAAGAGTCTTGCACCATTTTAGAGGAACTCACAGGGTGGTAGATTTTAATAGGATGTTATTTTTAATCTTTCACAGCCCTGACTCATTTATTTTGTGTCACAAAGAGATGAGAATCATCATTTGGGTTGGACTCTAAGGTCTCTGGGCTTTCCCAGCTGGAAGATTTTATGCAGCCCCTGTAACAGTGGAAAACGTGCTCAGTGGTAAGGGAGTTAATTCGTACTAACTAAAGCACAGTCTTACAATTTGGTAGCAATTCCGAGGGAAATGATGGTCAAGGCTTAACAAAGACTCCACAAGAAATTTGCGTTAGAATTCCGTCGCACAATTTGTTTTTTTGTAAATAGTGGCTCAGATACTCAAAATCGCTATGCCAGCTCACAAGCCAGGAAGTGCTCAAATGAGAGCGTGTGCTCTCTGGTTCAGGAGTTTCAATCTAATCTTTTCTCTCTGCTATGGCAGTGATATATTAAACCTGGTGATATTTTAGACTGCAAGTCACATGCCACAAGTCTGAAGCTCTGCTCCACCTTTCACTAGGTGGCCCTCTGTTTTCTCACGTGTAAAATGGAGATGTTTGTGGTATCTCCTGAAAAGAGTTGTGGTGAAACTTAACATGGATAATGTAAAGCACAATGGCTGGCACGGAGTGAGTCCTCCATAGCCGTTATTGGAAGGAGAAGAAAACCATAGAAGAATAACTATAGTATCAGTCAATTATAATCTACCCTCTCTGTGCTCAAGTTTCCCCTTCTGGGGGTATTGATGGTACCTATCTTATAGAGTTGTTGGGAAGAGCAAGTGAATTAAACCATCACTCAGTGCCTGGCACATAGTAGGTCTTCAGGAAGGATATAGTCCATTGGCTCTCAACCAGGGATGATTTTGTCCCCCAGGGGCCATTTGGCAATGTCTGAAGACTTTTAGGTTGTTACAACTGATGGAGGGGAGCTACTGGCGTCTAGTGTGGAGAGGTCAGGGATATGGCTAAATACCCACAATGCACAGGATAGACGCCCCCCAACAAAAAATTATCAGGCTCAAAGTATCAGTAAGGCCCTAAGTTGAGAGGCCTATCCTCAAAACCCTGAACATGGTTATCTTTTGCTCCTTTTGTGATTTTTATGACTTCTGCCTCCCGTGGAAAGTTGTTCCCATGGAACAAAGGTCCAAACATCAGAAGAGAAGAGAGCCAGATTAGCCCTGGAAGTGGGTTTTGGTTATGCTCATTTAAAAGGTCTGTTTAAAAATAGATCTTTAAAAAAAATCTCATTGTTCTAAAACTCCCCAGGCTCTCCCCCTCCTGGGTCTGCCTTTCCAAATCAACCAGGGTTCAAATACCAGCCTCATCAGTTGTGACCTTGAGCAAGTGATTGCCTCTCTTATCCTCACTTTACTCAACTGCACAATGGTGATGATAATGAATTTACCCCCTAGGGTCGTTGCAGGGATTCTGTGAGTTAAGGTAGCAAAAGCATTTCACAAGCCCGAGGCCGGGCCCCACAGAATGTGTGCCATCGCTGCTGCGGTCTCGGTGGTTGTTAACTCTTAAATGGCATCATGACACCAGCCCTTCCCACCTTTTATTGAGGCTTAAGAATAAAAAGAGGATATAGACGTGAAAGCGTTTCCCCCTGGACAGTCAAAAGGAATGATAAACATAAGGCTGTTGTTAATATTAATTTATGGGATGGTGAGGCACAGCCAGGGAGACTCCCTCTGGTGAGGATTTCATGAATTTCAAGAGCACAGATTCAGCTCCCTGCAGAGCCTAACCTCCTCATCCTCAGTTTCTTTGCAGAGATGAATACTGGACCTCTTGTTCCCCAGAAACCTGCATCTTATTTTCTGACTGCTTCACGGATTCCACTACAATTGATTTTCCATTTCGTAAGAGGAAAAAAACACAAAGTGGGAGCAAAAATCCACCCTCCATCCTTTACCAATCGTATTTCTTTTGACCTGATCATTTAGGAAAACAGTGTGAAGCCCCTTAACGTGTTGCCTGCGCCCAGTGATTGTGTGTTTGCATGCTGGGGGTGGGGGAAGTGATCACATGCATGTCGTGTGAGTAATCCTAAGTACTTATGTACACGAGTGCATGTTCATGTGTGTGCCCACAGTTGCATATGTATTACTGTGTGTGGCCCTGTGTTCCTATGGCTTGATATGTATGTATGTATGCGTATCTCAGAATTCATATGTACTCTATGTGTACCTGCGTATTTGTAATGTACATGCATGTGTTAGCGTGTGAGTTCACTAGATTTGTCTTTGTGTTTTTAAGTACATAAGTGGGTGAATGTGTTTGCTTATGTGACTGTTATCATAAATGTGTCAGGTGCATGTGAATGTTCATACATCTAGGCACACATGCGTGTGGCTATCTTCCCGTGCACTGAAGGCTGTGAATATAAGTCCATGTTTGTGCTTGTGTGTATTTTAGTGAATATTATCAATGGCTGTGCATCTGATACATTTGTGTGTGCTTGTAGGGGTATATGTGTGTGTGTGTGCACATGTGTATGTGGGTGTGTGTGCGTGTCAAAGACAGAAAGAGGAGCCAAGATCTCCAGTGGATTTTCATCTCTGTGTCCATCACTCCTTGGACTGAATATGTTCTCCTCACTTAGTCAACTTGGGAAAGAAACAGCGGCAGAGACCATGTCAAAAAGTTATTAATCCATTAGTTCCTCCTCCTCTCACAGTGACTGCTTACTGATATTTTAAAAAATGAGAGTGTATTAAAAATCTATGGAGGAAGCAATTTTAAAAAGCTTCATTGTGTATCTGACATTCCCAGAAAGGCATGGAGTCAGAAAGGCCAGACTCTCACCCACGAATCTGGTGTCATTTCTGTTCCAGTGACCTGCACACTTGAGAGAATGTGCTGGAAATTCCTAGCTTAGCTGTGTGTGTGCTGATCTGTGTTTACCAGCTGCCACATGGACAGTTTTCAAAATGATCAGGGGACGTTTTGCTGGTGCAGGAAGGGGAAGCCAGTGGATTTTAACTGTATGATCTCAAAAAGTTCAAATTATATAGAGAAGGTTTGAGCTGGCAGGGCACTTACACATTATTTAGTTTAACTTGCTTGTTCATGGGTGAGGAAACTGAGGCCTGAGGTAGGAGAGTTTCTAGGGCCTGGTGAGACAGCAGTGAACAAGGTGGACGAGGTCTCTTTGGTGCTTAAAACCTGGTGAGGGAGTGGTGGATGCTTCATCCCTGCTCACTCTGCTCCAGCCATTCTGCTTTCTTTCTGCTCCTCCAAGCTCTCTCCTGCCCCAGGGACTTTGCACTTGCTCTTCCCACTTCCTGGAATATTCTCAACTTCACATGGTTCACTCCTTCTTGTCATTCAGCTCTCAGCTCCACTATTAACACCTCAGTGTACTCTATATGACATACTCCCCATCTCCATCATCACTTCCTAGAAGATCACCCTGTTTATTGTCTTCATACCTTTCTCAATAAGTAAAATGATCCCATTTGTGCATGTTAATATGTTTATTTTTTGTTTCTCCCAATAGGAACATGAGCTTTAAAAAGACAAGAATCATTTCTGTCTTGTCCACTGGAAAATACCAATTGCCTAGCATGTCATAGGCACTCAATAAGTATTTGTTGAATGAATAATTTAAGCAAAGGAATAAACATAGAATTTCCCAAAGAAACAAGTTTTATGAAGAAAATGAAACAGCATAATGGTCTTTCTGAGGTATTTGAGGTAAGAGCTTGGTGATGAAGGCTCCACCATGAAGACAGAAGGGAAGGGAGATCTCATCAAGATGGCAGCATAGGCAGACTCTGAACTCACCTCCTCCCATGAATACAACCAGGTTACAACTATTCTTGGAAAAATCACCCTGGAGAGAAAGTGAAAACTGGATAAAAAGAATCCCCACAACAAGGAACAGTCCTGGCTGAGGCATAAGAGGCAGAAATTCCTTCTGGAGAGGAAAAAAGCCACCTCCACAAGCAGCAGAGCTTCACAGCTGGCTGAGTGGGAGCCACCCTAAGGTATGCTGCCCTCCCTGGAGAAGTGGGGACCTTAGCAGGGGCACATTACCACTATAAGCATCCTTCAGACTTAGCACAACTGAGCCAAGTGTCCTGCTATGTGGCTTCACTGGCTATTAACTGCAATGGAGAATAACCCCAGAATATTCCCCCAGAAAAGCTATTGGAAGAAAACCAAAAAGCCCAGCTCTTAAAGGGCCCATGCACAAATTCACCCATCTCAGAGAGCAACCTAAAGTCACCTAAAAGACAGTTTCACAGTCCTTTGGTGAAAAGAGACTCACCTGGTGGGCTCTGGTTGCATCTTGGCGAGAGGTGAGACCTCTCCAGAGACTGAGACTTTGGTGGCAGCCATTGTCGTGACCTAGTACAGGCATGCTGACACAGATGCTGGAGACACCATTGAAGTTCTTCCCCTGACCTGTTAGCCCAGGGGTCTGCCACACCCACTAGAGTGCAGATTTAATCCAGTTCAGCCAGGGCAGGCAGCCCATCCCAGGGCCTGGCACCACCCAACAGCAAGCCCTCAGGCTATTTGTTGGCCTGCATAGACTGGGTGCCTTGGTCCTCTACAGGCAGGTGAGTGTGTCCACCTCTGTGGGGCAGGGCCTGTGTGAGGACCAGGTGAACTGTGGGGGGTGTTGGTGGAGAGGTGGGGTCCTCTGCACTGGGGCAGCTGGCTACCCTCCAGGGGTTCAGGCAGTGTGCATGGACCATGGCTGTGTTGATGGTGTGTCTGGACCTGTGGGGGTGGGGCTTATCAGTGGCAGAAGACCTGTACTTCACAATCAGCCACAAAGAGGATTGATTCTACCTTCCAAAGCCTGAAACAATTGGATGCTCCCATGCCTAGGGCCGGCCCCACTCAGCTGTAATCCTAAGAAAGCTGAGAACAACCTTGCAGGCCTGAGGCCTACAGCAACTGTAAGCCCCTGAGCCTAGCAACCAGCTACACTGGGTATATAATCTATTAACAGGAAAACTGCAACAGGAGTGTGCTATTAGACCTTGTAGCCAATGGTGCTGGGGCTCCCCAAACCCAATTTACAAACAGCCGGCCAGGGAGGGAAAGACTAGACTCCCTGGATACCTGCAGTAAGAGCAACCCTGCCACAGCAGAAGGACACAAGTGGCCCAAACAGGGGTCACTCCTGGATCATTTGGACTGGTGACAAGAGGGAAGCACACTGCTGGGCCTCAAAAGGCATCTCATACATAAGGCCACTTCTCCAAGCTCAGAAGACATAGCTGACTCATCTAATACATAGATATAAGCACAGAGAAAGAGGCATAATAAGGAGGCGAAGGAATACATTCCAAGCGAGGGAAAAGGACAAAACCCCAGAAAAAGAATTAAGTGAAACAGAAATAAGCAATTTACCTGACAAAGAGTTCAAATAAAAACTCATAAGGATGTTCAATGATATTGGGAGAAGACAGGATGAACAAGCTGAGAATGTCAACAAAGAATTGGAAAATATAAAAAAGAACCAATCAGAACTGAAGAATACAACAGTGGAAACGAAAAATTCACTAGAGGGACTCAATAGCAGAGTAGATGATACAGAAGAACAGATCAGTGAGCTGGGATAAAGACTAGAGGAAATCACCCAAGCTGAATGGATAAAAGAAAAAAGAATTAGACAGAATGAGAACAGTCTAAGGGAACTCTGGTTCCTTTAGTGCACAATATCAAGTGCACTAACATTTGTATTATATGTGTCCCAGAAGGAGAAGAGAAAGACAAAGGGGCAGAGAATCTATTTGAAGAAATAATAGCTGAAAACCTTCCTAACCTGATGAAGGAAACAGACATCCAAGTACAGCAACAGAGAGAGCACCAAACAAGATGAACACCAAGAGGCCCACACCAAGACACATTATAATTAAAATGTCCAAAATTAAAGAGAGAATCCTAAAAGTGGCAAGAGAAAGGCAACAAGTGACATACAAAGGAAAGCCCATAAGGCTATCAGCAGACTTCTCAGCCAAAACCCTACAGGCTAGAAGACAGTGGCAAGACATATTTAAAGTGCTGAAAGTAAAAGACCTACAGCCAAGAATACTCTATCCAGCAAGGTTATCATTCAGAATGGAGGGGGAGATAAAGAGCTTCCTAGAAAGCAAAAATTAAAGGAGTTTATCACCAAGAATCCAGCTCTACAAGAAATGCTGAAGGGACTTATTTAAGTGGGAAAGAGAAGACCATAAATAGGGTTAATAAAATTATCAAAAAAACACCCCACCAGGCAATAAAATCACTGGTAAAGGCAAAAATACAGTAAAGGTAGAAGATCAACCACCTATGAAGATGATATGTAGGTTAAAAGACAAAAGTACTAAAATTACCTATTACAATGATAAGAGGGTAATGGATAGACACACACAAAACAAGAGATTAGATATGATTTCAAAAACATAAAATGTGGGAGGAGGGGAGTAAAGCAGTAGAGCTTTTAGAAAGAGGTCAAGCTAAAGAGACTATCTACTCAATATAGATTGCTATATACACAGAATATTATGTACATGGTAATCTCAAACCAGAAACCCATAAGAAGTAAACAAATAAGAGGAAAGAAATCAAGCATATTACTAAAGAAAGCCATCAAACCACAAGGGAAGAGAGCAAGAGAAGAAGAAAGGTACAGAGAAGAACTACTAAAACACCCAGAAAAAAAGGTAACAAAATGGCAAGAAATACATTTTTATCAGTAGCTACTGTAAATATCAATGGACAAAATGCTCCAGTCAAAAGACATAGAGTGACCAAGTGGATAAAAACCAAGACCCATATATATGCTGCATACAAGAGACATACTTCAGAACTAAAGACACTCACAAACTGAAAGTGAAAGGATGCAAAAAGATACTCCATACAAATGGCAAAGGAAAGAAAGCAGGGGTAGCAATACTTATATCAGACAAAATAGACATTAAAGCAAAAACTGTAACAAGATATAAAGAAGGGAATTATCTAATGATAAAGGGAACAATCTAACAAGAGGATATAACACTTGTAAATATCTATGCACCCAACATAGGAGCACATAAACATATAAAGCAACTATTAACAGACATAAAAGGAGAAACAGATAGTAATGCAATAATAGCAGGGGACTTTAACACTCCACTTGTACCTATCTCAACACACAAGGAAAATGCCAAATAAGTAATCTAACAGTGAACCTAAAGGAACTGGAAAAAGAAGAACAAACAAAGCCCAAAATCAGCAGAAGGAAGGAAATAATAAAAATCAGAGCAGAAATAAATGAAATAGAGACTAAAAAACAATGGAAAAAATTAATGAAATCAAGAGATGGTTCTTTGAAAAGATAAACAAAATTGACAAACCTTTAGCTAGACTTACCCAGAAAAAAAGTGAGAATACTCAAATAGATAAAATCGGAAATGAAAGAGGAGAAGTTACAATGGATACTTCAGAAATACAAAGGATTATAAGAGAATACTATCAAAAGCTATATGCCAACAAATTGGATAACATAGAAGAAATCAATAAATTCTTAGAATTATACAACTTTCCAAAACTGGATCAAGAAGAAGTAGAGAATTTGAATAGACCAATTACCAGTAAGGAGATCAAAACAGTAATCAAAAACCTCCCTCAAAATAAAAATCCAGGACCAGACGGCTTTCCTGGTGAATTCTACCAAACATTCAAAGAAGACTTAATACCTATCCTTCTCAAACTGTTGCAAAAAATTGAAGAGGAGGGGAGGCTTCCTAACTCCTTCTACAAAACCGACATTATCCTGATACCAAAACCAGACAAGGACAACACGAAAAAAGAAAATTACAGGCCAATATCACTGATGAACATTGAGTTCCTCAACAAAATACTGGCAAATCGAATACAACAATACATTAAACAGAGCATACACCATGATCAAGTGGATTTTATTCCAGGGAGGCAGGGATGGTTCAACATCCGCAAATCAATCAATGTGATACACCACATTAACAAAATGAGGAATAAAAATCACATGATCATCTCAATAGATGCAGAGAAAGCATTTGACAAGATACAGCATCCATTTATGATAAAAACTCTAAGTAAAATGGGTAAAGAGGGAAAATATCTCAACATAATAAAGGCCATATATGACAAATCCACAGCTAATATCATTCTCAATGGAGAAAAACTGAAAGCTATCCCTCTAAGATCAGGAACCAGACAAGGATGCCCGCTTTCACCACTCTTATTTAACACAGTATTGGAGGTCCTAGCGAGAGCAATCAGGCAAGAAAAAGAAATAAAAGGGATCCAAATTAGAAAAGAAGAAGTGAAACTGTTACTGTTTGCAGATGACGTAATGTTATATAGAGAAAACCCTAAAGAATCCAGTAAAAAACTTTTAGAAATAATAAATGAATACAGTCAAATCGCAGGATACAAAATCAACACACAAAAATCAGTTGCGTTTCTATATAGTAACAGTGAACTAGCAGAAAGAGAAATTAAGAATACAATCCCATTTACAATTGCAACAAAAAGAATAAAATACCTAGGAATAAACTTAACCAAAGAGGTGAAAGACCTGTACACCAAAAACTATAAAACGTTGTTGAAAGAAATGGAAGAAGACACAAAGAAGTGGAAAAATATTCCGTGCTCTTGGATTGGAAGAATTAACATCATTAAAATGTCCATACTTCCTGAAGCAATCTATAGACTCAGTGCAATCCCTATCAAAGTTCCAATGACATTTTTCACAGAAATAGAACAAAGAATCCCAAAATTTATATGGAACAACAAAAGATCTTGAATAGCCAAAGGAATCCTGAGGAAAAAGAACAAAGCTGGAGGTATCACACTCCCTGAATTCAAAATATATTACAAAACTATAGTAACCAAAACAGCATGGTACTGGCACAAAAACAGACAAACAGATCAATGGAACAGAATTGAGAGCCCAGAAATAAACCCACACATCTATGGATGGCTAATTGTCGACAAGGGAGCCAAGACCACACAATGGAGAAAGGAGAGTCTCTTCAACAAATGGTGATGGGAAAACTGGACAGCCACATGCAAAAGAATGAAAGTAGACCATTGTCTTACACCATGCACAAAAATCAACTCAAAATGGATTAAAGACTTGAATGTAAGACCTGAAACTGTGAAACTTCCAGAAGAAAACTTAGGCAGCACACTCTTTGACATTGGTCCTAGCAGCATATTTTCAAGTGCAATTTCTGACCAGGCAAGGGAAACAAAAGAAAAAATAACCAAGTGGGACTACATCAAACTAAAAAGCTTCTGCACAGCAAAGGAGACCATCAACAAAACGAAAAGACAACCTAACAATTGGGAGAAGATATTTGCAAACCATATATCGGATGAGGGGTTAATATCCAAAATATGCAAAGAACTCATACTGCACAGAGATTTCTCCAAAGAAGATATACGGATAGCTGGTTGGTACATGGAAACATGTTCAACATCATTAACTATCAGGGAAATGCAAATCAAAACTACAGTGTGATATCACTTCACTCTGGTCAGAATGGCTATAATTAACAAGACAGGAAACAGGTGTTGGAGAGGATGCGGGGAGAAGGAAATCCTCATACGCTGTTAGAGGGAGTATAAACTGGTGCAGCCACTATGGAAAGCAGTATGGAGTTTCCTCAGAAAATTAAGGATAGATCTACCATATGATCCAGCTATTCCAGTGCTGGGTATTTATCCAAAGAACTTGAACACACAAATGCATAAAGATACTTGCACCCCTATGTTCATCGCAGCATTTTTGACAATAGCTAAGACTTGGAAGCAACCTAGGTGCCCATCAAGGGGCGAATGGATAAAGAAGATGTGGTATATGTACACATTGGAATACTACTCAGCCATAAGAAATGATGAAATCTGGCCATCTGTGACAACATGGATGGAAGAATTGAGGGTGTTATGCTAAGCGAAATAAGTCAGAGGGAGAAAGTCAAATACCGTATGATCTCACTCATAAGTATAAGATAAAAACAACGACAAACAAACACATAAAAACAGAGATTGGATTGTTCGTTACCAGAGGGGGAGGGGGGAGGGGGAGGGTGAAAGGGGTGATTAGGCTCACATGTGTGGTGATGGATTATAGTTAGCCTTTGGGTGGTGAACATGATGTAATCTACACAGAATTCCAAATATATTATGATGTACATCCACAAGCCATATAATGTTATAATCCAATGTTACTGCTATAAAAATTAAAATTAGAATTAAAAAAAGAAGCTAACAAATATCACATGCATAAAAAGTAACATAGTATTTGTATTAATTAACTGTCTGACAAAATTCTGTAGCTACTTATCTCATTATTTTTAGTTGCATATTCTGGATTGTCTCTTCATTTAACAGTGATTTTATAATATAATCTTTTGTGGGGAAAATAGAACAATTAATTGAGAAAAAAGAAGGGAAGGAAGTTGGCCCAGGGTAGACAGGAGCTTTACGGAGGCCGGTGTGGCTGTGGCAGAGCAGGAAGGTGGAGAGTCACACAGGTGAGCCGGAGACAAGAGCCAGATGATGTCAGATAGAGGTCAGCAAATTTTTCTAGTAAAGGGCCATATAGTAAATAGTTCAGGGTTTGCAAACTATACAGGTTTTGTTGCAATCACTCAACTCTGCCCCTTACAGAAAAAGCAGCTGCAAACAATACAAATTTGAATGGGTGTGGCTGTGTGTCAATGAAACTGTCTTGACAAAAGCAACCATTGGGCTGAATTTGGCCCGAGGGCCACAGTTTGTAGACCACTGATGTAGGGCAGCGTAGGACGTGGGAAAGGGTTTGTGTTTCATCCTCAGGGTGTCAGGAAATCTTATGATTGATGTTTTTAAAGTCCATGACTCTGTAGGCTGAGGAGAATGGAATGCAGGGAGCAGGAAGAAGATGGGAGAATGAGGATCTTATCACCATTGTTCAGGTGAAAGAGGTGGTTGCTTGGACTAAGGTTGCAGCACACACAAGTTCGTGGAGAGCTGGACAGAGCTGCAGATTCCTACTCTTCTCTTCGGTTCCTCATTTCCTTTCTTAGGGGCCAAAGGCAGCGCTGACAGTGTTCAGATGTACCTGAACTTGTCTTTCTCCTTCATATTCCTCCAGTCCCCTAACCTTACAACAGACTCATCCATAAAACGGGCCGCTTGGACTTTCCCCAGCCTGGAAGGCTGAAGGGGGAGCTCTGACGGGATGGTGCTGGGGCAGCAGAGGTGGGCCCTGCTCACCCAGTCAACCACAGCCCAAGGCTTCACCCTCCAAGCCGCAGAGGCTGAGGAGTGAGTGAGTTTACCCAGGCTCAGGAGGAAATGGAAACATACACCACACACCATGCACACATAACACAAATACGCACATGTATTTATGCCCGCCCCATACCCCCCCACATACACGCACATAACATAAACATACATAAATACACACAGCACATACACATCACACACACACGGGCCTAGAACTTAGAGTGAGACAAACTTAGGTTCAAATCCCATGTAGACTTGGACAGGCAACTCAGCTTCTCTGAGTCTTCTCTTCTTCAAAAGGGATTCATAGAATCTTGGTGAGGATCCAAAAAGTAGGAGTATCTTTTTCTTTTTTTGCATGAAAAGATTCACACTAAGCTAATATCTGTGCCAATCCTCCTCCTCTTTTCTTCCTTTGCCCCTCTAAAGCCCTAGTACATAGTTGGGTATACTCGTAAGTTCTTCTGGTTCTTCTACGTGAGCCACTGCCACAGCATGGCTACTGACAAATGAGCGGTGTGGTTCCACACCCGGAAACCAAACCCAGGCCACTGAAGTGGTGAGAGCACCAAATTTAACCTCTAGGCCATCAAGGCTGCCTCCAAAAACCAGAAGTATCTTAGGCTTAAACTCCCACATTCCCATCACAGTTAACATCCTGTTTTTATTAATATCTAGTAATAATAACTATTAATTTATGATGATATAGTATAATAATAATAGTACATATTATAATTATTGTATTTTTTCTCCTCAAAGCCCCATTACACAGCTGTATATCCTCATTGTAGGTCATTCTAGTTCTTCTGTGTGGGATGCTGCCACAGCATGGCTTGATGAGACGTGTGTAGGTCCATGTTCAGGATCCGAACAGGTGAACCCTGGGCCACCAAAGCGAAGTGCGTGAATTCAACCACCACACCACTAGGCTGGCCCCCATATTATAATTATTAAATTATGTAATATATGTAAAGGGCTTGGAATAGTGCCTGGTGCATAGTAAACACTCAATAGTCAGTTATTATCAATTGTTTATTATGCGCTTTATTGTATTAACAAACTTAACCATCACAACAACCATATGAGATAGGTATTATTATTAATAAAGCAAAACAGTACAGGCAAGATCTTCCAACTGTATTTCTGCTGGTAGGATCATGCTGACAAACACTAGTGTGAGGCCCATGGGCATGTGTGTGCATGAGTGTGTGTCCTTGTGCACATGTGCTTCACAAGCCATAAGAGGCCCTATAGATGGAAGAGTTTATTGCACTATCAAATTTGGAAAGAAACATATTTGGGACCAATTTGTGAACAAGCCCTGTATATGTAATCTTTTTTTTTTTTTTAATAAACAAGAGAAATTTATTGCTCACAGTTCTGGAGGCTGGAAGTCTGAGATCCGGGTGCCAGCATGTCTGGTGAGGACCCTCTTCTGGGTTGTAGACTTCTTGCTGTGTCCTCACATGGCAGAATGGGGCTAGGGAACTTTGTGGGATCTCTTTTATTATAAGGGCACTGATCCCATTCATGGATGACCTAGTTACCTCCCGAAGGGCCCCAACTCCTAACACCATGACCTTGGGCACTAGCTTTTCAACATATGAATTTAGAGGGGGCACAAACATTCAAAGGATATGATGAATATTTAAAACAAAATAAATTCTTACAGTCTGTTCTGATACACTATGTAATCTTAATGATCAGAAAATACAACCAAGGTGAAGTTAGGACTGGACCAAGAAGCAGGATGTGGCCTGTGATTCATAGCATCCATTTTCTCTAGAGTTCAGTGGGGTGGCTTGTGGACTGCATCAAAATGGGTCACTTTGAGATTATGGCTGCATTGGGAGACAGTGTGGAATAGCACTAGGAGGTCCAGGCTTGTATTCAAATCCAGACTCCTCCACTTGCTAATTGTGTCATCTTCAGCAAATCCCTCAATCTTTTTGAGCCTCAGTTGTTTCCACATCTGTAAAGTGGGCACAATAGTAGTCTTTAATGCAAGACAATTGGGTAGAGTAAATGAATTAATCCATGTATAAAGTGTTTATCTGTGTCTAGCATAACGAAAGTGCTCAATGAATTTTAGTTATTCTTTTTTTTTCTCCTCAAAGCCCCAGTACACAGTTGTGTATCTTAATTGTAGTCATTCTGGCTCTCCTATGTTGGGTGCTGCCACAGTATGGCTTGATGAGCAGCGTGTAGGTCCACACCCAGGATCCAAACTGGTGAACCACGGGATGCTGAAGCAGAGTGCATGAACTTAACAACTCGGCCATGGGGCTGGCCCCAATTTTAGTTATTCTTAGTGCTCACTTTATACTTTGTGATGCTATGATTTAGTACTAGCACAATCTTTACCTAAGTCTGGAAAATAAGCCCCCATCAATGTCGTGCTCTGAGAGCTTTAGTTCTCAGCCTCGACCATTCTGGCTTTGTTCATCATCTTCTGAGCATATACTGTCCTTGAAGGTAAGGGCCAGTTCCATTTATTTCTCTCCCCCCATGGACTGAGCACAGTGCTCAGCTGGATCCCATATTGTGGGTGTTGTCTCCCACCCCAAATCTTACTTCTTACCCTCCTTCCTTGAACCACAGCCTTTACTACTGAAACCAACCCAAGTCTAACTCCATGACATTTCCTGGCGATGGTGTTTTTCTCAAAATGGCCTCTCTGACTTCCTGCCCATCATCATGTTATTGCGCTTTGAGGCTAGAAATGGCCTCAGGAAGCCGTAAGCCACGTTTGTTGTTAGTCACTGACTCAGTACTAGAGCTTGGAGTCAGTCTGACACCCACACACTCCATCCCACGAAGCGAAACATCAACGACCTTGTTGTGCAGTGATTCACCCAGATCTTTTCACCCATGCCAAGCTTCCTCTTTCCTAGATCAAATCACTCTTCAGTTCTTGACTCACGGCTCTGGTTCCATTTTTTTTCCTGCAGTTCCAGCCTCTTGGGATTTTGCCCCACCATTTCTAAACTCTGCTCAGATTATCCTCACAGGCTCCTTACATACTCCGTGGTTTCATCTTCCTTTGCTGTTCATTAGCTCTGGCCTGTGGTGGATTGACTCCTAGGATATTCAATCATTCAGTCCTATTGATGCAGCATCCGCCATATTGAGATAAACACTCTCCTATCCCGTTAAAGTTTATATCATAATGTGGTTTCATTTTCTTTCTAGCTCTTATCACCATTTAACATTATACCATATTGCATTGTATATAATTGTCTCCTTTTGTCTGAATCCCCCACCCCACCCATCCCCAGGAAATGCCCTCACTGAAGGCAGAGGTCTGGCCTGTCTTTCTCACTGCCATATCCCCAGTACTTCGCAAAGCACTTGGCACAGAGTAGATACTTGATAAATATTTGTGGGATAAATGAATGGGCAAAATGTTGAAGTTAGTATGCTGCAGTGAAAGGGCAAAGGCAAAAGCTTTGAAATCAGGCAGACCTAGGTTCAAACCACCATTGGAATTGCTAAGCTGGTAGGGTGCAAATCCCCTCCTGTTGGTGGCCATTGCTTAGCAGAACCTGCCCGACACTAATGCCAACACAGGGGAAACTTACGGAATGAGGAGATAGAGACGTTTCTAATGACATCACTTGAGTCTCAGATCCATCATGCTTAAAGCTAGGCTACTCTTTGAATTTTCTTTATGTCAGACAATGAATCCCCCTTTTGAGTTCAGTTGTTTATTTTAAATAAGTTAATTTATACTACTTGAAGCCCAAAGAGGCCTGATTGACACACCTGTGCATTTTGCTGTCCTTGGGGGCAGGGAGGTGGGTGGGGAAGCAGAGCAGAAAGGATGGAACACACTGTGTAGAGTGTGAAGGGGCATACTCATTCTTGGTGAGTCCCACAACCATACTTCATCTCAGTTTTGCCTCAGAGGCAGTGGAAAGACTGCCTGAGATCAAATCCCTGCTTTGCTACCTAGGAGCTGTGTGATCTTAGGTGAATCACTTACCCTCTCTGAGACAGTTTCCTCACCTACATAATGAGGATAATGTTATCTATCTTATAGGTGCTTTGTGATGGTTAAGTGACAGGATGGTTGTGAAAGTTCATCCCCTGTTCCTGGGAAATCACCCCATGTAATAGTTTCCTAGGGCTGCTGCAAGAAACTACCGCAAACCTGGTGGCTTCAAACAACAGAAATCTATTCTCTTACAGTTCTGGAGGCCAAAAGTCTGAAATCAAGGTTTTGGTAAGGCCATGCTCCCTCTGAAGGCTCTGGGGGGGAGGATCCTTTCTTGATTCTTCCAGCTTGTGGTGGCCCCAGAGTTCCTTGGCTTGTGGCAGCATCACTCCAATCTTTGCCTCTGACTTCACGTGTCCTTCGCTGTGTCTCTCTGAACACTTTTTGATCTCTTATAAGGACACTCATTGTATTTAGGGTCCACTCTAATCCAGTATGATTTCATCTCAATCCTTACCTTAGTTATACCTGCAAAGACTCTTATTTCCAAATAAAGTCACATTCTGAGATTCTGGGTGGACATGAATTTTGAGAAGGACATTAGTCAATCCACTATACCCCATAATCTGAAAATTCTACTCTTTGTGTTGAATGCCCCCTTGTCCGTCATTCTGTGAGTTCATCATCCTTTCTTAGTGATTGATCCACTCAAGGATATGAGCTCCCAAGAATCATCCTCACTCTCTTGAGCAGTCCCCCCTTTCAATCAGTGTGGTTGAATTCTTGATGGTGGTTCAGCTCTTAATGACCTTGTGATGGAGATGCTGTCCCTGAAGACCTAAACTGGAAACTACCCACGTGGCCATCAGCAGAGAATGGATAAACCGTGATACATCCATACAATGGAAAACTCCTCAGCAATAAAAAAGATCAAACAATTGTTATATACAACAAGGTGTATGAATCTCAGAAGTATTATGCTGAGAGAAAAAAGACAGACACAAAAGAGGACATACTGTATGATTTCATTCATATGAAAATTTAGAAAAGACAAAGCTAAGTGATATTGACAGAAAACATAAAGTGATTGCTTCTGGGGTTGGGTGGGAGAGGTATTGAATGGACAGTCAGGAAGGAACTTTCTAGGGCGATAGATATCTTCTAAATAAGTTGAAAATAATAATGACGGTTACTTGGTGTATGTATCCCAACTCTTCAACCTTCACTTACATGGGTGCATATTATTGTGTATAAATTACATCTTCAATAGAGTTGATTAAAAAATAGAGAGGGAAAATATGGGGTCACTAAGAGTGTCTTCATAAGGGGTTTAACATGTGTGCATACATGCATGTTTGTGTATATACAACTGAATGTCGAGTTGAAGAAAGGATGTAAATGTTGGGTTGGAAGTTAGACTAAAAATCCTAAAGGTCCTTCCGGCCCTAATGTTACATGATACTCCAGCACTGAAAGGATATGTTGATTGCTGGGCCTTATCCTCCATGGATCATCTCTCCTGACCCCCGAGGTGACATCAAAAATTCTCAGAGAGCATTAGAACTCACATTCGGAGCAGGCTCCTTGAGTGATCAACTTCCAACTGTCAAAGTTCTGGCTTTGCAATTAACTCATTGAAGCTGTTTCCTTTCTCAATATGAATCAACAGCTTTTCTTATCATCCCTGTACACATTTTACATCCAATGGCATTTTTTAATCCAAAAAGATTGTGTTATTAAAGTTTTGTGTGAAGCTGTGATTGCCATCCTTGGAACTGAAGATGCAATCAGGGGAGAGAATTGATGCCTTATAATTCAATGAATGGATGTGCTTCTGTGGTAATTTCTTCAGTAATTACTTGTGTAAACTGTGTTTCTGTAATTGAAACTCAACAGTGAGCGGTAATTTATCAAAATCTATAATTTATTATAGCTTTTCCATCTTGTTTCTTGGTTTCTCTGCTTGTCCTCATTAGGATGTTGTCCCCTCACCACCACTTCAGTCCATCATAACCATTTAGACGAGGAAGCAAAAACACACATTGCTTTTGGGGAAAAAGGTTCTGATGGTCTTAGGTGGAAGTTTAAAATCCATTTTCCAAAGGACACAATTGTTATTGTTGTTTGCAATATGTATTTTCTGAAAGGCTCTAAGATGTGATTTATGAAATGGCTTTGAAGAGATTGTCTACTTCAAGTGTCTAGATAATAACACCATTTTTCTCTTGTGGGTCACCAAGTATTCTGAGTGTGTCTCATGTTAGTTCACAAACGGCTGGAGAGGGAGGCAGAGACAGGCATGTGTGTTTTGCTAGCAGAGGACACTCAATCACAGAGCCTTCTAAGAAAAAAGCTGTAACTCCTGACCTGAGGAGTTGCCATGGGGCAACGGGAGGAGGCAGCTATTTGACTTCCATTCCAAGTCCATGCGAAAACAGCCCCCCCAAGCCCAGGAGCTGTCCATGGTGCTTACCACCATTTCCTCTCCAGTAGATCACTGCTATCAAGAAAGGTGCGCGGTGTTTCAAGGATCCTAAACTCGAAGACCATTGAAAGAAACTTTAGAGAAAGTCTCATAATCTAACACATTTTAAAGCAAAATTTATTTGTTTCATTATCAGAATGAAACAGAGAAAAGAAGAAAAAGAGTAGAAAGCATTTTTTCTCCTACCACCAAAAGATACCCTATTGTTAGTATTTTGACATAGTTTCTTTCAGTATTTGTTTCTCTGCATCGCTTATATTTGACTTGATATTGTTTTATATTGCATTTATAATACCTCTGTAGCATTCAGAATAATCAAAAGTATAGTTTTAAAGTTTTCTTCAGGATTTTTGAGGTATAATTTACACACAGTAAAATTTACCTATTTTAGTGCACAGTTCTCTGAATTTTGACAATTGTCTACCACCACCATAATCAAGATATAGAACAGCCCCATTGCCACCAAAAATTTCCTCATAAACCTTTGAAATCAGCCTTTCTCCCCACCTCCAGATCCTGGTAACCACTGATCTTTTTTCTGTCCATCCAGAAATACATTATTTTAATAACTGTATAATAATACATTGAGTAGATATACCGTATTTTTCTAAAAAATTTTGTTTCTGTAAAATATTTAGTTTATTCTAATTTTTCCTCTTATAAATAATACTGTGATGAACATTTTTTTGCATATGGCTCTTCCATGATTTTAGGTAATTACCTTATTATAGAATTCCAGAAATGGGATTGATGCATGAGAGATAATTTTTAAGTTTGTCTCTAGAACCTGACCCCAAATTAATACCCTTGATACTGAAAATCCAGAGGAACTATTAATAAAAGCTTCACAGTAGAGGAGGGAGAATGTGGAATTTAGAGGATGACAACACTAATGTTGGGTCCAGCATTTCTGATCATGCCACTATTCTATTTAGTCTTCAATACCTTCTCAATGAGCTCAGGAAAAAATATAAATATCTTAGCTTGGTATTCAAAGTCTTTTATCATTTATGCCCATTTCCACCTCCAAATCCTGCTCTATATCTATGGTATACTCTATATGTGCCTACTACTTGTGCTTTCCTAAGTGTGCAACCTTCTCTCATGGTTCCTGTTTTTGCACACGTTTGCCCCCCTTTCTGAAAAACCTCCTTCCCCCTCCACTATCCCCTTCTTTTCTAGTCCTCAATGCTAGGATGGGCTGAGTGCCCTTGCTTTGTGCTCCCACAGTCTCTTCTGCTTATCTCTATGTTTGGACTCATTCATTCATTTAATCAAGAGTTATATGTTGAGGGTCTACAATGTGCTGGGTGCCATGGACACGCCAGTGAATGAGAGGGACAGAATCCCTGTCAAATGGGAAATGACATTCTTACGGGGCAGGAGATGATATTGGGGTAGAGATCTGAATGATGAAAAGAAGCAGCCCTAGGAATAGGTGGATGAAAGTGCTTTAGGAAGATGGCAAGCAAGTGCAGAGACCTTGAAGAGTGAAAGTGTTGGTCCATTTGAGGAACAGTAAAATAGCTTTGTGGCTGGAGTCTGATGAGTAAACAGAAAAGTTGCAGGAAATAAAGTTGGAGAAGAAAGTAGGTCCAGATAATCTAAGGTCTTATAGACTATGACACAGAGTGTGGATTTTATTGCAAATATGATGGAACAATGAGAGATTTTTAAGTAGGAGAGTGACAAGATGTGATTTGTGTTTTAAGAACATTATTTTGACTTCTGAGTGAAGAAGGAAAATAATGGAAGGAAGACTACCAAGTAGGAGGTCATGGTGGTCACATAGGCATGAAACAATGGTGGCTTAGGCCAGTGGCCAGCAAACTTTTTCTGTAAAGGGCCAAATGGTAAAAATTTTAGATTTTGTGGGCCAAATAGTTTCTGTCACAACCACTCAATTCTGCCATTGTAGCCTGAAAACAGCCGTAGGCAATATGTAAATGAATGAGGGTGGCTGTTTTCCAGTAAGACTTCATTAAAAAAAACAGATGGTGGGCTGGATTTGGCCCAAGGGCCATACGTTGTTGACCCCTGCCTCATACTAAGAGTTATGATGAAGGTAGTGATAAAGGAATAGATTAAGTGTACATTTTTGGATATGGAGTAGGTTTTGTCAGATAAATCAAAAGTTCTATTTTTGACCTACAGAATTTAAGATGCCCATTAGATGTCTACATGAAGTTTGCTTTTTTCTTTTTCTGGTGAGGAAGTTTTGCCCTCAACTAACATCCATTGCCAACCTTCCTCTTTTTTTGCTTGAGGAAGACTAGCCCTGAGCTAATATCCACGCCAATCTTCCTGTTTTTTCACTTGAGGAAGACTACCCTTGAGCTAACATCCATGCCAATCTTCCTCTATTTTGTGTGTGGGACACCTCCACAGCTTGGCTGATGAGTGGAATAGGTCCATGGCTGAGATCTTAACCCATGAACCTGGGCCCCTGAAGTGGAGTGTACAGAACTTTAACCACTTGGGCATGGAGCTGTCCCCTTCATGAAGATTTTTAATCAGTAATTTGAGAGTTGAATGAAGAGTAGAATAATGTGGAAAGATTGGCTAGCAATATTAATTCTGGGATTATCAACATACAGGTGATATTTAAAATAATAAGAATGGGTGTGGCCCTCTAGGGAAAGAGTTTAGATGGAGAAGAGAGGAGAGGAGAAAGAAGAGGTTAAGGACTGAGCTCTGGAGCATTTCAGCATTTAGAAGTCAGTATATGAAGACAAGCCAGCAAAAGAGACTGCAGAGAAGTTCCAGTGAAGAAGAGTATGGTATCTCCAAATTCAGGTGAAGATGGGGTGTTTTAAGAAGGAAGAGTGGCCAAATGTGTCAAAGATTGCTGAGAATTCTTGTAAGAGGAGGACTGAGAATTGACTGTTAATTTTGACAACATAGAAGTTATTGGCAAGCTTGATAAATGAAATGGTGTAGATAAGAGTCATATGGGTATGGTCAGAATAAGCCTGGAATACGGGGTAGTTTGCTATAAATAGGAAAGAGAAATAGGATGATGAATGGAAGAAGACGTTGTATCAAGAGAAGTGTTCTTAAAAATGACAGTTAGCATATCTTGTCTGTATGCTTATGGGAATGATCCTCAAAGAGGGGAGAATTAATGTCGGGGAGAGAAGGGACAATTGAAGAAACAAAGTCTTTGAGGAGGACAGAGTCATTGTGGAGGGTTTGGCCTACCATAGACAGTCCATCTAGCATAACAGGGAAGTCAGAATTAGCCTGTACAGATGCTTGTAAGTTTAGTGGTGGTGGTGGGATAATGAAGAAGTTCTTTTGAATGCTTCTAGTTTGCCAGTGAAATAAGAGAAACGTCATCAGTTTTCCAAGGATGGAAGAAGAGGCATTGGAGGTTGGGGGAGAAGATGTTAAATAGTCATTCTGGAAAAATACATAGAAAGGCAAACTTTCCAAGGAAAGGTACTAAGATTTTTCTGGGAGGACTCTGGTCATAAGGGTAAAGTGAGTTTGGTCTACTCGATGTGTGTTTCTCCAACCATGTTGAGCTGCTGGGCTGGAGGAAGAGAGGAGAGGAAGTACTGGGTTTAAGCTGGGCTTGACTGGGCTGGGAAAACAAAATAGAGGGAAGGAGAGGTAAAAGAGTTAATGGTGTCCCCAAGTGGTTTGGTTTAGTGCTTGATCATGAACATAAACTGTGTGAAGAAGACAGTAAAAGTGGACAAGAGATGATCAATAGTGAGGTAGTGATGGAGGACCATGGATTAGAGGCCTCAATGGTGGAGAAGAATTATTGGATTAAGGGGTCCCACAAGGAGTGAGCTGGAAAGATAAGAGGGTGAGAATGGAATAAGATAGGAAGAAAAGATAAGACTCAGAGAATGGAACACTTAAGTTTGAGATCTTAGATCTGGTGCACTGCAAATTCTAGGGTGTAATCTTGCAAATTGGCTACTGAGGTGAAGCAGAAGAATTGATTTGTAGCTTCCTCCTTCAAAAGTCATCCACTGAGATTACTCAGAAGGTTCTTGGCATTTGCAGCCTTGTCCAGGGCCGGGCTTGGCCAAGAATTCTTGAATGTTGCCCTCAGGGTTAATGACCTGTCCAGGAAATTCACCCTTGACTTCTCCCCCATCCCCCCGCCCCCCGCCCAGATTCTATTCAGAGCAGGGACGAGTTGGTAATGACAGCTGGTTTTCATTCTCTTGGTGCTGACAGGGAGATAATGAGTCAAATTGGCCTTGGTTATGAAATGAAGCCCTGAAAGGGAATTATCATGAGACTCCTTAGTGGGGAGAACAGAGAAAGGGATTCAAAATAAAGTGATATCTGCTGACTTGGTTGGCATTCAGATCATCTCCTTAAGTCTTTCTTCCTCTTCATGTCATCATTAAATGAGACAAAGCATGCAACTGATAAGTGGGAGAAAAGTAGGAAAATGCTCAAATACCATGATAGTCAATCTTTAACAGCTCTCCTTTAGGCTCTGAGCCGCACACTGAGCATGGAGCATTCTACTCAGTCCTCACAGCAATCCTACAAGGTGGGTATTTCCCCTCTCCTTGCCCCTTTTGCAGATAGGCAATTGAGTCACAGTATGATCTTACCTGAGGTCATTCATATATCTCTGACCCCTAAATCAGCCCTGTCTCCACCTCATCATGGTCCCTCCCCAGGGACCCCACCCATCTGCCTTGACTTTGCTTAGAAGCTGGAGGGAAGAAGAGAGGTCAGATCAGGAGGTCAAATCAAATTTCGTTGTGGTCTTCCTCTCTTCCGAATCATGGACTCTAGTGCTTGGCTGCCCGGGTTTACATAATGCCTCGATCACTTACCAGCTGTGTGACCTTAGGGAAATGACTTAATCTCTCTTACTCTCGTTTTATCTGTCTGTAAAATTTGGATAATTATGACAACCATCCAATGGAGTTGTTGTGAGGATTAAATAATTTAAGTATGGTAAACATTTAAAACTGTGTCTGGCACAGGAAGTGTTAGCTATTATTTTTATGGTTGCTGCTCTTGTTTTTATTATTGTTAGCTAGTAATGATGATAATGATGATGGTGGCATCAATGATAAGAGCTAATTGTCTGTTGTTCCCTTACTGGGGTGCCAGAGTTGACTGTGACAAGTGGCTTACATGTAGTATCTTGATTAACTTTCATCAGTTAGGATACTTTGGGGTTCAAATAAAAGCAATTGCACTTCCAGCTGGCTGATAGGATAGGTCACTAATTACTGCTTGTAACAGGAAACTCAAAAATAAGGCAGGTTTCAATGTAGGTTGATTCAGAGGATCAACATGATACAAGGACCAGGCTCTTTTTATCTCTCTTGTCTGCTTTCCTCAGTGTTGGCTTTACCCATAGGCTCGTCACAAGATGTTTGAAGTAGTGACAGGCGTCCTGTCTAGACCAGACAACAGCCAGAAATGGAAGAGACTCTTGGAGAAAGGGAATTCTTCCCAGGAGTCCCCAGAGATCTTCTGCTCTTGTCTCATTGACCAAAGTTGTGTCACATGCCCGTTCCTGAACCAACTGAGAGAATAGGATTTCCTCCAGACCAGTCAGGTCGACCTTGGATCTGGGGGCGGTGATCAGCGTTGCAGAAGCATATGGCTGCCTGGGAAAATTATGCTCTGTGAGGAAGAAAGACAGGGAGATGCATCTGGGCAAAAATTAGGGTCTGCTATAGGTAGGTGTTATTATTCTCTTCTAATAGAAAAAGAAACTGAGGGTCTGAAAGATTAAGTAATTTTACATGGTCATCAAATCAAAAGTGGAATTCAAACCCATCTGTGTATGACGCTAAAATATGTGTTCTTTACGGCCACACTAAACCGTCATGGGGTATGGAGAGGAGACGTGACCATTTTTATTGAGCACATACCATGTACTGCGCTCTATGGAGAGACTTTTCAAGAATCTTATTGAATTCCTTTAATCAACACAATGAATTAGGCATTTTAGTTCCATTTAATTGGGAGGGAGGGTAAACTGAGCTTAAAACTGGGGATGTGGCTTGCTACAGGTCACTAATCTCATAAGTGACAAAGCCCAAATTCAAACCTTGTTCTGTCTGGCTTCAAAGCCTAAACTCTTCCTAGGACCTCAAAGTAATCAAATGTCATTCTCACATTGCTCTATTATTGGGGATTCATATGAAGAAAAATCAAACTTTTAATGAGGCTCCTGATGAATTTCAATTCAGTGACCCAGATTTTCTAATTTTTTATTTTAGAATAAGACATTTTCAGAGCACATGCTCCAGTGAACTTTTTCTTTTTCTTTTTTTTTTTTTTTTGCACTCTGAGCTCTGTGACCTCTTCTTTCCCCCTGCTTCACTGAGAACTTCTGGATAAAACATCTTAATTGGCTGCTCTGATGCCCTCTGGGCTGCATGGAGTCGGGAGTGTGGGAATGACCTCCGTGGATTATGAGATGGGTTGCTTCCTCTTCTCCCTTAGCCATGAGCAAGGGGAGAGGTGAGGCGATTATGATAACATGAAACCCAGGTCACACTCAGATCTTGGCTGGCCAGCCCTCAGCAGTTTCTCTTTGTTCCCTGAGATCTCTTCTAGTTCTAAGACTGAGAAAGAAATTCTGGTTGGTTGAGGCCCCAGTAAATTGCCAGGTAGTATACTAGTGTTTAACTTTTACAACATCCACATGAAATATTGGTACCCTTTGTAGAGATGAGAAAGACCGGTTCACAGAGGTAAAATAAATACCCCAAATAACACAGCAGGTGAACGAGGGTTTGAACTGACCTGTGTCTGACTCCAAATCTTCCATTTTTCTATTGTGTTTCCTGGACTGTAAATTCCTATAGGGTATCTGCCATGGTCCTGTACTTCTTTACACCCCTTCTCTATATCCTTCACATAGTCATATTAATTTGTTATTTTGGTTGCAAGTAACAGAAATCCACTTAGACTAGCTTAAGCAAAAAGAGGAATTAATTTTAGGAATAATAATGTCTCAGGGAGCCCCAGAGCAGGTCTGAGACTGGCGAGCAAATGGGAATAATCAGGGTCTTAAATGCCACGTAGACTTTCCCCCATTATATGAGCTTCTTTGAGTATTTGCTACACTCTTCTTATTCATTGTATAACAGCTTCCTTCACTTCCCACAAAATTACCAAAAAAATGACTGCTGGAACCTCAAGTTTACATGTGACTAGATTTTCATGCAGAAGACATTTCTTCTTCTTTTTCCCTGCCTCTCTCATCGTCTCAACCCCCTCCAAATTCTGTGTTCTCAAGGAAGGGATTACTTGGGCTGGCTAAGGCTTGTGCTAACTCCTGTCCAATTATCTGTGTCTGAAGGCTGGGAGTAATGTTTCAAAATGGTGGCCCCCCTTGGAACTTCGTGGATGAGGGAGGGGCACATGATCTCAGAAAAATGTGAAGGGGAGATTCGAGAAGTCATGGTTGTGCTGGGTAGAAAACCTAATTTCTCCTTTACAATAAAGATGATAATAGTACTTACTCATTAAGAAGATCTGGTGAGTTACATGTAAAGCATATAGAAGAGTGTCTGTTGAAGCAAATCCTCCATAAATGCAGTGAGTTATAGCATTGGTCGTTCAATGGTGTTTCTTTATGCTCTTCTTTCAGTCTTGAGGTGGAAACACTGAGTTACATTTGGAGAGGAGGAAAAAGTCAGTGTATGAGCTCAGAGGGACATGGATAAAAGGCCATGGAGTTCTTAGAACTGACATTGTTGCATGCTTATCTCTAAGACAGAGGTCCTTCGGTTACAGGGAGACTCAAAGTATTTGCAGATTTTTTTCCTCCTTCATTTAAAACGATGTTCTTAACCATGGATGCACATATGGAATTTTAATGCAGAAATTATTATCTCAACTATGTCTGCTTTAAAAATCCAGATGCTCGGGTCCCACCTCCAGGGATTCTGATTCAATTGGCCTGACGTGGGGCACATGCATCAATTTTTCAAAAGGCTTCTAAGGTGAGTCTAATACATGCAGAAGGGAGAGTCACTGTTTTTAATGTAAGAAGCAGTTGCCTGAGGACCTGAGCCTGTTCAAGAAGACACTAAGACCAAAAAGCCACAGGATCACAGACAGGCAGGGAAGGTGCGGTTTGCCACAGGCAGATTGGCAAGGCTCTGAAGTGGTGTCCTCTCCAGGAGGTGCTGGGCTGAAGCCATTGACAGGTCTCTTCCAGAGTAAGATCTGCTTTTGATAATTGCAAGAGAAATAACTGAAACTCAGGTGGATCTTGTTAGTGTCAAGCACACTGCTACTAGGCTCTAATTTGCTCTGCCCTCTTAATTCATCATCTCCCATTTGAAACAGTATTACAGCATATTAGGAAGACCTCTTGAAGACCTAATGTGATGGGATAACAGGTTCAAGTGGCCATTTCTGATAGACAGCCAAACTTGAAGAGCAGAAGGAGAACATACCCAGGCTCGATTAGCTCACACCAGGGAAGGCCACTCCAGTCTTGCTGTTTGCTCACTTTCTAGACAGTTACAACTGCCCTGCCTAGACAAAGCTGATAACGGCACCTTGTGATGAGGATCAAGGATGCCCCAGGGAGAGGAGAAGCCTAAGTGACCTTCCCTACATACTGATCTATATCATCCTTTGGGAAGCATAGGATGTCCTGACCTGATCCGATCTGATTCTTATCTAAAGTTATAGGACCACCCAATAACCAGACCTCACCTACACTGATACCATTTTAATGACTTTTTTTTTTAAACATAATCTTTCCTTTGTCTTGTAAAGAGATAACTCACATACCCATGTCTTAAATTTAGCCCTACCCTCAACCCATGTCTGCAGCTCTTACTGCCCATGGGTCCTGTCCCCATGCTACTCCATGCTTTTCTCTGAATAAAGGAGCACTACTGCCAGACATTGAGAGTCCCAGAAATCTTTCTTTTGACTCCTTGACTCACCGAGCCCACATCATTTCAATCTGTACAACACTTTGAAACCTACAAAGCTCCCTCACAAATATCTCAGTGTTCCCCAAAGTGTAGTAATACGAACCATAGGAGGTATATAAGATGATTTTAAGTGGTACATGGAGATTTTTAGCAGTTATCTTAATGCATATTAGGGAAAACGTAATTATCAAGTGAAAAGATGATTTCACATTATTTTTTATGATAAAGTAGATGATTAAAGTTTTTCTCTCTTTTTTAGTGAGTTGATTTAAAGAGAAGTATTAATTTCAGGTGGTAGGTAGATAGGGTAAGACATTGTGATGGGTTTTAAGGATGATCAAAGTTTGGGGAACACTGTGTTATTTCATTGAGCCACAACAGTCTGGAGGAACCAGGTTGTCACGTGTTCTTAGCTTCATTTTATGGGTTAGGAAATTGGGGCTTTGAGAGTTTAAATAACTCATCCAGGTTTTTTTACAGGCTTTAATTTATGTCTTCTGAATCTAACTCCAGGCGTCTTTCTAGGACCTGACTCTTCTACAGAGTCAATGCCTAAGCCAGAGCCTGTTTTTCTAGCATGTGCGGAAGGGCTTCCCAGAGTCATCCACATGCCCTCTGTTGTACCTATTCAGGGCTGGTGATAGTGTGGCTCTGGATATCGTCGACAAACATAATCCATAACCAATCTACAAATGAAAATTTGGGAGAGTTTATTCTGAGCTGAAATCTGAGGACCATGGCCCGGGGCCTTTCTTCCCGAAGGTAGAAAGGGCACCAAAGAAGTGAGGTATAGAGAGTGGTTATATACCCCCATACAGGACGTTTCACATATGATTGAAATGTCCCTCCCACAATAGTCACAAGATTGCCCTGTCGGCACAGCGCTTGATGGACACAGCAGATAGTGGGTCTGCTATCTTGCGGGTGTAGCAGGAGGCGAGTCTATTGTCTCGAGCTGGTGGTCACAGGTGAGCACAGCAATCAGTTCCTAGCCTAAGGAAAGATGCTTAATCCTTAAGGGAATGCCAATGTTGGGAGGGGGAGGGAAGTTGCACCTTTATCTCAAGGGCCTTTGTTCTTGCCATAGGGAATCTCTAAAGCAGATATACAATGCATGCTCAACGCCATGGTCAGGCCTTTTTGGAAAGACAAGGTCAGGCCGAATTAGGTTTACACCAAATGGCTTCCTCATATTCTCCAATATATCCTATTACTTGCCATTTTTATTTGTCAATATGTAATAGAGTGGACTAATTCAGAGGCTCTGTAAGGGTGGTTCCTGGCCCAGCAGCTTAAGCATCACCTTGTCCCAACTGTGGCTAGATGGACACCTAGCAAATAGAGGCCAGGGATACTGCTAAGCATCCCACAATGCACAGGACAGCCCCCCACAACAAAGAATTATCTATCCCAAATGGTCAATAGTGCTGAGGTTGAGAAACTCTACACCAGACTAATTGATCTTGGTTTGATTAGCATTGTGGTTAGGCCAATGGAGCTATACTTGAGAGCAAAAGTCATCTGAAAATCGTGGCTTATTTTGGCCTCTGGTTGACTGAGTAGTGTGATTTCCATTTTCCTGTGCTTAGAGATGAATAGCCAGTGGGCAAGGGTCTTCTCCAGGTGGTCTGTGGCCATATTCATGACACCTGAAATTGACATCAAATTGTGGTCAGAGAGAGCCAGCCCCAATGGCCTAGTGGTTAAAGTTTGGCACGTTCCACTTCGGCAGCCGGTGTTCAATTCCTGAGTGCAGAGCCATACCACTTGTCTGTCAGTAGCCATGTCATGGTGGCAGCTCACATAGAAGAACTAGAAGGACCTACAACTAGAATATACAACTATGTACTGAGGCTTTGTGTGGGGGAAAGAAGGAGAAAGGAGGACGATTGGCAACAGATGTTAGCTTAGGGTGAATCTTCTCCTGCAAATAAATTAAAAAGAAAAACATTTGTGATCAGAGTTGGCGGTGGAGTCCAGCCTAGGAAACTAGGGCAGCCGGAGACAAATGTGTGGGGCTTGAGTTTGGTGAAGCCTACCTTGTCTCTCTCAGCACCCGAAACTCCAAACTATCCCCTGGATGCTAAGACTCTACCCCTCCAGAAAAGAATGCATATTCAGTTCCCTGTCAATGAGGCAGTATTGCCTAATGGTCAGTAGCATCATTTGGGAAGTCAAATTATTTGGACTCAAATTTTAGCTTCACCGTTTCTTGGCTGTGTGACTCTAGGCAAATTCCTCACTTTCCTGAGCCTCAGTTTCCCCTTCTATAAAATAAAGGTAATAATAATAGGAGTATTATTATTAATCAGTATTATTGTGAAGATCAAATGGGACAAGGCAGGTAAAACTCTTGGGACAGTGCCAGACCCATAGAATATGCTTGCCATATGCTAAGTATAACTATTATTAATTCTCTGTACTGTCTCTTTAGGTCTTGCATCTTTAAAATGGCAAATCTGTCCCCTTTGTGATCCGTAAGAATGCTTGATCCCCACCTCTTTGGGCTCATTCCAACTCTGGTCTCTTCCCTCCACGCCAGATCTGACAGTGGATGCTGCTTATCCAGGACCAACTTTTTCTCTCTTCTCACCTCTGATACGCCACCCAATGGATTGCATCACGTGCCCCCTGCTTCTTGGATTTCACCCTGGCTCTAGAAGGTTGGTGTGTATTATTACAAATGGGGATGGGGCAGGAGTCTGGCACTATAGTAGCTGCCCTAAATCTCAGTGCATTTTCAATGATGGGTTATCAGCATCAGGGAAGATATTTTTAGGCAAGGGATGGCTTTGCCCCACGTAGACAAGCTCTCATTGCGGCTTTCATAAGGTCAGCCTAGCCAAGGTTAACGTGGCTTTCAAAATCACAAAGGGGAAGAATCAAAGTCTGTCTGCTTTCATTAAGTCCAACCCTTGCCTGCATATTAGAATATGTATAAATCAACCCTCTCTAGAAGGATGGCCGGCCTCCAGGTCAAGCAAGGTACAAGTGATGGGGGGCAGGGCTCCTCATTAATGATGGAAACAAATGAGGTCAACATCATTAATAGCAGAGCATCCCCAATTTATCTTCAGACAATCAAACCACTGAGGGAGGGGCTGATGAGGGAAGCTGAGCATGTCATTAGGATGAGAACTGTTCAAGCTTCTTTTGCTTCTCTGTAACCTCAGAAATATGCCAAAGGTCTCCCAAAAGGCTCCCAGCTCAGACCATCATCCACCTGATGCAAAAGCCTTTTTCTGTCTTTGCATCTGAGCATCACGGTGGGAAATCGTCAAACCAAAACATAAAAAACACAGGGAAATTTCACACAGATGTCTATGCAGCCCTCTTGATAACAATGTCCCCATCTCATACGGAATTATTGGAAAGCAGGTTGAACAGTCTTTAGATTCCAAGGGTGGGGGACGAGAGAAGCCAAGGGATTCAGACTTTATGGGAGTTCCTGTCGGATTTCTTGTTGTTGTTGCTGTTTTGGAGTTCTGTTTCTGGCCACAAAGTATCTCCCAGGGTATGTGTGGGCTTCACATAAAAATAATAGAGTCAACAGCCAGCCTTGCTCCTTCAGAGGGAGTTATTTCTTGACTGTTTTTATGAGCCACCCTAGGAGAAGAATACTGATGGATGGAGACTTCTATTTCTATTGTTAGTTTTTGAGGGAAAAGTGATATTTTGGTGATTCATCCAACAGTTGGAGGGGAAATCAGCTGAAGGTTAAGAGCATTAAATGTAAGAAACACGAAACAATTAAATGGCAGAGGATAACAGACCAAGCCCTATGCTGGGCATCAGGGCGGTGGCTCTCCGCCTCGGCTGTCCATTAGGATTGTCCTTGGCATTCAGAAACAATCCAATAAAAAAGTACAATCCTGTGCCAAACCCCAGACTAATTAAACCAGGACCTCTGGGGATTCTCCCAGGCATCTGGATTTTTTAAAGCTCCCCGGGTGATTTCAATGTGAAGTCAGGGTGGAGAAACACTGACCTAAATCGACAGAGTTGAATAGGACATAACTCCCTCCCTTGAGAAAGTAAACGGAGGCAATCACGTACATAAATACATGCGACTCAGGATATTAGATGCACTGATGGTTAATGTGTATAACGTATAGGGGTTTTGGAGAGAACGGAATGACTCATTTTCCTTCAGAGGATCAGAGAGCACTTCATGGAAGAGAAGATGTCAGAATAATTTTGAAGATAAATGATTTTACCAAGCTGGCAAGCGGGGAAGAAGATTGGAGGGAGAAGGAAGCAGACATGCTGTGTGTGCAGGTAGAGAAAAGCCAAGAAGATGCAGGAGATTTCCGACCCATAACTATCAGATATGGAACAATTTGTGCAGGATGATCACACTCAACCTGAAAGCTGCTCTTGATTGATGAAGAATCAGTGGCTGGAAAAATCCCCTCTTCCCTTCAGTGGAGCTCACAGAGTCAGAGCTAGGAGCTGGAGGGCAGTGCACATGCAGAGATGTCCTTCCCAGATTAAGAGGTGACAGAGAGGGCACTGGATGACATCCAACCTTTAGTGCTATTAACAATTTTTAAAGCATTTGTTGGTATTTAATAAACTCCATGTGGCTTCAAACCAGGACATCAGACCTCTACCCCATCCTTATTCTTCTCCTTGGCTCTTCCGCTGAAGAAATCGACCTTCATGATAACAGGTGGCTTTTGGAGCTTTCTCTTCCCTAGACCGTTTTCCTAGCTCCATTACACTACATCCATGTTGGGGGCACCTCCAGTCATGTTTTTTGGTAGCATTTACCCAAGTCTTCTCACTGAACAAGGCCCGTAATTCATCGAAGTTGACAGTTGGGCAGAAGCTCTGACTCCTCCTTAAGTGGTAACGCCTTATGCTAACCTCGCCAAAGTAACCTGGGTGGCATTTATCTAAGATGCTCCTATGGTGATGCCTGCCACCAGCATTGCCCCTGCTACCTGGGTGCTTCTGGTGCTTGCTGATGTGGCTGTCGCCATGGCTCACCTGGCCCTGAAGTTTCTAGGTCTCCCTCAGTCTGGGTGACATGTCAGTGATGGAGATAAATGAGAAATTACTGTTTTTCAAGTCGCAACATTTTCATGAGTGGGTGCTCTAGCTAATGGAAACAAAGACAACTGTGGCTACAGACGCACAACTTATGAAGATCTGGTGCTTGTTGCCATTTTTTTTTTTTTTTTTTTGAGGAGAAGGAATAGCCCTGAGCTAACATCCACTGCCAATCCTCCTATTTTTGCTGAGGAAGATTGGCCCTGAGCTAACATCTGTGCCCATCTTCCTCTACTTTATATGTGGGATGCCTGCCACAGCATGGCTTGATAAGTGGTATGCAGGTCTGTGCCCGGGATCCCAACCGGTGAACCCCAGGCTGCTGAAGCAGAGAACAGAAACTTAACCACTATGCTACCAGGTTGGCCCCTTGGTATTTAGTGCAAATTTGGAAGACATGATGTGAATTTTGGCAATGACATTCATGTTTGGAAATACTGCTTGAGGTCAACACCAGTCCAGCCATATCCCCATTGCCAGATGAGTTGTGAACAGGCTTATCCATCATCTGATGTCTCATCAGTTACCACAGTTAATAGTGGAATTACCTAGAAGGATGCTGCAATGAATACTATGATTACAATAATTTTTAAGAAATTATTGAGGGCTTGCTATACCGTAAATGTGTTGACTATTTTAAGAAAACTTGATTATTTTCTGCCACTTACACTCCGCCTATTTTATTCTTAATACTCATCAAATGTGTTACTCACATCTTGGTTTACTCATGTAATGAGGGTAATATTTTGAAAAATTTGAAGAGATGCTTTTCTCCTTTTTGTGGTCCATCGTGTTCTTCCAATGCAGCTTTAGAGTCTGAGGGAAGAAAGACGCCACTTTGGGAAAAAGAAGGGTGCAGAACATCCTTGTGAGAGAGGAAGAAGTAGTGGGAGGCTCCTTCCTGCTGTGTCAGGTGGGTGGGAAGGATCAAGTTAGCAGCTCGATGAAGCAGGTGGCGATAGACATGCATCTTTATCCACCACTCCAGACTGAAGAGCAGGGAGGGGAGACCAGCTAGACAGGTGGAGGGGGAAGACAAGAGCAAAAGAGGATTTTCTTTTCCTGCTTCCTATTTGGGATCTGACAGGAGAGGGATTTATAAGATGCCCCCCACATCAACATGGGGTGGCTCCTTCAGAGCCAAGTCAGAAGCATGCTGTGGTTAGGGTAACAGTCTGAGATACCATCTTAAGCCTCCCTCGGCTCTTGTGGGGACTGGAAAGAGCCAGAAACCTTTTGAGTGATTGAGGGACCGGGATGTTAGCTGAGGATGACTAGTGAGCCTGCCTTAGGGGTTGCTGTTCCAGCGGGGAAGAGATCAATAGTAGGATGCCTACAGGGTGGGCCACCAGGCCTGGGGGCTGAGAGGGAGTGGCCATCCTCAGAGGGATATGCAGCTTGAGGAGAAGCAGGGAGGGACCCGTCATAGGCCCTGTCTGGACTGGGAGACCACAGATCTCAAGTTCACTAGTCACTGGCTTCTACTTGGTACACTGCCAGGCAGGGTGCCCAGAAACCAGACAGCAAGGGACATCGCCATGGAGACCAGAGGAGCCTGGATTCAGTGGACGGTCTGGGTGGATGGCTCCGAGCCCCCTCCCTTTCCTGCCACCCCAGTGCTATGTACTCCGGCATCTTGATCCCCATTCAATACCCAATGGAGAAGATGAGTAAGGCGGGGGGAGGAGATTGGGAACATGGGGAAGAAGCTGACTTACCTTGAGAGATTGTCTGAAGTATTACATCAGACTGAGATAACTTGATTAAACTAAATTTGGGTTTCCCCCACTACCCCGGGATGAGGATTTGTGAGGGTTATCAGATTAATTTAGGAAATACCAACTGACGCATTTTCTTTGAAATCCCAGTCTAATGTGCAAATTTGTGACCGAACCACCACAAACTACGTGGCTTTAAATATCAGAAATTTATACTCATGGTTCAGGAGGCCAGAAGTTCGAAATCAAGTTTTTGGGAAGGTTAGTTCCTTCCAGTGCCTCTGAGGGAGCTTCTGGGAATGGCTGCCGGCAATTCCGGGTGTTCCTTGGTGTGTAGACATCACTCCAAACTCGGCTTCCATCTTCACATGGCATTCTCTGTGTGTCTCTGGGTCTCCTCTTCTTGTCTTAGAAAGATGCCAGTTATTGGATTTAGGGCCCACCCTAATCAAGTCTGACCTCATCTTAACTATATCTGCAAAGACCTTCTTTCTGAACATCCTGAGGGTAGATGTGAATATTTGGGGACACCATTCAACCCACTACACCAACAATATTTATTTATTTCTCCCTCACTACCTGTAAGCCCAATGAGTCAGTTTTATTTACCATATTTGACAGCCCCCACGGAGTGTGTTCCCAGCGTGTATTTACTGACTAAATGAAAGAACAGATGCACTCGATCTGCCATGACTTTGGCTCCTTCCTTATAACCCTTCCACCCATCCCAGTACTACATCTTTAGTCCACCTTGGTTCAGACTACTATCCGTCTTCATTACCCAGGTCCTACATCCCCAACTTCTGACCCTCTGGCCTGCCCACTGCCCCACCGCAGGAGCTGTCTCCAACAATATGGCTTCAATCTTATCGGCAAGTCCCCAAACTTGCTCCCCTCTGCTCCTGAGGAGGACGTGGTTACTGAACCTTCATTCTGCCTCCCCTAGCATTTGTTGAGAGAGAGGGTTCTTGCTTCTGTGCAAACACGGAGGACATTTGTTCCTCGCCTTGTGTGGCTGGAAGAGGCCAAGCTCTGTCCATCCTTCCTGACCCTCCATTAACTCTGCTGTTTATCTGAGTTGAGGATTAACCTGGGCAAGACACCTCCTCTGCAGGAGGGAATGACTCCATGCAGAATTTTGGAAGGCTTTTGATCAGCCTGCTGTATAATTAGGAGATAAAATAAGTCATAGGCAACTGATGGAAAATGCAAAAAAATAGGTTATTCTGTCAGTGAGAGGCATTGTGCGTCAGCTACAGTATAACGATGGTTACTTCTTATGGCTCATTTTGCTGTGTGCTTGCCACAAAAGAGATTACTTAGCCAATCTTGCTCAAATGTTTAGAACCTGAAGACTAAATTCAATATGGTGCCCAGGTGCCTAAACTACTCTCAATCCCTAGGCACCTGCATTTTCCAGGTAACAATTGCGTCAACCCTAAATCTAAGAGTGGTCAAAATCAGATCTCTTCCATCCTCAACTCTGCCAGCCTTACTCTAACCCATCTCTCCTCTAAAATGCTCCTGCCTTTGCTTGCAGACAGTGAAACTCAAGGTTAAAGCCTGGGCTGTGGAGTCAGATAGACCCAGCTATATGCTTAGTTGTTTGTCCTTGACCAGTGCTCTCAGACCCGGCTGCACTTTAGAATTACCTGGGGAGCTTAAAAATCCTGATACCCAAGCCCCACCCTAGACCAATGAAATCACAATCTTTGGGGGTGGGACTCAGGCATCAATATTTCTCAAGACTCCCCAGGCAATGACAATGTGCATCTGCATTTTAGAACCAGTGACTTTGGACAAGACATTCATCTCTCTTAAGCCTAATTTTGCTCTTCTGTAAATGGAGGCCACTTCTATTCTCATAGAGTTTTTGCGAGGAGTAAGTGACAATCTGTGAAACGTGCTTAGGACAGTGCCTGGCATTTCATAATCTCAGTAATATGATAGCTATTTTTGTTATTTTTCATCTTGTATTTTTCTCAAATGGTTTCTTACATCTTGTTTCCAAAATAAGATGATAAATTCTTCTCTAGAGACTATCTAATACATTTTGTTCTTAATTAACTAATTAAACAAGTATTTATTATGGTTCATCTCTGTATTAAGTACAATAGGGAAGAGGGTTTAAAAATAGATAAGACAGGCTTCTTATCTCCAAGAGCTCAACACATAATGGGGAAAGATGGTGTAATGTACGTGGCTCTAATACAAAGTGCGCTCCACGATGAGCATGTTAGCGTAAGTGCACATGACGGGCAATCGAGGAGTGCGCAGTTAATTGTGGTTGGCGTACTTGGAAGACTTCTTGGAGAAAGTAGAGCTTGAACTAACTGGCTCTGTAGAATGAGTAAGTCCGAGATGAACATCTCAGTGCCGGGCAAAGAGCATGAAGGGAGAAAGAATAGCTTTTACAAAGACAAAGGGGATGAAGAACATTGAGTTTTTTTCCCAGAAAAACAAGCAATTTGTGTCTCAAGAATGCATGCTGCAAGGCACTATAATGGTAGAAAAGAACATAAGTGTAGGTAGAGGAAATTTATGGATGCCCTGGAAACCCAAGGTAAAGAGTTTGGACTTTTTTGTCTGTTTTACAAGTTGGGGGCACAGGTTGTGGGTTGTCATGATCTTCTTGCTTCTAGGGGTTGAGTTGTGCAAATAAAGAACAGTCCTGCTTTCAGCATCCCATGGTGCCCAACCACATCAGGACCATTAGCATAGAGCCTAGTTTAGAGGAATACACATTTCCCAAAATGTGTGTAAGAGAGACACTGGTCAAAATGCAGTGCATTGACCAGCAGCATTAGCATCACCTGGGGGCTTGTTAGCAATGCATAATCTTAGACCCAGCCCCAGATCTATTAAATCTAAATCTGAATTTTAACAAGATCCCCAGTGATTCCTACGCACATTAACAATTGAGAGACATCAGGCTAGCCTCTTCTCTTTGCGACATCTTTCCCAATCTCCATCCAGTTGAGCATTTCTCTCATCACCATAACAACTTGTATCCCAGGATAATCACTAAGGATGTTAGCAGAAAGGACAAAAGGAGCAAGTTGGCAAATATAACCTTTACCCCCAATTAAGAAATGTTTTGTTTCCAGGAGTCTCTTGTGGTGATACCAATTTCTTCTTTTGGGCACTCCTCATGTTTTAACATACAATATTTACTTACTAATACTGGAAAAGTCACCAGTAGATCTGGGCATTCTTGCCACCAGTGACCTCATTCAGATGCATATGTGCATTTTCCAAAGTTCAGCAAAAATAGTAAATGTACATAAATCTTAAGAATTTTATGCTTCTCTAATTGCCTAATATCTTGATTGCCAACAGAGAATATTTAAGTTATGCTCTATTAGTAAGAGTTGCACAAATATAAGGGCAAAATTAGTATGGGAAATGCCATGTGTTTTCTTTCCTTTCTTAGAGATTTATAATGTATACTAACATATTTAAGATTCTACAGTGTCCTATAGGAAATAAGCCTTCTTAATTTACTGTTCCCAGTGTGTTTCACAACAGAACACCCTTCATGGATGCACTAATCTCTCATGGAGCACAGTTAGAGAAATTCTGCTCTAGGAAAGACATGGATGAACAATGTCAGGAGGCATAAAACAAGCCACTAGAAATGCACTATTCATAGAGAAATAAAGGGAGGGAGGAAATTGTGCAAAGATAGATTCGAAATCCACTGGTCTCAGACTTCTGTCTTGTAAGAAGGTACTCAATTTAGTCCAGATCAATTCTAATTGATTGCATACCTTTTTAAGCCTCTCCAAATTTCTGAATATGTTGTTGGTAAATGGAAAAAATATTAACCAATTTCACAGTCAGAGCCATATACAACTTTTGTGAGGGGGGCAAGGGCTTGGTGTCAGACTATCTATGACCCTGGGTGAGTTCTTCATTTGTATGAGTCTTAGTTTTCTCATTTCTAAAATGGGGATAATGATTTCCATATAACAGACCTTTGTGAGCAGTATTATTTTTTGTTTAAGTATTCAATTATGTTTTAAAGAAATTTAAAATATAAGAAAAAAATTATATATATGCCCATGTAGTTATCATTTCTAGTGCTCTTCATTCTTTTGTGTAGCTTCAGATTTCCATCTGAAATTGTTTTTCTTCTGCCCACAGGAATCCCTTTAACATTTCTCCTAGTGTCAATCTGCTGAATTATTTGGATTTTGTGTCTAGAAAGTTCTTTATTTCACCTTCATTTTTGAAAGATGTTTTCATCGGGTATAGACCTAGAAAGTCGACAGGTTTTTTTTCTTTCATTACTTTAAAGATATTGCTCCACTGTCTACTTGCTTGCATTGTTTCTTATGAAAATTACTGTCATTCTTATCTTCATTCCTTTGTGTGTAATATCTTTTTTATCTAGCTATTTTTATGATTTTTCTCTTTATCACTGGTTTTAAGCAATTTGATTGTGATGTGTCTTAGTGCAGTTTTCTTCATGTTTCTTGTGCTTAAGTTTGTTGAGTTTCATGAGATTTATAAAATTTTTGGTCATTATTTCTTCAAATATTTTTTTGTGTTCCCCACTCTTTGGAATCTCTAATTACACATACATTAGGCCAGATGAAGTTAGTCACAGCTCATTGATGCTCTGGTTGTTTCATTTTTATTCTTTCTCTTTTTCTTTGCATGCCACTTTGGAAGGTTTCTATTGCTATGTCTTCAAATTCACGAATCTTCTCTTCCAATGTCTAATCTTCTGCTGATTTCCTCCAGTGTAATTTTCATCTCTGGAAGTTCAGTTAGGTTTTTTATATGTCTTCATGTCTCTACTTAACATGCTCAATCTTTCTTCTGCAGTCTTGAACATAGGGGATATATTTATAATAACTGTTGAATATTCTTATCTAATTGATTCTATCATAAGTGTCATTTCTTGCTCTGTTTTAATTTGTTTTTCTCCTCATTATGGATCATAATTTCCTGCTTCTTTGAATGCCTGGTAGTTTTTCTTTGAATACCAGACATTGTAATTTTAGCTTCTTGGGTGTTGGATTATTTTGTATTTCTATGAATAATCTTGAGCTCTGTTTTGGGATGCTGTTAAGTTACCTGGGAACACTTTGACCCTTTTGAGGCTTGCTCTTAAGCTTTGTTAAGGGGGATCAGAGCAGCCTTTAGTCTGTGGCTAATTTTGCCCCACTACTGAGCCAATGTCCTTCTGAGTACTTTACCTAATGCCTCTCAAATTATGAGGCTTTCCACTCTGGCTGACAGGAATAGGACCTTGTCCTGGCTCTTCATGAGCTCTGGAGATGGAGGTTTCAGGTGGTTCTTTCCCTAAACTTCGGTAATTTTCTCACACTAGTGTGCTGACCAGTAGTCAGCCTAAGATTGGGGAGGGGTCTTCTTCTGCTCTCTCTCTGTCTGTCTGTCTCTCCTCTCCAGTACTCTTCCCAGTGAATTCTAGCCACTTTGGTCTCTCTGATTTTCCAGCTCCATCTCAACTCGACAGATCATTGGACTTTGCCTGAGTTCCCCATGCCTACATTGTGGCCTGGAAACTCTCGCTAGCCGTAAGTTGGGACAATTTGTGGGACTTATCTGATTGGGTTCGTCTCTTTCAGGGATCACTGCCTTGTGCTGCCTGATGTTCAATATCTGAAAACAGATGCTTCGTTTAATACTCCCAGTTTTCTAGTTGTCTCAGGTAGGAAGATAAATCTGGTCCCTATTACTTCACCTTGGTTGCAAGCTAAAGATTCTATCAAGAGGGCTCAATTTTAAAACATATGTGAAAAATGCCAAATGCGAGCAGACAATAGTAAACAGTATCCATTTATTTCTCCTTGTAATTTGTGATTTTAAACCGAGGTCTCCTTCATTTATTCTAGATACTTTCACTTCTTTGTTCAAAATAGTGTTTTGAATATCACAACTATGTGTGAATTCCCCATGTTTAGCAATAGGGTCTCATATCAGTGGTGAATTTCCCCAAATGATTTACAGAGAAGTGCAAAGGTCTGATTTCATGTTATAAATGACTTTTTATTTCGGTACAACTACAATCTGGGCTGTCCTTAATTGACTTATTAGTAGTTACTCTCAATTTATGAACATTAGCCAAAGTTTTGTCTTTAGCCAAGATATATGGCTAATGTAGTGATGTACCCAAAAAGTGAACCATGTGCTAAATTTTGCTTTCTCTAGGTAACCATGCTGGGAGAAAATCCAATTGGCCTATAAGGGCAGAAACAGATGCCACCTAGTGGCTCCTACACAAATTGCAGGCATAGTTCTGATACGCATTAACAGATTCAGTACAGTAGTTCCTAGGCTAGAATACCTAGATGACAGAAGCCCTTGATCACAGAGATGATTAACTCCTAAACTAATTTTTTTTTTTTTTTTTGCTGAGGAGGATTCGTCCTGAGCTAACATCAGTTGCCAATCTTTCTCTTTTTTTTGCTAAGAAAGATCCGCCCTGAGCTAACATCTGTCACCAATCTTCTTCTATCTTGCATGTGAGCTGCCGTCACAGCATGGCCACTGATGAGTGGTGTAGGTCTGTGCCCAGAACCAAACCCAGGCCACTGAAGCAGAGTGTGCTGAACTTAACCACTAGGCCACCTGGGCTGCTCCTAAATTAACTTTTTATACTACAAAAACTTGGGAGAAAATTTACATTTCTCAACAATGAATTTGCACAGAGTCGCTACAGTGTCATTGATCATTGTTGTTTCTTTGGGCTGAATTATAAATATGTAAAAATAATGACTACTACTTAATAAACAAATATGATGTTCAAGTCATCATATCTAGGCCTCAACACAAGTGTGCAAGAAAATCACAAGTCAGGAAACAGAGGTACTGTTGTCAACATGATGTGCTTATGTGCTTGTCCTAAACTGATAAGAAAGTCTGTTTGGAGTTATAATTTTGTTTGACTAAGATTATGAGAATGAATGATTACCACACTGGAACAGGTTGTAACAGGATACAGTAAAATGGACACTGTCTTTGGAATCAGACAGATATGGATTCAAATCTCAGCTCACTAATTCATTTTGTGACCCTGGGAATATTACTTGTCTGAATGAGCCTCAGCTTCTTTACTATTAGTAAGGTAAATAATTAGTAAATAATAATAAGATCCAGCATTATTTGAGCGCTTACTATGTGCCAGCCATTATGGTAAGGTGAAGTAGGGGTGATTATCCTCTCCATTTTACAGGCTAGGAAAGTGAGGCTTAGAGAGGTCACTTTCCCTAAATCACATGAATGATAAATGGAGAACCAGGATCTGAACCCTGATTTACTATAGTATTATGCAAAAATAAGGCAAAAGGACACCTGTCATCTTAAAAAGTAGTTTGGTAAGAAGGAAATGTCATGACACATGTTCTTGATACACAGTCTTCAGTAAATGGTACTCCCCTTTTCCTCACTGTAATTTCTTAAAACAAGGAGTCATAGGGGAGATTGAATAATTAAAAAAAAATAGTACTTGGTGGTGAGAACACTTGTGGTCAATGGGCAAATTCAAATGCAGAAAGCGAAGGCCTTTCAGGATATCTTAGGAATAACGTCGATCTACTCTATGTGGGCCCCATGCCTGGGGCTTTATGTGGATACTCTCAGATCATCTTTGCCGCAGTCCTAGGAGGCAGGCACTGTCAGCACCATTTCTATTGCAAATTGTGGGGGACGTGTCTACTTTATCCAGGTTCACGCAGTAAGGCCAGAGGAACAGAGACAATCTTTGAGTCTAGCCAATCCGAGTCCAGAGTTCCAACTCTGACCGCTGAAATGTCCTGCCTCCTCATAGTTCTTACACATCGTTTTCAACCAGCATTTTTGCATTTCTGACTGAAACCAGCTATGGGCTGGCCGCCAGGATTGTCGTAATCATTCAAGAAGATTCCACCTCACTTGTGGCTGCAGCATTCTGCTTAAAGTTAACACCACAAGTTCAAGGCAGGTTATGCAAATATTTCCACTGCACTTCCCATTTTGAAATTACCCTCCTGTCACAGTCTGATTTCAAATTCCCATTCCTGAAAGCCAGTTTGGAGCCAAGGAGGGTCGAAGGCACAAAATCCTGGAAATCACAGGAGAAATCCCTTTTCCTCGCAGGTTTACAGCAATTAAATCCTTGCTAATGAATGGCTCATCAGTTCTGCAGGCAATGGAAGTGATTGCCTTTGCAGGTAGCAATCATTTCCTGCAATTGCCCCAATTATCAATCTCCTTCAGGATGATTGGAATTTAGCAATAGACACCCCAAGAGTGGAAGGTTTTTCAAGAGATGGACTAATATTAGAAACTTGCCAATGAGAAATTATGTCTTTCCACTGATGAAGGTCTCTTAGAAAGTGAAAAGTGGTTAGAAAGACCAGCATTTCTAAGTCTCTTCCCTTATAGAGTTTAATGCACAGTATACACCCAAAAGACTTGATGCTTTTTAAAATCTATCACTGATTTTCTTTCATCTTCACTGCTCCCACCAATTATTACGCTGACATACATTCATTTTTTGACATGTGTTAAATTCTAGGTAATTTTTAATGCTGGTTATGGTATTGGAAGTATACACTCCCCTCCCCCCCCCCGGAAAAAATCATTTGGCAGCATGCATAAAAAGCCTTAAAATGTTTATACTCCGTCCTTGTCATTTCTCTTCCAGAAGTCTATCCAAAGGAAAGCAGAAAGGTAGGAAAACGTTTAAACGCTCAGTGTTATTTCTAACAGAAAAATATTAGAAAACACTTCAAAGCTCAATAATGAGACTAGTTAAATAAATTATAGTTCATTAAATGATAGCATGTTATGCAGCCATTAAAAGTCATGTTTTTGAAGAGTAGTTAATGACACATGGAAAATGTTCATTATAGAATGTCAAGTGGAAAAAATAAACACAATCAAAGTTAAATAGTGGTAGATGTAATATAATTTATTAAGCATCCATTATATGATCCTGAAAAGTAGGTATTCTTATCATTAGAATATTCTGGGTGCCTAAGAAACCAACAGCTCTGGACAAGAACTCCTTGAGCCAGGCTACGTGAAGCAGGAAGTGCAGCTTGGTCTTCAGACACCCAGACTTGCATACACTCTTTCTTGTTGCTCTGGTCCCTGGTTAGGGGTGATTCAGACACGGGAATATGCCCCACCTGGCTCAGGGCTGGCAGTTGCCCTGCATCTGTCTCCTCTCATGATGTATGGTTCCCTGTCCCAGAAAGAAACATCTGGCAAGCTCACCCACACTCAGGTTTTTGGCGCTAATAGTGGTGTTTCTCAAAAGCCTGGTCCTGGAACCCCTGACATAGGAATTTAATAAGAAGCTCAGGCTCCTTATTAAAAACATGGATTCCTGGATCTTTCAGAACTCCTGGGTCGGGATGAGGCTGGGCATTCCACATCTTCAAGAAGAGCTCCAGGTGATTCTTACGTACGCTGTTGTTAGGGGGCCATTGCTCCCGATGAAGCTACTGCCAAAAGGAGGAGAATAAAGAGAGAAATGTTTAACCCACTGAGAGGTTCTGCAAAGAAGATATCTGGGGCAGAAAATCCCTTTAATCACATCAGGTCAGCAGCCTCCTACTAGGATCCTAGCTCTGTTCATCCCACTTGGGTGACCTTGACCTTGGGAAAGTCACTTCCCCTCTCTGAGCCTCATTGTTTTCATCTCTGAAATAGGAATGGCAACAACAACAATAATAATGAGAATAAATATTATTATTATGGCTGGACCTATCTTATAGAACAGCAGCCAGAGTAATCCCTGCCTGAAACGTAAGTGTTCAGTGATTCCTCAAGCCAGATCTTTAAAATGGCCTGCGAGGTCCCATGTGATCCACTCTCCACCCCCATCAGCTCTCTGACCCCACTGTGCTCTCTGTGTTTGTTTAATCAAACAAGCATGCTCCCACCATAAGGCTTGTGCACCGGCTGTTCCCTCTGCCTGGCTATCCACACGTCTAATTCCATTGAATCTTGTGCTCAGTTACCTCTTCCAGGAGAGCATCCTATTTAAAATTTCAGCCTGTTCCTCCTCATCACACTCTCAATCTCCCCTCCCTTGCTTTCCTTTTTATTGTGCACTGCACTTGTCACCTTCATTCTGTGTAATTGGCCTTTCTGTGATCCCTATTGTGCTTTGCATGCCTTCTCCCCCGCATACCTGTTGGGATGTAAACCACCCCAACCATGGATCTTTGTCTTGTTGTTGTCAATCGACAACACCCACACCCCAAACACCTTGAACAGTGCCTGGCACATGGTGGGTGCTCATAGATAGTTGCTGAGTGAATGCATGGGCAAATGAATGAATGAACAAATAAAAAAAGAACTTGATGTATCTCCATTCTCTCCTTCACCAAGTAGATTGATAGTTGCTTAAGACAGAATGGCTTCAATGTTCCAATATGTACTTATTTACGTCTTGTTTTATGTGAGTTTTAGCTAAGTCTCTGGAAGTCTCTGTTAATCCACTATGTCCTTCTTGCCAGAAGCCTTTGCGTCTCTGAGAGGGACCAAGATCTGTGTACAGATGACTTGGAATCTTTAACAGCTGGCCAGTGGGCGAGGGTCTGGAGGTGCTGTTTGCCACGGGTGTTGTTAAAAAAAAACCCAATGTTTCTGAAAAAGATGGGTTAAATGCCTCCCCCTCGGAGACATAGGGGACACTTTCTGCAGTGGATGCGGACTTGGGCGGGCTGTGGTGTGCTCCGTTAAGACAAGCTTGTGCTGTCAAGTGGATCTCACTGAGGAACCTCTTGACATCATGAATTTATTAAAATTTCCCAAGTTACTAAAACCAGTTCTGACTTCTCTGCGTTCCTCTTGAGACCCTCAGAAGAAAACAGGACTACTGGCTCAAAAATCAAAATGCGTTTAGCGGGGACATATTGTAGAGTGTAAAACGCACAACATTTTAGTGGTGAGTGGTGTTATTATAATTATTGTCATCATTATTATTTATTTGCTCTCCACCATATGCATGAAGACTCCTGGGAACTGTTGCTGCTTCCTTGCTCTAAAAGCCTTCAAATTTGCCCCAAATTGGACTGAGTGATGTAATTAGCCCAGAAGAGCCATTCATTGTTATCCTGATAAAAGCAAGTTTTCTCCAGGCCAGCTTGCTTTCTCCATTATCCCAGGCCTCCATAGAGGTGATCGATAAGGATATATAAAGCACCTGGAAGGGCTTCATTCCTGGGAGAGGGGACCAGTGGACAAAACCACTAAAAGCTTCCCACTGCTGTTTGGACCCCCTTATGCCAGGCCCACTTGACTTTAATGATTGTTTTTGTCCTTCTGCACTGCAAGATGCAATTTATCCTTTCTGAGATTTCAGAACAGGATGCTCTTTTCTTGTGCTTGGGTCTTTTTCGGATAGCTGTACTGGAATTCTTTAGCAATTGCTTGCAGTGGCGCAAACTAGAGAGCAGAAAGAGAAACAATGAGCAATGCACGGAACAGTCAAACTCCATCTAGCAGCCTTTCTCTGATTCCTAGCATGGAGGGTGCAGAGCAAGAGGAAAGCTGAGGAGTCAGATTAATCTTATCTGATCATCTCAAATGTCATGTGAAACAACAGGGCAGTGGGATGGGCAGAGGTCTCAGTTGAGGAAGACCCTGATTCCAGTTTTGGTTCTGCCACTTTTCATCAACATGAACTTGGGTAATTTATGGAAATTTTCTGTGACTCAGTTTCTCTATCTGTAAGAACAGTAATGCCTCTTACAGAGTTGATGTGAGAACTAGGGGTGATTACTTAAAGATCTTGGCACATAGTAGGTACAGAATTCATTAGTATGATGTGGAGAAATGCCCATTTTGAAACCCCTAGTGCTGGTGGCCATATGTTGTGAACAGTGGGTTTCATCACAGCACAATTAAAGTCCCTCTATTTCTCAATTCTTCTGTAGTACTGCTTATTTTCCCCCTTTAGGCAAAGGTCTCTGGTGATGGCGATGATTTCCATAATCTTGTCACCTTAATTGCTGCTGTCACTGTAAGTATTGAAATTAATTTTGATTTCTTTTTGTTTCTGCTGAGCACTTCAGATGTGACTAATGGGATTATTTTTGGATTTGGCTTAGAGCAGTGTTCCCAGCAGCTGGAAGAGCAACGCTGGCCTGAGTTTTCCATGTGGGGCCACTTTCTGCCCAGGGACTGCAGGGGCACTGGAAATCTTAGGAAAGAGAATCAGGCAGCTGTGGTCATTTCAGCCAAATGGCACATAAATGGTCTGTGCTTTCTGATGGTCTGTTCCCTCTTGTACATCTCAATGAAACCTTATGTGTTGATCTTACCACAATTTGGGTACTGGAAGGAAGGAAGAAAAAGAAAATTGAGGGCCTAGGCATTATGTTGCTTTATATGAATTATACGACTCCTCATAAAAACTCCAGGAGCAAGGAGTGGCCGCGTGACTTATGCTAAGCCCTTCAAATGCTCCCTCCCTGGATTTAGTCCTGAGTGAAACAGCGGATTCATCGTGATCAAACCAGTTGCAGCATACAGAAGAGACCAGGCTAGCATCCTATAGCTTCCCAAAGCTGCACTTTCTGAGCCTGGTTTTTCAACTTTCTTGGTGATTCTTGGAGGGACCCTACATTCATCCAGCGAGCTCCCTTTCTCCCTTAGTGAGTGAGCATCAGTTTCAGTGATCTATGACCCAGGAACCCAACTGGTACATCTTCCTATGCACTTTACACTTTTTAGGATACCAGTAGTCACATACTCTCTTTCTCTCTTTCACTCTCTCTCATTCTCGCTCTCTCTCTCTATCTCTCAATCCCGTTGCTATGCCTGGAATGCCCTGGTCACCTGGCCCATCCAGGGTATTTCATCCTTCAAGACCCACATTGAATATTATTTCCTTCCCTGAATATCCCAGGAAGACTTAACCCTGATCCTCCATTTCCCCCACAGGGCTGTGTCACGCCTCAAGGGCGGCATCTATTACACCACACAGCTATGTTTGTTTATGTGTCTGCCTTCCTGCCATGTAACTCTCCTTTGGGGTGAGAATGGAACCTCTGAAGGCTGCATGTGTGACGCCAAGCACAATGCCAGGCACAGGGTCCCTGCTTAGTCATTGTTCTCGGCACGTGTCAGCAGATGGATGGATGCACTGACCTTGTGCAGGGACAAAAGGTCTGAGAGTTGCCAGCTGCCAGACTGAGAGCAGTGGCACTGAATTGTCTCAGAATAAACCTTTAGTGGGTTTGTAATCATATGTTCAAAGTGCCTTGGGCCCAAATCAAAGAGTTCATGCTTCCTGACGTGCAGAGGACAAATAGTGCAAAGTCACTGTGACCTCTAAGGTTCTGCTTTCTTCAAAAATAGCATGGATTTTTTTTCTGATTCTAAAAGCTGTACAAACATATTGTGGAGAATTTATATAATACAAAAAGGCATAAAGGAGAAAATAAGAATCACCCATGAGCCCAGCACCCAGGGCTAAATGCCAGCTTTTTGAAGTACTTTCTTCTGGTCGTTTCCTCCCATTATGTATCACAATTTGTAGATGTAGTTTTTTATGCGTTATTTTTATTGGGAGCTTTCTCCAATTTGATGTTAAATACTGCCCATGTTTGTTTGTGGACCTCTTTTAGAGTCGGTGTTATATCCCACCCTACTGAGTTATCCATCCCCTCGCTTGCCCTAAGTATGTTGTCCTGCTCTGGGGGCATGGTTAGAAGTAACACTGAGTTGGGGGTTGAAGGGAGATTAAGAAATAGCACCTTCTTGTTTCTGCCCAACTTTGGAGCCAATTTAGTGTTCGGCATCAAGGGAGTTAGGACAGTGGGGACCAAGCTGTCAACTTGCTTACTGATTGGTTACTAATTTAGGGTATGTGGCTTAGGTGGGGCAACAAGGAGCTCCCTGATACTGCACCCCAGAGTATTTTTTCCAGCTTTATTGAGGTATAATTGACATATAACATTGTATAAGTTTAAGGGGTACCACGTGATGGTTTGATATATGGACACATTGTGAAACGATTACCACAATAAGCTTAGTTAACACATCCACCACCTCACATTGTTACAATTTTTTGTGTATCTTGAGAACTTTTAAGATCTGTTCTATAGTAGTTTCAGATAGACGGTACAGTGTCGTTAGCTGTAGTCACCATGCTACACATTACATCTCAGCACTAACTCGTCTGCTAACTGGAAGTTTGCGTCCCTTGACAGCCATCTCCCCATTTCCTCCACCCTCCAGTCTCTGGCAAACACAATCTGTTCTCTGTATCTGTGAGTTCCGTTTTTTCAGATTCCACCTGTCATTGAAATCACATAGTATTTGTCTGCCTCTGTCTGACTTCTTTCACTGAGCATAACGCCCTCGAGGTTATCTATGTCGTTGCAAGGGGCAGAATTTTTTTCTCTTCTATGGCTGAATAATATTCTGTGATATATATATATGAATATTATATATTCGGGTATGCCTGAATTTATCTATGTTTTTAATTTGCTGTTTTACTTTTATTTGGTTTATCATTTAAATAAGTTATGTATTGTTGAATTTATTGAGTGCTTACTTTGTGACTCTTCCATTGTTTATAAATGTCCTTCTTGTCAGATTTAAAATAAATATTTACACATTTTTATGATTTTATTCATAGATTTGCATTTAACATTTTAATCTGGTTAGAATTTATTTTGGTGTGTGTTGTCGGGTTAAGGTTTCTTTTCCTCCAGAGCCAATAGATAATTGTCCCAGCACCATTTATCTTTTACTCCTCTTTTATGTAGTATCTTATTAGAATTTTAATATTGAGCAGGACAAGACACCCATCATTTTGCACCTCTCCCCTTTCCTCCCAAATTTCTTGGTCAGCCCCATCCATTTATATTTTCAAATGAACTTTAGAACAATTTTATTAAGTTCTAAAACAATCCTTTTTAGAATTCTGATTTGCGTTGAATTAAATGCATTAATTATTTTTAGAAGAAGTGATAATTTAATCATGTTAATTTTTCCTATTCAGGTAAATGGCCTATGGAGGTCTTCAGATCTTCATGTGTACCCCCCGGCCAAGATTGCTTGTGTGTGGGTGTGTTTTATCTATTAGATCTGGGTGTTTTATTTTTCTTTTTTATTATTGCTACTGTAAATTGATATTTTTTTGTATTTTCTAATTCCTGTATTTCAAAAATATAGGAAAGTGTAGACATTGATTTTGCAACTTGTCAGCATCAGAACATACTTATTATTTCCATTTGTTTTTTCCAGCTCACTTTTTCTCTAAGTAGGCAAACATATCTTATGGAAGTAGTAATGAATTTACTTACTGCTTTATTTCTCATGACCTGTTGGATAGCCTACAATATTCAGCACATTAGTAAATAATAGTGGGCTTTCTTGTCTTATTATTAATGTCAGTGGAAATATCTCCTCATATGATATTGATCATTGACTTAAGACAATTAAAAAATTGTTTTGAGGACTTTCATTTTATTCTAGTTGCAGTAAGCTTTTGTTATTAATGTAATGAGTGTTGACTTTATCAAAGGCCTATGTTATGCATTAGGATGCTTTTCTCATTGCCTCATACACTAATAACATCTTGGGGGGTTGGTGGAGCTTCTTGGGTCGTAATCTTTCCTCCTCAAATCTTGATGTTATGGAAGAAAAGTCTGAGACCAGGTTGATGTTTAATCTTTCTAGATAAACCGTTTTTTAAGTTGTTTTGTTTTCTGTCTAGTTGCATGTAGGATTTTTAAAATTTATCCTTAAAACTCTGAAACTTTATCAGGTTATTTCCAGATAGTGCCATTCACTGTATCTATCTAAATTACAATTTCAAGTCACCCCTAAATCTAGAAGATGTTTTGCTCTTTTCTCTCTCCGATTATTGCTTTTGTCTTATTATGATTGCTTTTTTTAGAAACATCAGTTAGTGATGTGCTGAATCTCTTGTTTTGTCCTACACACCTGTCATTGTATATCTTGCTATTTCATGTCTTTGTTCTTTTACACTTCATTCTGGGCAAAATATGTTTGTTCTTGTTGCACATTGTTGGTTAGTTTCTATAGTATTCTGCACTGCTTTTAATGTATGATTTAATTTTGTGGTTACATTTTGTATTTCTTTATAATGTTCCTACGTCTTATCAGGATACTTGCTTCTCGGTTCTTCTTTCGCCCAATTCCCTTTTGTAATACTATTACGTATATTTTTCCTTGAATATTCTTCATGGATCAAATATTTTATTTCAGTCACTAAACTTTGAAGTAATAAATTCTTTTCAGATTCTAAAAGTAATATATATTTACTGCAGAGAGTTTAAGAAATACTGAAAAGTACCCAGAAGAATATAAAAATGACCATTATCCCATTAGCCAGGAAAAAAAATCACTGCTAGCATAATGGAGTATTTTTTGTAGTCAAAATTTGTCATTCTTTGGTATACATTGGTATACATTTGGTATACATTGGTATACATTCTTTTGAAATAATTACAGTCTCACAGGAAGTTACAAAAATAGCACAGAGCCCCATGAGCCCTTCACCCTGCTCCCGATGGTGCCATCTCATAGAATTTAGCATAGTATTAAAACCAGGAAGTTGACATTGGTAAAATACTGTTTTCTGGCCACAGATCCTATTAAGACTTATTTTCACATGCATTTATTTGTGTGTGTATGTGTGTCGTTCTGTGCAGTGTGATCCCATGTATAGATTCATGGAACCACTACTACAATCAAGATAAAGAACTGTTCCATCATCACAAAGGAGCTCCCTCATCCCCCTCCACCCCCTCTTATATTCACACCCTCTATTTAATCCTTGTACTTCGGCAACTGCTAATCTGTTTCCATCTCTACAGTTTTGTCATTTCAAGAATGTTATGTAAATGGAATCATACAGCATATAACCTTTGGGGATTGACTTCTTTGGCTATGCATAATGCCCTTGAGAGCCATCCAGGATGTTGCATGTATCAATGCATGGGTGGACCAGAGTTTGTATAACCAATCACCCATTGAAGAACATTTGTGCTGTTTCTGGCTTTTTCCTATTATGAATAAAGCTGCTATGCACATTCATGCACAGATTGGGATCCTTTGGCGTTCACTGTTTTCAACTCCCACTTTTAAAATATAGCATTCTATTGCAAGCATTTCTCTGTGTCATTATTTAGTCTTTGCAAACATGGTTTTTAATGGCTGCATAATATTTCTACCATATGGATGGACCTCAATTTACTTAACCATTTCCCTCTAAGTTCCTGTTTCCTTGAATTTTATCAAGAGCATACCAGATGCTTTTTTAACATTTTCTTCTCTTTCTCAGTAAATCTTTTAAAAATGTGTGCATTTTCTATGCATTTTGAGTGCACTGTTCCATGTTTTTTATGATAGGAAGTTGTTTCATAGACCGCGGGTTATTGGTTTTTTTATTCTTCTTCTATTTTCTCAGAAATAAAGAGAGGCTTAGGCAGGCTTGGTATTTGCTGAGAGAGGGGTTGCGTGTGGATTTTCCTCTGCATCTCGAATTGTCCTCTGGGGTCCAGTTGGACCTCCATCCCTCAGACCTTTTGATGGATTGCTGATTAATGTCCCCCACTGCTGACCATATTTCTGAAGCCTGTGGCTATATTTTGAGTGTAGCAGAAGAATGATCTCTGCCCCAGTGATGTTGCAGTGGGAATTTATTCAAGGATTATTTATCATAGTGTGTAGTCCTTCCTTTGTCAAAAACAGTGCATCAAACACTACCCAGAGTACATCCTTTCTACTTCTCCTTCTCTCTCCCTGACTCCTCCCACTTTAGTGCTTACCTCTTGCATCCCAGATGGCAATAAGCAACTGCTCTTCACTCTTTCTCTTTGCACTCTCCACCATGTCACAATTCCGGGCATCAGGTGAATATAACAAGAAAGGCAATATTGGGGGGGGGGGATGGGAGTCAATGAAGGAGTCATGACCTCATCAAAATGTACCTCCTCCATATCAGGGCCCCATGTGTCTCAGATATCAGGGGTCAGGGAAAATCCATCACCTTTTCCCTTCTTGATCTAGCTGTTCCACCTCAGGGGGCCAAGAGTGAATTCTTCATGGAAATTTCTTCTGGAGTCTGGCCAGTGCTATTGCAACCACGCGTCTTGAGGTGGTTTGAAGTTATTTGAACAGAAAAGAGGTGCTGTAAAAATCAAGCGTCTCTAGATTTCCCACCCTCATTCCCCAGAAGTCTGTTATAGCTTTGTGAGTTAAGAGGATGATACTGGGGGCAGTGTCTTTTTCTCCTCCAAATGATGATGACTGTCAATTCTGAAATGTTCCATTGTTTAAAAAGCACTTTATATGCATTATCTCAGCTCATTCATCCCATTTCTGAGCACCTGTTATATGCCAAGCATTGGGGATACTGAGTGAATGACACATCCTTTTTTTTCTCTCTCTCTTTTTTTTTTGCTTAAAACCCTTCAATGACTTCACATAACACTTAGAATAAAATTTCAATTCCACACCCTCACGACAGGAGCTGGCTCTTTTTGTCTCTCCAGCCTCATCTCTTACTCTCTCTGTTCTTCATTTCTCTCTAGCCACAGAGGCCTCTGGCTGTTTCTCAAATATACTTCTTCCCACCTCAGAATCTGTTATTCCTTTTGCCCAAAATTCTCTTCTTCATACTCATATAACTTGCTGCTTCTTGTCATTCAAATTTCAGCTTAAATGTCACCTCCTAGAGAGGTTAAAACACTCTGCTTTGAATTTTCTAATATTGGAAACAAAAGCCTTCTGCCCCAACCAAATCATTGCTTGTGCTCTCTGTGATCAATCGATTAATTTATCAATAATTATCTATCAGTGATTAGTAAGTGCCCCCTAGGAGTGCACTGTGTTAGGCACTGTGTACACAGGGGTGAAGAGCTGAACATGGCTTCTGACTTTTTGGCGTCTACATTCTTTTGGGGTTTGACAGTCTTCAAATAGACCAGACCTTGGCAGAGGATGGGTAGGAGAGATGAGATGAGATGATGTCAGCCTAAGAAGAAAGCTGTGATGCTCTAAAATTCCTGCCAGGAACTCTCATTTGTTTCTCCCCTCTGATTTCTAATCTGATCATTTATGAGCTCAGGTTCTGAAGGAAAAAGGATTAATTTTCAAAGTGACCCAAAGGCTCTCTGAGAGCACCATTAACCTTACCTATTTAGGAACCTGGCCCATCTCCCAGCTCCAATGCCAGGAGTGATTCACCCTATTTGATCGAGGACAGAGAGGCCCAAGCACACTGGCCCCGGTGTTTGCCCACAGAATGTTCCACAGAAGCTTTGTTTGACTTTTGCTTTTCCCCTCCTTGTGAGGAAATTGACTAGAGCTCGTTGTCATGGTGACACAGGATGCTGAGAACCTTGCAAATGGGAGGTTTCCTTTGTTCTTCCTTCTTGGTGGAGGAGGAGTGAGATGGGTAAGGCCAAGAGTGGGTTCTGGAATCTAAAATAGGCAGATACCTTGATTCCAGAGGCCACTAGCTCTTATTTAAAGCCCTGACCCTGCCATGAATAAGCTATTTAATCCCAGCAGTTTGCTTAATCCTTGTTAGCCTCAGTTTCCCCAAACTGAGGATCATGAGCTTTGTTTGAGAAGGTTTCTGAAAAATAAACAAAGTTATTTCTGCTTAGGATAATAGCTGGCACATAGCAAGGCAATCAGTGTTTGCAATGATCACTTCTGTGTCTACCACCATCAACATCATTGCTGCCATCATCATCATCACCAATGGATCCCAGTAGTATCTTTGTAGAGGAAATAGTCACAGCCAAGAACAAAGAGACCCAAGTTCAAGTTCACATCTTGATTCCACCATTCATGAGCAAATCTATTCATGTATTTGTCTCAGTTTCCTTATTTATAAAATGGTGACAATAAAATTATTTTTCAGGGTTATTTTAAGATTTCTGTGAATTTGCTTAAGTGAAAATATCTGGCACATAAGTGCTTAATACAAACGAGTTGCACCTGAATTTGAATATAGATCTTGCAGCAATATAGCCTTCGGGTTTAGGCTGTCTTTCACTGCTAAAACTTGAAAGGGGCTTAATAATTAAAGAAAAAAATAAAAACAACGTTCTCCTTCTCCAGATAGTGAAAACCAAAGAATATCTTACGACCTGTTTGAAATAACAGTTAACCCTACGTTAACTTCTCTGACAGTCTGATATTATCATTGCCACAATATAGTGTTGGACAGACAACTGACTGATCAACAGACATTTGTAGAGCAACTCCTGTGTGTTAAGTGTTGTGCTGGCACTCTGCAGAAGGAAAGAAGACACAGAAAGAGCTTGAGTCAATCAACACATATATTGCCCCAGGAAGAAATAGGACGAGGAAAGGGAAGATCCTGCAGTGCCCAGAGGAAAGGTTCAGACTCAGTTTTCCCCAAGAACCCCAGGTTCTGGTCTCTATGTTTTCCTAGCCTTATTTCCTACCGTTCTTCACAAACACCCAAAGCCCCGGTTGGTGTGATTGTGTTTGCTCTTAAATGTCCCAGTAACTCTGCTCCTCTTTAGGCTTCTGCCTGGATCACCCTGTCCAAAACCTTCTCTGCCTCTTCATCTTCGCAAACTCAGCAAAGCTCAACATTCCCCACGGGTACCCTCTTGGACCTTCCATCCTGTGTGCCTACCATACCTGTATTTTCTATTTAGGTGAATCGTATGAAATTGCCATTTTGTAGGTTAAAGGTGGTTGAATATACTCATTTTCATCTGGCTTGATCAAATTCCTAGCATTCCATGTACAACTCTGTGCACTGGTTCCAACCCCAACTCTATCACTTCCCTGCACTGTGATCTTGGGAAAGTTACTTAACCACTCTGTGCCTCATTTTCCCCATTTGTGAAGTGGAGACAATATAACCTATCTCATAGCATTAGTGGGGGGGATTCAATGAGACTATATCTGTAAAATTTAACAGAATCTCAGACATATAATCAATGAGAAATAATGATAAATAAGAGTTAACTCTTATGTTATAATCATTGCTTTATTTTACTGGGCTTCTCTTTTAGATATAAGCTCCTTGAGGGTATTTACTGAATATTATTTGACCTTACTCTTCTATTGCCAATAGAAGCATCAATGATAAGTGACTAAGAGATGTTTATGGAATGAATAAAGACCTAGATTTGAGTTCCAGTTCAGGTACATACTAGCTGTGTAATCTTGAGGAAGGCACTCAACCTCTCTGAACCTCTTTTTGTTTTTCATCTGTAAAATGAGAATGATCATTTTAAAATGCCATTTCTATTTCTTAACATTTCTGTAGCTACCAAACGGCACTCGTTAATTCTGCAAATATTTTTTAGTGCCTGCTGTGCATGTGCCCGGAAGTATGTATACTGCCAGAACATTTTGGAGGTGCCTTGTCAGCTGTAAAATTCTAAGCATATGTAAGGGGTTGCTTATAGAAAGAGTCAGCCATTGGATATGAGAAAAAAGATGTCTTACTATGAAAGCTTCCCAGATGATAGAAAAAAATGATTCCCAGACTTGAGGTCTGACAATAGGTCAACAACAGTCCATAATTAGATTTTTAAAAATTATCCTCAAATACACATTTCACACTCTTTGACATAAAATTAGAAATAATTTCTTTTTTCTACAATTTGAGGAAGTTTGATGTCCTTAGGCCATGTACATTTAATGCAGAGGGAAGAAAGGTAGAGTGACAAAGCCATTAGGAGTTTAAGTGGGAAGAGAGGGGAGAGATGGCTGCTGGGGTCAAGTTCACCGGCTAACAAGCTTCCCTGGTGGCCCATCCTCTTTCTAAAACACCAGATGGAACAGTTGGAGTGGACACTATGGTTTGTTACTTTGGATATGAGTCAAGTTCAAGTACTGACCTTGTTTGAAGGTCTCTGACTTCATTGAGTAAGACCAGTTGCTTTAAAAGGGATTCTCTTCCCTCATTCCAGACTATCCCCACCATCTCAAGCTCCCAAGAGCATCTCCATTGCCCCAACCCAACTGTTCCAGCCCAAATGTATACGCAAGCAGTAGGGAAGGAGAGAGGAGCCATTCACTCAGAAACGGGACCATGAAGATGGGCAAGCAACCCTTTAGCCTGGTGCAGAACCAGGAAGCAAACATCTCCAGGAGAAAGGGGGTGAGAAGAGAGTTCTTGTGTGTCCCCACGGAGTGCCTACTATGTGCTTAGCACTGGAGTAGATGATTTACACACATCCTGCTAAAAAAGGATTGTTCCAGAAAAATCACTCTTCTCATTTTATAAATGGGCAAATTCAAAGCAGAAATGATGTGGAGTAAAAATATGTTGGCAATAAGTCTAAAATTTTTCAAAATAATAATTAAAAAAACTCCAAGTCAACAGATGTTAATCTGCTCCCTGTGTGTTGACTCTTAGTTGCAAGTGATAGAAATCCAATGAGTCTTAAAAAAAATAGAATACTGGGGTGACTGACAGGAGCCAAAAGGGCAATGTGACTGAGGCTCAGATCTAATTGGAACCAGGTGCTTGAATACTCCCAAGGTGATCTCTTCTCCCAATCACCTCTTCTCTGAGCGCTTATTCCATTTTCTTTCTCTCTCTCCCCAGGCTGGCTTCCTCCACATCTTACCAACAGCTCTCAAGCTTTACCCTTTTACAGTCCTGAAGACAGATAGGGTTTCTTTCTCGGTTCCAGATCCTCAGTTCTCAGGGAAGGAATCTGATTGGATTAGATGCTGATCCATGGACCATCTGGAATCAACTCTATCCAGGAGTCAGGTAATATAGTTCTAACATGGAAGCTTCTAGGATAACCCTCTGGGTGGAGTGGAGAGGGGCGACAAAGGATGTCTGGGCAGACAGCACAGGAGTGAAGAGGCTGTATGGCATGAGAACAAGGTGTTAAGTATGTCACTGCAGCATAACTTGACTGATACACCATACCACCAAAGAGGCAACATTTACCAATTAACAATTGCTAGTCTCTGAGGCCTGGCTGTAAGTGTGCTGGGCATCTGATTTGGCTGTGGACTGGAGCAATGTGAGAGGGAGAAGGAAGGAAGTCAACAGTTATGCGTGTATAATCTATGTCCTGTTCTGGTGCTTTATATACATACATCTCATTCAGTTCGTCCCCCCTTTTTGGTGACATGGAAACTTAGGCTCAGAGAGTTGAGGGGACTTACTCAAAACCACAATTGTAATAAGTGGTAAAAACAAATCCTAAAAGCTGTGAAATTTCCCCAAACCTTTACCACGCTGAAATAAGCTCATCCGTGACTGGTTTTCCCTCCTCGCTGGTACCTTGTCCGACTTAGAGAAAGTTCTCAGAATAAAGTTAGGCAACAAATATCTGGTTTCCTTCCAATTTCTGTAAAGCCTTTGGTTCCACTCTGGCCTCAGGGGTGCTTGCCAACATCTCTGAGTCAGTCAAACCATCCCTTAAAAAATAAAAAATGCAACCAACCCAGCCCTAAATGATTCATGGGACCCAACATGCATATTTATAGGCTGTATCCAAGAGGGAAATCCACTCGAGGCTCTCTTGTACACACCCCCACACATCTGCACGCCTGTCTCAGGCACTTGGAAGAACCAAAGACCCTGCCACTTATTCACCCACACGTGTCTGTGATGGGGTTTGAACTCTCGATGAACCACGGCTAACCTGCGGAGCCAAACTCTAAGTGGCCATCTGTGGAAGTGGAGCTCTGGAATGCAAAATCTACTCTTGGCCCCAACTAAACATTCTTCTAGTCAGTTTTTCTGCGAGTTATATCCACACTTGAAGCACCACCCCACTCCTCTCTTGGAGATAGGGGAGTGAGGTCATTGGCATTAGAGTCACACAGATCTAGGTTTGAGGATCTGCTCCTGCTGACTCTGATCTTGGACATTCTCTTAATCTCCTTGAGAACTTAATGTCCTCTGTTTAAAATGGAGCTATTCGTAACCTGCACCACGGAACTGTTGTCTTGAGAAAAATGTGGACAGGGGTTAAGGAAACCCACAAGGCATAACAAATGCCCCTGGGTTAGTAACAGAAGGCAACTGATACTGTCCCAAAGCCTGAAAGGGTAAGAGGAAGAGGTGGTTACCGCCACCTGGGAAAGTTAGTCATATGGAGAGGGCTGCAAGATAGGAACTGTGGTCTCCAACAGTTGATGCAGCCAGCTCACCCATGGTGACGGGTAGAGAGGGAGCCAGGGGAATAAATACCTTGACCGTACTCTATGCATTCCCTCTGACTTCTGCTGGTGCCTCCCGTTTGTTGAATCCATCTAGAAGCTGGAGGTTGAGAGAACCCACGCAGTCTATATATAAAGTTAACATCCCAGCACCCAGAGCCTGATGGAGAGGGGTAGAGGGTGAACCTGGAGGGGCCAATGGAAGACATCCAACTCAGGTACCAAAAAGAGGGAGGGAGGCACATAGAGTGCTTCATCACAGTGTGATATGTGTTTAATAAATAGTGGCCCTGATTATTTAATCAAAGCATGTAGAATTGGAGAACTGCCATTTTGTAATTCTTTTCTGCTTCAGTTTTGACGTTTAGTTTTCTAGAAATTTGGGGGAAGACAGTTTCCATTCTCAGTGTCATTTGCCTTGCAGATTTGCAGATCCTCATCATCCCAGCAATAATCTCTGGCACTTTCTACCTTTCCTCTTAGGGAAGGCGTTCATTCATTTATTGGTTTATTCAACAACGATTTACTCAGCGCCTTCTGTGTGCCAGGCACAGTGCAGGGCACTGAGCCCACGGTGGTGGACACACACCTGGTCTCAGTGTTTCCTGGCTGGCAGAAGACAGGGCCACATAAGCCATCAATTACAAAACAGTGTGTGAGATATGAGATGGGGGAAGGACCGGCGGCAGTGGTGGAAGCACAAGAGGAAGTTTGAGCGTGACACTGTCGCTGCTAACCCTTTGAAAAATGAACATTCAGGGATTAGCAGAAGAGAAGCTTTTCAGAAAGGAAGGTCAGTCTTTAAACGCAAAGGTTTGAGGATTAGCAAAGGCAGTCATCAGCCCTGATTTTCCAACTCTTTGGTGTCTTTCCAACTTTGTGGTGGGGCGTGTGTTTAAATGAATAAGATTAGGGTCGTTTCTAATTGCTTTTAGAAAAAAGGCTCTTGTTTATGTGCTGAGCACATTCTTTCCAACTAATTAGCTTGACAAAGCAGAACAAAAAGTAGTTTCTGACCCTCCCTAGGCAATTAAACATAAGTGTTTTATCCTATCTATGACCCTTCCACCACCTTCTGAGTTTCTGCTGCCAAAGGGCTGTCTGCAAGGGATGGACACACGTATAACTCCTTTTCTAGCAAAGAAATCATGGTGGCATCAGGAGCTCTGGTCACAATGGCTGCCTTGAACCATTCTCAGCCTCTTATCTCTGCCTATCTACAAAAGAAAGCAACTAGGATGAGAGTCTGACATAGTTTGCTCCAGAAGATGCTTGGCATAGATGCTTGGAAAGAGTACAGCTCAAAAATAGCAGGACTCTAGAATGCCCCGTCCTGGGAGTGCCTGGGAGTAGCAGAGGATAAATGGAAGTGGCCAACTGTCCTGATAGATGCACTGAGATTCCCCAGACTCAGAGGGACAGGCATAGTGCAGAGACCAGGGGGTTGCTTACGGAGTGAGAAGTGTCTTGGGCATCCTTCTCTCCCTGTTCCTCAAGCCTGAGAAAGAGAAATCAAATGTTTCTCAGGTTCAGGAGAGGCTGAGAGTGACTGAGACCTGGAGTAGCCATGGCTCTGTCTAGATGGGATAGAATGCTTCTCAGGGGGTGCTAGCATACACATAAAGACAGAAAAATAGACATCCTTTAGCTCAACGTCACTCTAGAAGCCCCAGCACTTAGCCAAAACCCTTCAAGAAAGGAGGGAAGAAGAACCCCGAAATAGTCCAAGATTTAGTTTCCTCTGCTTGGTGGAATTGAGACTCAAAACAAAAATTAAGGCATGTTATAGAAAATGAAAGAAAGTCTCTCTTCTGGTCATCATTCCTTCTCTGCCACACACACACCAAGCAAAGCGCAGGTCCAGGAGTCAGATGAGCTAGGCAGAGGACTCTAGTCTTAACTGCCAGTTAATGGCTGTGAGAACCCACTTTGCAGATGAGGAAACTGAGAGGCAGAGAGGTTAAGAAACATGTGGCTTGCAAGATGGAGGCAGATGCTAATTCAGGTCAGTCTGGTCCTTAAACCGTCTTGTTTTAATAGACATGACTCTGTCCTCTGGGAAGAATATATTTGCATTTATGAAATGGAAGGTTCTAAGTGATATATGATGCAGGCGATTGCTGATTACCTGGTGGGATATAGATTAATATTAGCAAGTGTTTTAGTGACATCTCCTAGAGTCAGTTCATTGGCTCTTACAAGAGAAAAATTCCAGCGACGAATTCTGAGACCCTTATATCAGCCCCAGTAAAACCAAGGGGGCATGTGATTGGATAAAAATGCCCCCCCCCCCAAAATGTTCACATCCTCATAACCAAAACTTGTGAATATGTTACCTTACATGGCAAAAGGGACTTTGCAGATGTGGTTGAATTAAGGATCTCGAGATGGGGAGATTATCTTGGGTTATCCAAGTGGACCCTGTGTAACCACAAGGGTCCTCGAAAAAGAGAGGCAGGAGGGTCAGAGTCTGAGTCTGAGACGGAGATGTGACAAAGGAAACAGAAATAGGAGTGACTAAGGGCCACGAGCCAAAGAATTTGAGCAGCTGCTAGAAGCCGGGATAAGCAAGGAACTGAATTCTTTCAGAAGGAGGCCCTGCTGACACCTTGATTTCAGCCCGCTGAAACTAACTTAGCCCCTCTAAACCTCCAGAGCCGTAAAAGCATAAACTTGTGTTGTTTTAAGCCACTAAGTTTGTGGGAATTTGTCACAGTGGCAATAGGAAGCTAATACAGAGCGTTACCTATGGAAACAACAGAAGCCCTGATGGTCCATGAGAGTCACCCAGACAGCTTGTTAAGTTCACAGCCCCAAGCACCACCCCAGACGTTAGGATTCAATGGATCTGAGTCCAGCCTTTGAATCTGCATTTTTAATGCCTTCCTCCCCCTAAATCCCCTGGTGGTGCCGGTTCATGAGGACTAAGAAATGCTCAAGTAGAGAGACGAAAACTGAGAGGATCTGGAAGGTTGTTTTGCAGAAAGCAGGTGATGATTTTGGGAATACGTTTGGCAGAATCACTAAACCACGACTAAGTCATTTATAAAATCCTAGACTATTAGAACTGGAATGGACCTTTCAGGGGTGATATAGTTCAACGCCTGCATTTTGCAGATCTAGGAATGGATGCAACAGGAGGTCCAGGGTTTCTGGGGAGTAAAATACAGTCCGAGACTGGACCAGACTCCAGTGCTGCAGGATAATTCCTTTTGACCAAAGCAAGAGGGCAACATTGGTTCTTTCTAGAGTGTGGTTTCTTATTTTGGGAAGAAAACATTGATTTGAAAGTGTATGTTTTTTCTTAGGTTGACAGACAGCTCAAAGCCAAATGGAAAACCCATATGGGCATATGTAATTTTGTGGACCTATATATTTACATATACTCTTTTCCTTTTTCTTACCTTCTTATCTATCTATCTATTTATCTCCCTGGCTTTTAAAAACGTTTTCTATTAGTTAAATTTTACAAATTCTTATAGGTCACGTTGGGTTCCTAGTGAAATGAAAAGAGGGGTGTATTTTTAAAATTCTTTCAGCAGTTTCTCCAAAAATGGGATAAAAGACATTAAAATCAACCGTGAACATAAAATAACGGTAGGGGGTCCTCCCTGAAATGCTTTGCCATGGGATCAGGAGCTGACAAAATTCCCAAGTTACAGCGCAAGCCCTGGTCGACCAGAACCGTAAACTGGGGCACTGTTCTCAGAGATTCCTGCAAGAGTTTATATTTCGGTTAAAAAAAAAGATAATTAAAGAACTAGAGAATGTGTGTGTGTGTGCATGTGTGTCTGTGTGCATGCATGTGTTGTACATGTGTGCTTGTGTGTTCATGTGTGTTGGAGAGCTGAAAGGATAATTGAGAGCTCTCAGGAGAAGAATTACATATGTTTGTCCCTACAAGGTAAAAACTTTCAAGGGCTTAACCCAGGAGAGTTCCCTAAATATTTCTCTCTAACTCCAGGAAGAAGCCCAAAACTCTCAGCATTGAGAGGCGAACTTTGGTGACAGTCCTTAGAACAGAAATGCAAGGAACAGGAAATGCCCCTAAGTGACTCAGAGTCCCTTTCATGTGTTTTAAAATATACACAGACAGTAGATTCTGTCAAGATCCTGACATGTTCCCCCTGGCAGGTTCCCTTTTTAGTTAAAGAAACAGCCGGATGGAAGAGGGACGGAAAGAATTTCAGATGAAAACCCTGAGACTGAGATGCCCCCCAAACAAAAGACGATCCATGATCAGATACAGCAGGTCCCCAGATGGCAAGATGGGGAGAAAACCAAGGAAGTCTAGTCTTTTAAATGCAGATTCCAGTTTGCGTTGGGAAGTCCTTCCCGTTCTTTTTCTTTCTCTCTTTTCTTTTTTTTTTTTTTTTGGAAGAAGGAAAGGGGGAAGGGAGAAAGAAAGGGAGGAGGGATTGTGGGAAAAAGAGGCTTCGTGATGAATTTCATGTGAGGACGGGCTAGGACCCCTTCTCCAACCTCCTCTCCTTCCATCACCTCCTTCTCTTTATGGTCCGAGCACATCATAGTCCCCTGAACTTGCGTGTTATTTCAAAAACCTATGATTTTACTTGGACTGCTCTGTCTGTCTTAGAATTCTTTTTCTCTCCTTTTTGTGTGGCAAAATCCTTCTTCTCTTAAATCGCTTCCTCTAAGAAAGTCTTTCTAATTACTTTTTTCTAGTCTGTGTAGGGTGCTCTCCTCTGTGGTCTGATGGCATCCTGTGCTTATCAATCATGACACTAATCATACTGGGTTGAAATAATTGCTTTTGATTCTGTTTTCCAATTGGACTGTGGATCCTTTGAGGACAGGAGGATCTCTAACTCATTTTTGATTCTCCAGTGACTAGCCTGGTGTCTGACACATAGTAGGTATTCAGTAATTGTTTGCCAAGAGTCCTGAAGTGGATTTCCACCAGTGGAAAATATGAGGAGAAAGATTAAAAGAAAAAATCCAGAGGTGCTTGTGGCTGAGTGACAAGAACCCAAGCAAACAATAAGGTGGCTATGTGGAATGGCAGGGAGGGTCTGTGCAGTCCAGACTCCTGGGTTTCTCCTTGCAAACCCTGGGAAATTCAATCAACTATTACATGAGGTATAGCATGAGCTTTGAGTTATAAAGACTGAGTTTGAATTTCAGATTCTTTGAAGCACCTTAATAATGAATAAATATTCTCTGTGCGTCTGGGCTTGTGTGTGTAATTATTTATACATTCTTTTCTCCTCTACACCTGTGAATTCTATGAGGGACTATGACTATCTTGACTATTCATGTTTCTGCTGTACCTCACACATATTTGTTGAATGAATAAATAAACACATTATAAATGAATGTTATGGGCTAGCTGTGTGACCTTTAGAAAGTTGCATAATCTCTCCAAAATATAATCTCTCCATATATGCCTCTATTTCCTCACATAGAAAATGAGGATGAAAATTCCTTAGCCAAAATCCTAAGAGCAATTCTTGATCCTCCTCTCTCACAGCTCAGAGCCAAATTAGGAGTGAGCTCTGAAAACTCCACCCCCAAAACATATACCAGTTTCATCTTCATCCCTCCATCTTTAGTCTCACCATAGCCAAGCGGAGTCCTGTCATCCTGAGGACAACTGTAAAGCTTCCTAATTCATTTCCTTACTTCCATTCTTGCCCCTCATAAACTATTCACTGAAGCGCAGCCAGATTGATTTTGTAAACAAAAAAAATAGGATCATAGCACTACCTTGCTTAAGATCCTCCAATGACCTACCATTGTATTTGGGATGGAATGAAAACTCCTGACCTTGGTTTACTGAGTCCAACATGACTGTCATGACTCTGCTCCTACCAATACCCAGAGCCCTATCTCTTCTTACTCTTCACTCTCCAGTGACACTGGCTATTTTTGGTGCTATTCTTTGGACCCACCATGCTTGTTCTTAACTTAAGGGCTTTGAACCAGCTGTAACCTCTTCCTGGATTATCCTGATATTCCTGTCATTGTTTCACTCTTGTCATTAGACATCACCTTAAATGGCACCTCAGAGCACCCTCCACAGTGACCTGACCTAAAGTGACACATGTTCTATCTTTATCACATTTTAGTGATCTTCAGTGATCTGTTCATAGCCTTGTATTTTTATTTTATTTATTCGATGTTGTCTGTCTCCCTCACCAGAATGTAACTCCATGGATGGAAAGTACCTTGCATTAATTCGTGGCAATGTCTACAGTACCAAGAACTGTTCAAATAATCCGGAAACATTTGTTGAATAAATATATAAATCCCTACATCTTAACGTAGTTTGGAAGATTAAATGAGGTAATTTATGTAAAGTGCTTAGCCCAGTGTCTGACACATAAATAACAATAAATGTAGCTATAAATGTGCAATACATGTAGCTATTCTAATCATGTTTTACCTTGCTTTAAAGAAAAAATTCCCACCTCTAAGTTTCTATGTCCACATCAATTCTATCAGATCCACTGGGAATTGGGGTCGGGGAGGTCCTCCAAGCAGAATTGACTTGTTTCTGTTTTCTGTGTTGGGGTAATGGTACAGACCCAAACTGTTCTCTACGGAGGGAAGGGGCAGAGGGGCAAATTCGAGAATATGCTCAGCTGCAAGTAACAGAAACCAAGAAAAACAGTGATTTAAGTAGATCGGGGGGATTTTTTCCTCAAGGCTGAAGAGGGTACCTCTTGAATGTTTGACTGAATACTGATTAGCACATGCGGGTGAGGAAACTACTTGATGTGAGGGAAAGAATCACCCCAAAAGATTAGAGGTAGCAGGGCTCAGTGCTCCCACAGGGCTGGGAGTCATGCCTGTTCCACCAGCCAGACTAGAAAACCTCTGATTTATGAGGCATTGGGGTGAGTACATAGAAGGATCATGCCTCACAATGGGGAATAATTAGACCAAGACTGAGCAATGCTCTGGTCCTGCCTAACAAATATTAAAAGCAAGATCTGAAAGGATAAAACTTTTCCAAGGAATAAAACTGTGTCTCATAACACGCTCAAGAATGTTTATAGGAATACAAAGATGGTCAGCACCCAACAAGACATAATTCACAATGTCTGGCATCCAATCAAGAATTAATTGGCAAGAAAATATGACCCATAATGAGCAGACTAATTAATCAAAATTGACCTAGAACTGACACAGATATTTGAATTAGCATACAAGGATATTAAAGTAGTTGTAATAATTGTATTCACAATATCAGAAGTTTAGATATATGGAAGATATAAAAAAGACTCACATAGACTTTTTTTTCTTTTTGTGAGGAAGATTGGCCCTGAGCTAACATCTGTTGCCAATCTTCCTCTTTTTGCTTGAGGAAGATTGCTGCTGAGCTAACATCTGTGCCAATATTCCTCTATTTTATATGGGATGCCACCACAGCATGGCTTGATGACTGGTGGCAGGTCCACACCTGGGATCCAAACAAGTGAACCCTAGGCTGCCGAAGTGGAATGCGTGAACTTAACCATTACACCACCAGGCTGGCCCCACACATTGACATTTTTGAAATGAAAACTACAATGTGTGTGATTAAAACAACACTAGATGAGATTAACAGGAGATTAGATGTGGCAGAAGAAAAGATTAGTGAACTTGAAGACATAGCAATAGGAACTATCCAAATTTAAATAAAGAGATAAAACAGAATTTTAAACATTAACAGAGCATCAGTGAGCTGTGGGATGGATTCAAACAGTCAAATGTAAGTATAATTGGATTCCCCAAAGTTTGGGAGCAGAAAAATGCTTGAATAAAGGTTACAGAGCCAAGATTTCAGAGCTAGTTTAAATAGGAAAAATGTACTGAAAGGAAATTGGAATGAGCAATGGCAGGAGACATTACTTTAATCATTCATATGTATAGGCCAGCAAGTATATGTTTTATAGGTCAATGAGCTCATTTAAAGAGTTAAGAGCAAGGCATAGAAGCACAAAACTCAGATCCCTTTTACTTTTTAGGAAGAGTTGGATCCATATGTGCTCCCATCAAATTGGACACCTCCCTCTTGAGGATCTCATTCTGCAGAAATAGGACATGCCCATTCAGTGCTTGGGTCACTCACCCGATCCTTCCTCTACTTGTCTTTACGATTCTCTGTTATTTACACTAAGAGGCACAGACAACAGTTCAGTCCTTCTTTATCCTCCCCTGGTTTTTTGATATAACACCAGCTGGCCCATATCAGATATCCTGTGTAAGGAATATCCTAGAAGTTACAATGACCTTTTGCTCCTCTGTGGCTGTAATCTCTAAGGCTGTTATGTGATTCAGGGTAGGCCAGGCTTTACTGTGATAAACACAAAGCTCTAAATTCCAATGGATTGACACATAAAAGCTGATTTATTGTTCACTCAAGATCCGTGGCAGGTCTGTCAACTCACTGGGGTAGTCCCTTCCAAGGTCACTCAGGGATCCAGTCTGCTTCCTTCTTGTGGCCATCTCACTAGGTGCATTCAGGGTTGCCACTGCAGGGGAAGAGAAAGATGGAGTGTTGGACAGAAACTGTTACTCCCTCAGCTTGGAGTACACCATTCTACTCTTAGATGACCAGGGTTAGTCACTTCAAGGGGGCTGGAGAACCAGATATAGATGAGCACTAATAATTTCAAACAGAGCAGTGTTTCCTAAATTATATACATAGAATACAAGTATTTTGGATGTTAATAACCTAGAATTCTAAAGTTTTTAAAGATTATATGGTATAGTAGGTGCTTGTGATTTCCATGCCACGTGCCTTTAGTCCTCCAGATTTCAGCACTGCTGTGGTAGACAGTTCCCCGTCCCCTTGTCAGTGTCCCATGTTAAGAGTCATGACGTCTTTCCATTCTGCTTTCCCCAAAGCTGGAGGAGGCTTAGCAACTGATCAACTCAGAAGTACATGAAGGTTAAAGTCCCCTTAGGGTAACTTCCCAATAATGAGGGATATGAGTCAGTGGATAAATGCCTAAGCTTTTCTATCCTCCAGCAGCACAATTCTGTGATGCATTCTACATGAATCTTTAGGGGGTCCTCAGCAAGACTAAACCCCGATTGTCCTTAGCAGTAATGAGTTCGTTAATACGCTCTTGATTGGTTTTCTTCTCTGTCCTGCCTCTCTTTTCGCACTCCTTCACTTCTGTTTTCTGAAATAAACTAACTATAATCCAGTCCTTATCTTAGGGTCAACTTTTGGGGGAAACAAAATTAAAATCTATGGTAAAATAAATTTGGGTAAATATTGGGTTAACCATAGTTAAACATGTTTTCTTACGGGAGTTTCAGAGCTTGAAAATGCTAATGTTCATTTTGACTCTTCCAGAGGGGAATATAGAAATTTGAACTTCCCAAATTTGGATTATAAACTTTTATCCCCAAGGCAACTTGCAGAATTAGCACTCCATGAAATACATGTTAAGGATGCTTGATCTAAAGTTTTAACAACTTTTCTTATTTTTTACTTTTTGAGGAAGATTATCCCTGAGCTAACCTCTGCTGCCAATCCTCTTTTTGCTGAGGAAGATGGGTCCTGAGCTAACATCCATGCCCATCTTCCTCCACTTTACATGTGGGACACCTGCCAAAGCATGGCTTGACAAGTGGTGTGTAGGTCCACACCCGGGATCTGAACCGGTAAACCCTAGGCTGCCAGAGTGAAACATGTGAACTTAACCGCTGCACCACCGGGCTGGCCCCACAACTTTTCTTATTTTTGAATAAAGAAAAATATTGAAAATTTTGAAAGGTGTCAAAGAATAGATAGGGGAAGGAAACAGATTTTAAAATGTATCAAAATACGAATACCTCATTTTATAACACCAACAAGAAAAAAAAATTAGCTACAATGCTGGTACCCAGCCTCAAGATGGAGATGTCCAGTGGCAGGTCCCAAGAGGGGCATTAAGTGGCCAGATATCCCCTGGAAAGCTTCCTACAACTTACATTAAAGGATGGAACCATGTTCCCTTTGGTTGCAAAGAGCAAACTCTTCTCTCCCATCCCCCTTAATTACCGTGCTGGATGGTGAAATTAAACTCAGCAGGTAAGAGGCTTCTATACAGATTTCTGGAGCTATCTCATGCTCTGGTTAATTGTGTCAGCCTGTAGAGGCTGATTAGCATAATTAACCTTACCCTGTGATTACCCTGAGGAGGAAGAAGTTCTGAATGCACAGGTGGGATATGGTGAATGAGCCACTGTGCCTATCTCCAAATGACAAAGAAGCATGGGCTGGAGAAAGTGTGAGAACCAGAACTAGAGTCATTTGGGTGAGCACAGAACGGGGCTTCATGAGACAGGAGAAAAGAGGAGAGGAGAGGCAGTTTGCAGACATTGAGACCCAAGGGCCAAGATGTGTCCACATATCTTTATATAGTTGCTGAGTTCCAGATCTCCTCTCTGCTAGGAGCTCCCTGAGGAGCTTCATCTTTGTCTTATACATTTCCTAGAGTTCTCTCATCACTTGGTGTGGGTCAAGTAAAATATTTAGGATAAGATGGGAAAAGCAAATAAATGCGAGTAAACAATTAGAGGAAGAAATGAAAATAGCATATTGGAAAAGATGGAGAAAGATAGACAATTAGGTAGATGGATGGGTAAGTAGATGGAAAGACAGAGTGATGTGCGACACTGATCATGTGCCAGTCTCTGTGGTATAAAGCAACTCCAAATCTGCTTTATATATAAGATCTTCTTTAATCATCACAACAACTCACTGTGCCCATTGGTTCCCATCTTGAAGGTGCATATGTATCACCAATAATGCTTGTTAAAATGCATATTGATGAGTTGCACCTAAAGAGGTTTTGGTTCTAAAATCTTCAAATAGTCAGTAGGAACCTGCATCATTAATAACTGGTCCAGGTAGTTCCCATGTGGTTAGTCCTGGGACATCACTTTGAGAATTGCTCTTTACTGAGTGGATGAATGATTGTGCCCTTTGGGGCAGTTATTCTATGAATCATTTTAGAAGTCAGAGACTGAGGAGCAGAGCAAGTGAGTAGCTTGTTCAAGCTCTCACGAGCAGGAATTGAGGGTATATATGCCTCATATTTGCCCTCCCTATTGTAGGAGACATTCAGGGGAAGTCATAAAAGACATCGTCCATGCTCTTAGTGTGGAAATGGAGGAAGAGGCTCAAGGAGGATTACCCAATTTGAATAATTTCTTCTTTCACTCATTTAACCAAAATTTTAAGCACATACTCTGTGCCAGACATTGAGATTGTGATAATGAACAAAAAAAGACATGATTCCAGCCTTTTTGGAGTTTACAGTCTAGGACACATAGACATCAATGAGAATACTCTCATTAATACAACCTTCTAAAGTGCTCCAAGTATTTTCTACAAATACAGCGTTTATGATGTTAAGAGAAGATATAGCAGGAGAGCCTGACCTGCCTTGAGAGTCAGAGAAGGACTCCTATTTGAGTCGGTGTCTTCAGCATGAGAATGAGTTAACCAAGTGAACAGGGTTGGAGGGAGAACACTCCAGACAGTGGAAAAAGCAGGTGCAGAACTCTGTGGGGGAGGGAGCAGAAGGCTTGAAAAACTGAGAGGATGCAAATTAGGCTGGAGCATCCTTGGTGCTGCATTTCTCAGGAACCAGAGTAAGCTCTGGCCTATGGGACAAGGCACATCTCCAGCTAGGAAGGATGGAGCCCCAATCATGGTTTGGGGGTGGGGAAAGGCAGAACTATCTGAAGACAGGTCTATATGCTAGAGAAATTAAATCAGAAGGAGAATCTGAGAGGTCAGAAGCTGGTCTGGATCGTAAGGAGGGTTAGGAGAGGAGGTTCAGGAATAAGCTCGTGAATGAAGTGAGGGTGTTAGAGACCTGCTTTATTCGACGGCAGGTGCAAAATCTAGGGGCTTACAGGAGCCCTGTAGGATTAAACAAGGCTTTTGAAAGGCACATCATAAAGGAATGTGGAAAGACAAATGCCCGCCAGTCCCATCGTCCATTACAATGCAAGCATCTGCTACTCTCCTCCACCCCAGAGCCTGAAGTCCATTTTGGCTGGTTAGTCAACACATGAAGAGTGAGCACCCACAATTTGTCAGGCATTATGCCGGGCACTGCTTATAAGGCAGTGAACAGAACAACTAGCTCAGTTCCCGCCTCCATGAAGTTTACAGAGAAATGGGAGAGACTCTCATTAAGTAAATAATTACAAATGTGATCAGTGTGATGAATAAATAGAACAAGAAAATGAGAATTTCACCAGGAACCTCACCTAGTCAGAAAAGTCAGTGGTTGGGGCAGGAGCCATGGGAGTGCTTTGAAGGCATGACATTTAAACTGAGACCTAAAGAATTAGGGATGATTAGATGGGTGAAAAGTGGCTGGTGGGAGGGGGTAGGATGAGTGCATGTGGGGACTGCATAAACGCATAGCCTCTGTGATGGCAGGTACTGTGAACAGTACAAGCAACAGACGGATGGTGTGTGTGGCTGCAGAGAAAAGGTCTGTTGAGAGAATAAACCACCAGGTCATGAAGGCTTGGATTATGTGGGGGCTGGCAGCCATGGCCCACTGCGTGACTTTCTTCCAAGAGAAATGGGTAAATATTGAGCTATTCACACCAGAAAATGGCAAGAGCTGGCATTTTTTATTCTCTAGGGTGCTATATCTCAGCAGAGCATAGGACAGCACTTCTTGTTCCAACCAGAGTCCAAGCCTCACCTCAAGGGAATGGAAAGTATCCAACAGCTATAAGAAGGAAGCGCACAGATGTCCTGACTCTAACACGGCTGTGTGATGCTGAGCAACTCACATCCCCCTTCTGAACCTCATCTCCTCCTCCAGCCAGCAAGCCACTGGGCCCAGCATCAGTAAGTATTTCTTGAATCACTGGAGATAAAAGTACTTTCTTTTCCACCATGAGCTTTCTCTAGAGTGGAGCTATGTTTCTCCCTTTAAAATGCCTCTTGAAATACTAGAACATCATTTAAAAATGTGATCTTGCTGTAGATTGATATGTTCCAATATTAGATGAGAAGGGGAATAAAACCATATCCTTTTAAAATCTGACAGAGGAACACGGAGAATAAAACCCTTTCAGTCTAATGGAGAGACTGAGCTGAGTTTTGTTGTGATATTAGTGGCTGTTAAGTTTCTCAGTTCTCTTGAAGTGAAATAAAACACCTTCCAGATTAGCGATGTGTGTAACTGGCGAATTTCTGGAGCATTCACACACGCGATGTGTGTTGCAAATCTTCCTTCCTGAATTGTTTTCGCTTTTCAATTGAGGGATTCTTCTGGGGGAGATAAATGAACCTGGTATTAGGTGGATAGGGAAGAAAGCAGGAAACACAGCTGGTGACCCACGATTCCACGTGGGAGTAGAAGAAGGAGGGAAATGAGAGAAGCCTCACGTCACGCTGGCTCCATCCGCAAGGGCAACCGCCGGAATCTATCAAGAGAGAACCATTCTCTGAATAAAGCCGTGGTAAACTTTTTCAGTTAAGGGTCAAATAGCAAATCATTTAGGCTTTGGGGACCATGCAGTCTCTGTGGTTGTAGCGCAAAAGCAGTCATGGATAATACACACGTGAATGGGTTTGCCTGTGTTTCAATAAAACTGCTTATAAAAACAGGCGGTGGGCTGCGTTTGATTCATGAGCTGTAGTTTGCTGATTCTTCCTCTAAATCGCCTCAGTGGTTTCTTCTTCTTTCCCAAGAGGCGGAGGGAAAACAGAAAGGGCTGTGGAGGCAGACAGATGTGATGAACCTGGCTCTATCTTTACAGGCTTCTGACCTTGAGATAAATGATTTCACCTTCCTGAGACTCTGGAGTGGACGTCTGTCGTATCTGCTGCCTAGCATCGCCTCCTCCTTCTTTAGATAACAAGATAACAGGTTTTTATGAGTGCAGGATCTACCTTCTACCTCTCTCAACCCAGGCGGTTCTGGTGAACGGGACTCCATTCCTGGATCCGGAGGTGGATCATGTGACCTGGGCCGTACCAGCCAGTTCACTTCATCCTCGTGGCTTCAGCGATTGGTTCAAGATGGTCACATGACCAACCCAGGCCAATCAGCGTCAAGGGGATCTATTCCAAGACTTTTGCTTGAGTTGAAATGACCAAGTGTCAATAACCTGGGAGCAATGACTCAAGATCTGCAGGTGACGACAACACAGAGGACAGCAGAGCCAATAGAGAGAGACTGGGTCCTGATGTTACCATTTGAACCCTGGCTGCAACTGGACTTGAAGCCAAATCTATGGGTGGATGTTTCAGTTTCGAAAGCAAATAAATTAATTTCTTTTGCTTAAGCTAGTTTGAATTGGATTTTTAGTCACTTGTCTCCAAAAATATTCTAACCCGTAATATCCTAATCCACCTCAATTTCCTCATCTGTGAAATGGGAAGAATGATGCCTACACCGTACAGTGTGTTCTGATGAGGAAATACATGAGAAGCTGTAGGTAAAACATCTACCACAGAGCCCTAAAGGTAATTTGGTGCTTGCAGTGACTGCTGTGGTTTGCCATGAGATGTTTCTTGGGACCAAGGCATTTATTCTCCAAGCTGTCAAGAGTTTTGGCTTCTGGGGACTCATAGCTTAGTCTCTTCCCTGGACTTGCCCTTGTTTATACCTCCCCCAGGGGCAGCCCACCCCCAATAAGTGGTCAATAGAGGGATGCAAATGCCCATTCCCCGTGTGTCAATTTGGGACAATTCTGAAGGGGTCTCCCAGCTCCACACCTCCCCACGGTACCACCAGAGGCCTCTGTTACTCTGCCCAATCCTGCATCTCTCGCTCTTTTCTGGATGTCGTTCCCAAGATCACCTCCTCAGTCAACCTGGCCAAAGATGGTGGTTTTTCACATTCATGCCCCACATCCTACTAGAGATGCCATCCTTGCTGAACAAAATCTTGTGCCCTGGACTTTTCCTTTGGCCTCCAGATCTACCAAAAATGATCTACCCCTTGTTGAACTCCATTCGAGAGACGTTCCTTGGGATTGTTCTATGCTTTAGAGCAGTGGTCCTCAACCAAGGGCAGTTGTGCCTCCCAGAAGACATCAGGCAATGTCTGGAAACATTTTTGGTCATCACAGCTCAGGGAAGGAGATGCTACTGGCATCTAATGGGTGGAAGCCAGGGATGCTGCTAAATATCCTACAGTGCACAGGACAGCACCCCACAACAGATAATTAGCTCTGTGTCTGCAAATGTTAATAGTACTGAGGCATAGAAACCCTACTATAAAGTTAATAGCTAATGGTAGCATTCTGTGTGGTAAAAGGTTATGTTTTAGAATGGGGCCCCATCAACCTTTATAACGAAATCTTTGATCACTCTAGATCCCTAAATAGCAACATTAGAAGGAGACTACCCACTTGTTGAGAGTTTAGGAAAGTCTTTATCTGGATAGAGGACTTAATAAATTTCTCAGGTCCTTATTTTTCTCAGCTGTAAAGTGGGGATAGGAACAGAACCTCAGGGCTTTTGTGAAAAAGGTATAAAGAATGTTATACATGTATAATATCCTGAGCAGGGTGCCCAGGACCTAGAAGCCACTCCATTTCAGCCACCATTATTATTTTATTATTATTAGTTACTGTGAAATTTTTCCAGTTGCTCTACTCAGGGGAAATGGATTGGCGGTTTGGGGAATAAAGGAGTTCACCTTGAACCAAAACAAAATATAAATGAAGTCCCAAGAAGGAGGCATTAGCTGGAGACAAGGAATCTGGTTCAGACTCCAGTTGCAAAGTTGAACTGTATATCCAAGGCATCGAAGCACTTAGGCCGAGATGGAGAGACCAGAGTGGGGAAAATACAGCCTGTCCTGGTTTTGTGGGGTCGTGAGTTTTGGACTAATCTTAGATGAAGCTTAGCAGCCATCAATAAAGAAGCCACGGTGAGATACACCACTGCAGGAATGATGAAATCTACCAAGTGAGATTCTAAAATTTTGGAGTCCTCTAACAGATCAGAGGGGCTTTGGTAAATTCCTCCTGAAAATAGTGATTGTTATTTATAGCTCCCTTTTATGAAACCCTCACTAAGTGCCAGGCAGTACACCCAGCTGAAAAGCTTCCTCTCTTCCTCACAATTACTCTCAAAAGGAAGTAACAGAGTTAATGGAATTATGCCTATTTTATGAATAAGGTAACAGAGACATGGAAAGATCAAATGAGGAAACTGCTATGTAATTCTCACAACACACATGCACTGGGGTGAGGAGAAAGGAGTATGTGCTTTGAGTCTGGGAGACCTTAGACTTTTCTTTCTATTAATTAGCATTCCTTTAGGGCGTAAGGTAACTAGGAAAATAAAAATAAAAAAAAGAACAACCCTGCCTAAACTAAATAGTGAAGTAATTAGAGGAAAGTCAATATTAACAAGCTTTTGTGATTCCAGGGACCCAAAGGCAGGGATTCAGAAGCCTCTGTCACTTAGCAATTTTGTAGACTTGTGGCCTGGAGGGAAGGGATGTGACACAGGAATCGATTCTTGGCCAGCTGATTAGTTAGTTTCTCGATAATTTCTGAACAGCCAACAGTCCCGAGGAAGCTCTTTCTTTTAGGAAATAGAGCCCCCTACTCTGCACGTATACAGAATTTGCAAAGGATGTTTTCTCTATTTCTCGACCTTGGCTACCCAAAGCACCAAACCAAGAATAGGATCATCACTCTCAACATAGTTGATACTAAATTCCCTCATCTCTGCAACTGGAGAAGGTAATGGAGCTCCAGGGCAGGTCTTGGGAGAATAAGTCAAGCTCTCCAGCCAGAACGAGCCTACGTATCTCCCTAGACTCTTCTCTCTGTTTCAAGACCTTTAAGAAGTCTGTCTCCAAGTGTTGTTGGTTCTACCTCTATGCTCCCTCTTCTGCCCACCCGGTCCTCTCCCTCCCCAGCCCATCAGGGTTAGTTCCCATCCTCAATTTCCTAGAAATCCTGCAACATCTTCCTAACGGGTCTCCCGGCTCCACGCTCCTTCTTCTCAGTCTATCTGCCCTTTACATGAAAGCCACAGCGAACTTTCTGCAGTTTTGATGGTACCATCGTCCTGTTTAGATAGTCCCAATACAATAGAGTAAAACTAAGCTCCTTAACATGACATAATATGCTCTGAAACCTAGGCCTTACCTACATTTCCAGCCTCATCTCTCACCCCCTTTTCCTCCAGGCCTCCATTATACGGACTGATTTTCAGTTCCCCAACTTCCTTACGTTTATACATGCAATTTCTTCTGTCTGAATTACCTTTTCCTTCCTTCTCCAAGCTTAATAAGATTAAACAACTGATTTAATTTTATTCACTTTTTTTAAAGGCTCAAGTGAAAGGTTAAAAATACCCTTAATTGTGTCAGGCACTGGTCCCTCTGCATTTCTGTGGCTTCCTCTTCTTGCCTCTTGTGGTGGTTTAAACCTATGTTCACAAATTCTTTGACACACCTTCCTTCAAAATGTAGAGCCTAGTTCTCTGCTCCTTGATTGTGGACCAAATTTATTGACTCGCCTCTAACAAATACCATGGGGCAGAATTGACGGAGTATGACTTTTGAAGCCAGACTATACTAGACATTGCTGCCCCTCCTTTCATTTTCTTGGATCATCCACTTTGGAGGAGGCTGTCTGCCATGTTGTGAGGACACTCAAGAGCCCACGGACAGGCCCCTATGGAGAGTAATTGAAGAATCCAGCCAACCACAGCAACATGGTGTGCGCCATCTTAGAAGTGGGGCTTCCAATGCCAGTCAAACCTTCAGATGACTCCAGCCCCAGCCAGCATCTTGACTACAACCTCATCAGAGATCCTGAGCTAAGCCACTCCTGAATTCCTGACTCACAGAAATTGTAAGCATAATACATTGTGATTTTAAGTCACTAAGTTTTGGGGTCATTCCTTATGCAGCAATAGATAACTAAACATCTCTAGAGCCCAGCTGCCTGGGTTCAAATCCTGGCTCTGCCCCTAACTAGCTCTGTGACTTTCAGCAAGTTCCTTCATTTCTCTGTGCCTCAGTTTCTTCATATGTTAGTGAAGGGAATGGTGTTAAATATTTCCTGGAGTTATTATGAAGATTGAGATAATACATATAAACTATATAGTTCAGTTCCCTGCACAAAGTGCTTAATAAATGCTTGCTATTATGGTGGCACCATCACATTCTACTGTAATTGTGGTTGAGATGTCTGTTCCACCACATGCAAGATCCTCAAGGGCAAGGTCTAAATTTTCATCCTTTTTTGTCACCTTCTACCTACCACACACCTGGTACATGGTACCTGCTCACTATGTGAATGGTAATAATTGAATGCATGTCTTTTAGATTTCTTCTGGAATCGGGAACCAGGATACCATTGCAGCTAAAAATTTGGAGTCTCAATTCAGACCTGGATTCTAGTCAGGGCTTTACTTATAGCTACATCTTATGACTGTGTGTCTTAGGTAAGTTATTTAACTTTGCTAAGGTTCTCATTGCTCATCTGTAAAATGAGGATTATATTAATCTCAACATTGTTCAGGTTATCGATTGCTGCATGACAAACTATGCCATTACAGAGGTACGTTAATCAGGGTTCTCCAGAGAAACAGAACCAATAGGAGATATAGATATAGATATGTAGAAAGAGGTTTATTCTGAGGGATTGGCTCATGCATTAAGGAGCCTGAGAAGTCCCACAATTTACAGTCTGTAAGCTGGAGGCCCAGAAAAGTCAGTCATGTAATTCAGTCGGAGTTGGACAGCCTGAGAACCAGGAGCACCAATGTCCAAGGCAGAAGACGGATGTCCCAGCTCAAGGAGAAAGAACAAATTCACCCTTTCTTTGTCTTTTTGTTCTATTGGGGCCCTCAATGAATTGGATGATTCCCATCCCATTGGTGAGAGCAATCGTCTTTATTCAATCTACTGATTTGAATGCTAATCTCTTCCAGAAACACTTTCACAGACACACCCAGAAATAATATTTTACCAACTATCTGGAAATCCCTTAGCCTAATCAAGTTGACGTATAAATTTAACCATCACATGAGGCTTAAAACAAAAACACATTTTCTTGTGCCTCTACAATCTAGGCAGAGCTCAGTAGAGAAGGCTTCTTGATGGCTACTCCCCTTTGGGCTGAGGATCTGCTTCCAAGATGGGTCATTCTCATGGTTTCCAAGTCAGTGCTGGCTTTTGGCTGGGAGTTTAACTGAGACTAAAGGCTGGAGACCTTGGTCTTCCCCCCGTAGACACCTTCATATGTCCTGGGTTTCCTCACAGCATGATGGCTGCGTGCAAAAGTGACTATCTCAAGAGAGAGAGCCAGGCAGAGCTGTATCTCCCATTTGGGGACAGCCTTGGAAGTCACATAGCATTATTCACCATAATCTATCATCCTAGGCAGTCACAAAAGCCACCTAGGTTCAAGGGGAGGGGACGTAGACTTCACCTCTTGTTAGGGGTGGCAAGGATCTGTAGGATATGTGAAACAGGAAAACCAAAGTGTCATGGCATGATGGTGAGAATTAAATAAAATAACGAATATAAAGTGCTAAGCTTGGTATCTGGCACAGAGTATGTATTTTATAAATATTGATGAGGGGAATGATAAATGATAAATTTCACATTTCCAAAGGGACTAGATCATGTGTTGTTAATCTCTATATCACCCGTGTGCAGACCATGGCAAGACACACAGTAGGTGTTCAATAAATGTTTGTTGGATAAATGAATGCATCAGTAAGCCTGGAACATAGTAGGTACTCAACAATTGTTTGTTGAATGGGTGAATACTTTGTCAGCAAAGTGAGTTTATAGTTCTTTAGAGATTGACTAAACCTGAACCGTCAACTGTCTTGGGTTCAGCCACCAGGCAAGTGCCTCAGCCTGTCTTTGGGGACATTAAGGACTGCCTAAGAGGGGCAAGTGTGCCCAGGTTGCGAGAGCTGTTATAACTCCAGGCTTGGGTTTCCCTTAACATTAATGCTGCCTCAGCAAGGGCACCTCCTTCACTGGCCAAACATTTTGGAAGACTCAAAGCTGCCTTGTTGCTCTGTTGTCTATCAGATAAATGACATGCCGAGAAATGGATTACTGCCTGAGAGAGGAAAAGACACAAATGGAAAGCCAAAAGTGGCCTAGATGGAGCAATGAAGACAGGATGGATGTGTTCATGCCATACCAAGGAGCTGATTAGGACAGAATGATGGCTCTGGAAAGCAAGTCTGGTTTCTCTGAACGTGGAATGGGATTTATCTCAAGTCTCATCATGGTCTTCTGCATCCTTATAAACCCAGACCAACTGCAGTGAACCTAAGACAAGTCATACCGGTGAGAAGATAGTTTATACCCAAATTGTGGTCCTCACTTACCTTGGGCCACTTCATTGCTAGACCCATGAGTTCTCACGAGCTTTGCTTTTCTAAGACACCTTCCTGATAAGCTCTGTTAGATTCTTTTAAGTATCCGACAAATCTATTGGAACTTATACCATGTGACATACACTGCACTTGTCCCCAAAATATAAATTCTTGGAAAAATCATGGGCTTTGGAGGAAATAGACACTCTTTCATGCCAGCCCTGATCCTGGCATTTACCAACTGTGTGACATTGAGCAACTCACATAACTTTTAGAATTGAGCTTTCTCATCTGTAAAATGGGACTGACATAAGTCTTGGGGACTTGTACAGATTAGAGAAGTGAGCATGAAGTTTACAGCATACAGTAAGCAATCAATAAATGCTAGGTCTTCACATTATTATTATTGTAACCCTGATGATACCATTCTTTTCCTCAAGGCAGTCTCAGAGCTGACACATTTTGAGGTCATTTATGTGTGTTCTGTTTATGTACCAATAGACAGCATCTCCAAGAGGGCAGGGTCTATATCTCTCCTTTGGCATCTTCTATGAATCCAGTGTTGCTGGGTGTGCAGTAGACACTCAATTATTGTCCATTGAATATGCATATGTATATGTTTAGGGATCATATTAATAATCATATGGAGCTTGATACTGACAGTAAGGATGTCTAAGGACTCATGCAACTTGTTTCTTTCTCCACACTCATTATCTTAAGGTAGAATAGCTTCTAATGGCCAGGCATCAGCACCATGCCTTTCTTTTGCCCCTTTGCTTCTATGTTAATTGTGTTAGAACCCCTCCATCAAGGTCTCCAGACATGATACATGGGGTCAAGCACAGCCTAATATTAGCAAACACCAGGCTGGAAAAGGTGAAGAGGAATTCACATTTCCCTCTCCTCTGAAATGAAAACTTTCTCTATCTGATGTGTAAACTCCAGGGATTTCAGATTTTGATGTATGACTTGGGGCCCCAAATAATCTGGTTATGGCTTATTTGGAAAAACAAAGGAGATAAGACCCCCTGAAAAAAGAGAATAAAAAATCAATAGGTTAGGACATCTCCAGGCAAAGGGTGAAGGTTATAACTTATCCTGTTTCTCTTGATAATGCTCCCTTTGTATCCTATTCCCCTTGTCATATGCGTGGTGACATGGGAAAAGGAGAGTGGAATTGAGGGACCGAGAGTAGAGGTGTGTTTTATAAAGTTTTGTAGTATCCTTTCTCCCTGAGGCATGCCTAGACCAGGACTGTGCTTGATTTGTAAGGCATGGGCACATGCTAAGAATATCTAAGATCCTTCCAGTCAAAGAATATCCATAATTTTTACTATATCCCAAGACCCCAAAAGAGCCACAATTGTTGGAAGGAAAGGGTGAGCCATAATGGAATAAGTGTCCCCAAGAGGTTTTTCTTATTGTTCTCTGTGTTTCCTTCAGATTTGCCTTGGTTCAACAAATTGACTGGTAGGATGAGTACATCAAAGTTGGAACGTGTCTTTGTTATCCGTCACTGTATCCCCAGTGCTTAGTACAGTGTACAAAATATAGTAGGTGTTCAGTAGGTTAGTTCATCCATTCCTTGAACAAATATTGCAAATAACTATTGACCTTCTAATGCCATGTCAGACATTGTCCTTGACATAAATGAAGGAAAGAAGGAAGGAAGGAAGGACAGAAGGAAGGGAGGTAGCAACTGAGAAACTCTCCCTAAGGTCTTGCTGAGAGAGATCCCAGTCATATTTCTTATTTCTCATATAGAACCATTATTTCATTCAATTTTCTTCTTGTTTCTTGGGTAAATTACTTGGACCTTCAGGTCCTGTATGGGGGCTGTCTTAAGCATAAAGGGTGGCAATAGGAAGTTTTGAGGACTGTATTTATTGGTGGCTGAGTAACCAATACAAAGAAACTCAGTTAAAGAGGAATTAACGTTATAGATGGCAAAATGTTCTAGGTCAAATAGACAAGGACAGGGGAGAACAAAGAGAAGCTGGAAGGGTGAAAGGCTGTACAGAGCTGGTATCTGTATAGAGAATCAGTCAAAGGGAGGCATTCAGAACTTAGGCTGTGAGCTGCAAGTATGTGCAGGGTCTTTCTTTTTATGTGGCGACATGGGCAGGTGTGTGGCTGCGAGAGTTAGATAACTATGTAATTAGAGGGAACAGAAAAGTCCCCACAAGGACACTCTCATTTCTGACACCAATAGCAAGTTCAAGGGGTCCCCAAAGCCATCCTTAGTTTTGATGATTTGCCGGAAGGATTCACGGAACTCACTGAAAGCTGTTATACTCACAGTTAGAGTTTACTGTGAGGAAAGAGCACAGATGAAAACCAGTCAAGGAAGGAAGTGTATAGGCAGACACCAGGAAAAGTTTCAAATTTGGAGCTTCAATTGTCTTCTCTCCATGGAGTAATGGGCAGTGTGACTTTCCTAAGATTGATGTGTGACCATATGCACAGAGTATTGTCGACCAGGGAAGCTCATCTGAGCTTTTAGGGTCTTTATTAGGGTTTGATCACACAATGCTCACATGACAGAAATTCTGGAGTTAGAACTGAGAGTGTAGGGCTGACCATTAGTCTTCAGCTCCTTTGTAGGTGGAACTGATACTCTGTGGCCCAAAGCCTCCATTATAAATCATGTTTTTAGACCATCTCGTGGCCAGGGTCCCCAGGCAAAGAAAGACACTCTATCAGGCATGACATTTCAGGAGTGTCAGGATTACATCCCAGTAGCCAAGCGCAGAGGCTAGATCTCTCTTTGGGTAACATTAATTCTTCACTGCACAATGGCCTTAAAGAACAGACATTGGCATCCCAGAATTGCTCCAGGGAATCATTCATTCATTCATTCATTCATTTCTCTGTGCAAAATACTGTGCTAGGCGCCGTAGGGGATGTGATTCTTGCGCTGACTCAAATGTGAGCAGTAAAGGGAGACATGAAGCAGATGGAAGATGGAAAAGTGATAGAGAGGGAAACCATAAACTTTAAGTGCACAGTCTAGAGGGAAATAGCACCCCCGGTTCTTACTCCAGAAGGGAGAGAATGAGAAAGTCCAATCACGTGACCAGGGCATGGTGGCAAGTCATTCAGATCCATAGGAAACAGGCAGAGAGGAGTCACTGGCCAGATCTTTGTCCCATTTTTTTTCTTTCTAGCACTTACTACATCTGAAATTACCTTGTTTACTTATTACAAACACTTATTACAAAAACTTATTACTTATTACAAACACTCCCAGTAGAATAAGAGAGGATGTTTGGCTGTCTTTCTCACCACTCTATTGCCCGTTCCTGGAAGAGTGCCTAGCACAAGGTAGACACTCATTATTCATTTGTTAAATGGATTTTATCCCAACCCCATGCCACAAGAAGGATCCCTGAACTTTCTACCTACTGTGGCTTAGGTTTCCTCCCCTAAATCAAAGGGAAACTCACAACCACCAACAGAGTCCAGCTCCACATCAACACCCCTTCATTTCTTCCAGCAGGGGAGTGATACATTGTATCAGGGCAAACAGGAGGCTGCTGGTAGTGTGGTTCATTTGTCCATTTAGATCCACTTGAAAGCTGAGGGGTAATTGTGGGGGGAAACCTGCTGCCTTTAACTGTAAAAGCTCCACACTAAGTTTGTAAAGAATCAGGCACTCAGCTTCATGTTTTTACATCTTACACATGAAGGTATTTTGCAAAGGGTTGAATAAACATAATTATCAATTTCCACATGCATATTATGATTCAGCTGGGGTCAGGCAAATGCTCCCTAAACACAGGCTGTTTTGACAATGGCAATGAGCACTTCCACTCACTTCTCTCATCCATGTGCAAATTTGTGTCACTTTCTTTTGACTCCATTTTATCGATTTACAAGTAAATCCCTGGTGAATGCGAAATACTGAAGCTCCTCTTGAAATCAATCCAGTTGGGGATGGGGCACAAAAAGGAATTTGACTTTGCTTTCTGCAGAGGAAATTAGAGATGCATCTTGTTTGGGGTGGGGGGTGTATAAATTGGCAAGGGATGATGCGGGCAATGCAGAGGTGCTCTTCTTTTGTTTACTGGGAGATAAATTCAGACAAAGGCTGGGGCGGGGAAGATGCAAAATATTGAGAAGAGGAATCTTTTGTTCTGGAGAGGGAACGTGTACTAAATTATGTATATAAAATGAATTTGGATAAGTGGTTGATAAAGGTATAATTATGCGGTTATATATATTTGGAAATATTCTGGTGTAGAAATTGAATGGACTAAAATAGCAGAGTAGAACACGATTTGGGCAGTAAGGTAGAAAAGAAGTGGCTGGTTATGTTTCTGTGGTAGCGACAGTGAGGTGAGCCAAGAACACAGGTGGAATTCACCCAGGTGGAGTGGAGTGTCCTATCAGAGGTGAAAAAATAGGCAAAACTCCAAATTGACTGGCTCTGAGAACCCTCTTCCCTCAGGCTAATGCCTTTGTAATGAAGAAAGCCACGTACCTCGAAGTATAGAGTAATCAGCGGCAGAACAATGTGGGTCCAGCAGTTCCATTTGGAAGAAAGTCTAAAGTGGAGTATAGAAGATGCTTTCTCCTTCCTTCTCTCCATTCCTACTGATCCACATCCAATGGCTAACGCCATCTAAGGGGCTACAAGGCACAGTGTGGCTTCTTTTCCTTGAGGCAGTGTATACACAGGCATCAGAGCAAGTCTGCCTGGATTTGAATCCCAATTCCATCTCTTACTACCTGTATGACTTTGGGTAAGTTAACTTTCTGACTCTGTTTCCCTCTTCTGTAAAATAAGGATGACAACCAACATCTAGAGTTATTGCGAGACTTACATGAGTTTGTGCAATGCCTGGCATGTAGCGAGCAGTCATCAAACATTTTCTGTTATGATATTTAATACTTTAAGGAGAGGACCCGTGAGTGTGAGTCTATGTGGAAAGTAGAGGGGTAGCAGCAAAGGGAAAACCCCTTCCTGAAGTGCTTCTCACACTCTGCCAACATCTCTTAGTCCTTTTTCCTTCTGCATGAATCTTTGCCCTCCATTTTCTCCTTAGTGGTTTACATTGACATAGTTTCTCATTCACTTCCAAAAGCAAGCATGCAAAGAAACAAACACTTATAGGGAAAGAGGGTGTACAAGGGTTTTGGAAACCTCAAACTTTATAAACAGTATACAGTTGGTCACATATGTCCTGAAGGGGGAGCCATTCCCTTTCCCTCTTGTCTCCTTACAACCAGTCCCTAAAAGAGAAAGTTCTGTCCTCTCAAAGGGATCAAGTAGATATGGTTGCCATCTCATTACCTCTGACTGGTACCCCTTGAAGGGGGAAGAGTTCCTTAGCTGATTTATGAGATTAAGGGATTATAACATAAGTTGGACCAGCCTTCTCTATTGGAAAGGATTAATGTGCCAAAGGTACCTCTCTACTCTTGATGAGTGAGGTGAGCCATGGTCTTTCATGCAGCTGGTTGGACAACGACCAACCAGACCTAAACCTTCCCCTATGTGTGTCCCTATATCATTTAGCAACTGGCATAAAACAAAGTACCTTAAAGCTTAGTGGCTTAAAACAACACTCATTTATTATTTTTTTCTGAGTCTGCGGACTATCTGGGTAGTTTTGCCAGTTTGGGTGGACTCATTCATGCATCTTCAGTCTGCTGGAGGGTTGGCTAGGGGCTGACTGGTCTATGACAGCCTTGCTCTGTTCCATGTATCTATCATCCTCCAACAGGCTAGCCCAGGCTTGTTCTTGTGATGGTGGCAAGAACCCCAGAGTGAGTAAACCTAGTTGTATAAGAGGACAAGAAGAGACCTCCACATACTTTCAAGCCTCTGATTGCATGAAAAGTGCTATAATTATCTTACAAAACAAGTCAACTATCTGAGCCAGAGAACTACCGAATGACACACGAAGGGTGCAGATACAGTCAGGCCATTCACTGGGGCCATTGATGCAATCAATCTACACCAGTCCCAAGGTCTGCAGTGTGGGAGTTGGGATATACACAGGATGCAAAGGTGAGAACAAACAGTCTTACCTGGGGAGGCTAGGACTGCTTTATAATGAAGGAGATTCTTGAGCCAAGCTTCAGAAGAAGAGTGTGTCTTCTTTAAGAGGAAGAGAGCAATCCAGGAAGAGAGCACAGCTTCTGTGGAAGCTCAGAGGCTCACACCTTGGGGCACTGGAGCAACTGGCAGTAGCTCAGCCGACCAAGCACAGAGGTGCCTCGTGAAAGCTGAGGTTGAGCTAAATAGCTTAGGTTTATCCTGCTGGAAACCATGGGAGGTTTTTATACTGTTGAATGACGTGATCTGCCTTTCTTTGGGAAGATCACCCTATCCAAGGGCTAGGAAGAGGGGGAAACGCCTTACACTCAACTGATCTATAAGTCAGGAGAATTTTACTGTTAAATAATGCTCTTTCCTCCACCCACCCCACTTTGTTTAGTCCTATTGTTCCTGTCAGGAACACAGCTAAGTGGTTCTCATTCACAAACCTGGAAGCCAGCTCTTTTCATAGTCATCAGATGATAACACGTCCGGACCCTGGCCATGAAAAAAAAAAAAAAAAAAGAACAGCAGAAATAATGGCTGGAATAAGAAGCAAGACCCCAGTTTGAGGCTCTTTCTTGCATTTTCATCCTGAAGCATCTATAATTAGACTGGGGAGAAAAGATTTCTTTAATTCGTGTTATTTCATGCAAGATCGTTAGCAGTATTCAGTCCTACTTTTATTACTCCCGTGCACGCTACCTCTGTAACAGTTGAGAGCAACAATGGGGCTTTACTTATCTTCAGGAAGCCAGCCCATTCTTTTGATGAAGGAAAAATGGCCCCAGCCCCAGGTTGCCATAGACACTGGAGAAGGCTGTCGCCACAGCCGCAGCACACCTATTTCCTGGTGACATGCAGAATTAGAGGTATTGCGGAGTCAAGGGGAAAACTAGCTGATGAAACAAAGGGTCCCTTCAGCTCCCCCTGACATACTGCTTTGCAGGAGCAGCCTCCCTGGGCCCCTTCTCCATCTCCCCCACTTCCTAAAGCCAGGTGAATAGATTTGAATCCCACGGATGGAGGCAGTAACCTCCACGCATGGCTCAGTTCATGGACAGAGCAAAGACCTTCCTGAAACCAGGTCGGTGGTTTCCTGTGGTTACAAACTTCTCGATGTGCCCATAAACCCCAAAAGGCCTGTCACCTGCCTGTGTCCCCACACTCCTCAGTCACTCTGCTACTCCCATGCTGTCTCCTTTGAGTTCATAAATCTGCAACTATGTCCACCTAGGGGACCACTGTCCCCTCCCTAAATTCTCTCCCTCTTTCCCTTTGTGTGGCTGGCTCCTTCTTGTTCCCCAGGTCTCAGTTGGGAGATCATTTCTCCCTGCGATCCTGCCTGACCATTATATCTAAAATAGTTCCTTCACCCCGGTTATTCTCTATCACATCATCTGGTTCTTGCCTGGTAGTTTTCACAATCTATAATTATCTTTTTTTTCACTGTTTGTTTATTTATGGCTGGTCTCCCCCACTGGGGTGCAAGCTGCATAAAGGCAGGTGCCCGATTGATGGATGTGCTTATCTCTGCTTGGTTTCTTCCCAAAGCAGACGCTGAGGCGAGGATTCAAGTGCAAGTGGTTTTTCTGAGAGATGAAGGAAGAGCTGTTGGGAGATGGGAGTGACACAAGGAAGGGAAGGGCTGTGATAGCCAGTTGCCATAGACTGGTGACTTATAAACGACAGAAATGTATTGCCCACATTTCTGGAGGCTGGAAGTCTGAGACCAGGGTGCCAGCCTGGTTAGGTTCTGGTGAGAGCTCTCCTCCAGGTTGTAGATGGTCGACTTTTCGTTATATCCTGGCACAATGGGAAGGGAGCTCTCTGGGGGTCTCTCTTATAAGGGCAATAATCCCATTCATGAAGGCTCCACCTTCAGGACCTAACGATTTCCCAAAACTCCCAAATACCGTCACGTTGGAGATGAAGTTTTAACATATGAACTTTGGGGAACACAAACATTCAGTCTATAGCAGGTGTGTTGTCAAGTGACTTACCATTGGGACAACTGGAGTACAGTCCCCCTGGGGAACTCTAGGAGCTAGCATAGAACACACACGTCAGAGTTGCCCCACCTGAGGAGCGACAGAGCTGGGGTAGTTACACAGCAGCTCCTGTCAGTCCCTGAGGGCTCTTCCCAGGGAACGGGAAGTCTCCAGCACGGTCAGCCTGCCATGTCCTTGGGCAGAGTGGGCTCTTGGGGCCAGAGGAAATCTTCAAGTGAAGAGTTGTGTTGTGGATGCTGGTGCTGAGAGTTGGGTTGTGTGTACCATATTGATAAGGTGTAAGAGGAGGGGATGCTAACAGCATCTGTTAGAGTGCTCTCTAGACATCTTTTCAATGAATGAATGTTTGCTATGCCTTTTGCTGTGGCTACTATCTGACCCTCAGCCTAACAGGGCAGACAACGAGCACACACCAAAGATGAAAAAGAATACATTTGGGGCTCAGACAGAGCTGGGTTCAAATCCAGCTAGGTGACTTTGAACAAATTCCATGACCTTTCTGAGTCTGTTTGCTCATCTGTAAAATGGGAATAATAATGCCTACCTCCCAGGATTATTGTAAAATCATAGAAATAGTATAAACCATGTTTATTATTGTGTCTGGCATATAGTAGGTGACCAATAAATCTCATTTCCCTCCACCATGTAATAGGAGCAAGTTCTACAGGGCAGTGTGTGGTTCAGGGATAAACTGGACAACAAAAACTAGGAGACCCATAAAAGTCAGAGTGGTCATGAATGGCTTCTAGAGGGGGTGGATATGTTTTGAAGAATGGGTGGGGTCAGCACGGATGGGAGACTATCAGTTGCTCACCATGTCTTAGACCCAGTGGGAGGCACTTCATGTATGTAATTCCTCATCTGCCTACAGCGTAACCCTGTGAGGTAGGTATTATTAACCCTCTGCCTTCAACCCTGAAGATGAAAAAACTAAAGGCTAAGTTACTTACCTGAGGCCACTTAGCGGGTAAGTAGCAGAATATGGACTCAAAGTAAGAATGGTCTTTGGAGAGCTTCGTAGGGAAGAGAGGATGTGGTTATTCCCAGAAGGTGCCTATGACCTACACGTGGGGGCAGGACATGTGGGTGAGAGCAACTTAACAAGAGTGATAGGAAATACATGGAAATAAGGGGCTGGCCAAAAAGCCTGTGGACGAAAGTCAAGTGGGGGCTTTATATAACTAAAAGGATGCAAGGGTCAACATGCTGTGTTTTTTAAATTGAGGTGAAATTTACATACAATGTAGTACACATGTATTGATGCTACAACCCGATGAATTTGTACCTCTGTGTACACCCGTGTGACCACCACCCAGATCAAGGTACAGACTGTTTCCATCACTCCAGAAGGTTCCCTCGTGCCCCTTTCCAGTCAATAGCCACTCCCTACCCCCTCAAAATCACTTTTCTGACTTTAATCACCAAAGATTAAAATTTTAAAGTCAAATCTTTTCAAAGTATGAAAGGAATACATGTTTGTTGTAGAAAATTCATATAGTGACAAAAAGATTGACAAGAGTGAGTTAAATGGCCCAGAATCCTAGAAGTAGTAACCACTTTGAACATTTTGGTCTAGTACTTGCTGTCTTTGTTGCACATTCTTTATTTTAACTTGAGACCATATCATATATCCAATTTTATATTCTGTTTTTTTAAACTAACCCTTAGGAGGTAAGCATTTTCCCAGGTTAATTACAAATTCTTTGTAAGCTTCATTTTACATGGCTTCAAATATTCCATTCAGGAATTCAGCAAAAAGTACTGACCAGTTTCCTGGAGGTTGGCTATTTTAGTTTGCTTCCAATGTTTTGCTGTAATGAATGCCTTTTTCCATAATGCTGTCTGGGTTTCAGACTGTTTATTAGAATGGGAGTGGAAGTACTGGGTTAAAATAATCCATATTCTTCAAACCCTAGATACATCTTGTCAGTCAGCTTTCCAGAACGGATCTACTTGGGTTCCTCTCATTTGGGCACTCAGAGGGCACCCATCGTGCTTCACACTCACCAGCATCAAGCACCATTGTTTTGGGGTTTTTTTTTTTTTTTGAACCTTGAAGGACTATCTGGGGATGCTCAGAAAAGCTCTCAAACTAAAAGCTCTCTTCAGTGTCTCCACTCTGGAGAACAATGCCGGTTTATTTTTTCTCTCATGTTCTGTTACGTTGAGATATTCTGAATAGGTGACCTCAGAAATCACTTTGGTTCAACATCTGGCGCCATCAATGAACAATGAGTAGGGAGGACAAACAAGGGACATTTGTGGCCTCCTTGGAGCAGGGTCACAGATGGCCTCCTGTTATATAACCTCCTTCAGAAGAGTACATTCGGTTGATCTCTCATTTCATCATGGGCGTGGAGGAGGGAGAAGCTGACAGAGCCCGTCTGTGACTTGGGCAGCTGGGGAGGGTAACTTTGTGAGGATGGGAGCAGCGTGAGAGCTGATAATTGCAGCGTAGAGCGCAGCTGAGGGGCATAATGATCAGGACCAACCTACCATTTAGGTCAGACTCGATAATGGCCTTTGAAGGCAAGTTCCGTTATTTAAAATTACCCTCCCATTCCCGGAAATCTGGCCTTTTGCACTGGAATAAAAGGCCAGGGTATGTGTGCATGCTCTCTATCGGACAGTTCCAAACTCGCTTCCAGGAAAACACTCCGGTGAATATTTTCCTCCACTACAAGAGGGAAAATCACTTCTCCTAGACTTTCAAAAAGCCCAAAGGAGTAAGTTCAATGATGGTGTGTCTGAGATCAAGATGTTCATGTGAACAGAAGGTCTCCATCTAAACCCCCTTGAAAGTACTGCTTCCTTGCCTGAGGTGAGATACCCCGGGCCTGTCCTTATTGCACATGGCTTCCCTCTCCAGGTTCTCCTCCAGGTGACTTTGGATCACATGACGGTCACCATCACCCAATTATTTTTGCACCTCTATTCTCAAATCTGTCATGTTAAAATGATAGGCAGGGCCGGCCCCATGGCCGAGTGGTTGGCTTTGCACGCTCCGCTTTGGCAGCCCAGGATCTTGCCGGTTCGGATCCTGGGCACAGACATGGCACTGCTCATCAGGCCATGCTGAGGCAGCATCCCACATGCCACAACTAGAAGGACCCACAACTAAAAATATACAACTATGTGCTGGGGGGCTTTGGGGAGAAAAAGGAAAAATAAAATCTTAAAGTGATAGGCACTCAATAATTTTTGTTGTGAAAATGGGTGTGTGTATATGCTTGTTTTCTAGGATACATTATTAGGCGCCATAGTTTTATCCACAACAGTAGTTAATGACAGTTCTGTGACAGTCTTTCAATAGCTAGGCAGGAAAAAGAAGTTTTTTGCATATAAACAGTATGCAACTGGTGAGTTTATGCTAAGTCTCTTATACCATGACATTCTTGGTTCCTTTGCATTTATTCTGTGATTTGCTGTGTTCAATGCACCCCCTCCACCCCCCCAAAAGAAAATGATTCCAGTTTCCATGGAGATTAGACTGGGACTAAAAAGGAAAGTGCCTGGATGCTGGACAGCCCAAGGAGCCTGAATCTACTCATAGATGCAGCACGTCTGCAGGTGCCCTTCCTTCCCCCACCTGCCCCATGGTGCTAGGTCAGCTGCCCCCACTGCAGTCATGCCTTGAGGCCAGGAACTGGGCACCAAGTGACCACCTTTCTACATGTCTCTGCTCCTCTCGCAGCTCCTGCCACCTCCTCGGGACACAGTGAACGTGTAGGGTGCAAACCCAAAATGCCACTTTTAGACTTAGGAACCCTCCTGTTGCCCCTGCAGCTTCAAAAACACCTCCCTCCCCCAATCCACATATCTCTTAATGGATTTTTGAGAATAAAAATCTGAAAGGGGAATGGGGATGTCTTCAGTTTTGGCCAAACACACTCAAGGCAAAGGCACACAAATGCCAGGCTGCCTTCTTCAAATGGGGGTGGGGAGAAAATACAAAATATAAAACAAAATACAGGTGGATTCTATTCTTCCTGATTCCCCCACAGCCACACACACACACACACACTCTCAACAAATTGTCCTGCCATACAGATGTGTTCTCTTAATTCCTATTTATCCTTCAAAACCCCAGCTCAGAATCTTATTCTTTGGGACACCTTATTTATGCAAGTCCACCAGTTCAAAAAAAATCACCTCCCCCTTACACTGACCTTGTTTTATTTGCCTCACTGAACTCATGACACCAAGTTAGATTTTTGGTTTTTATAAACCATGAGTGACTTGTAGGCAAAGACCAATGTTTTTCCCCCATATTTGCCTCCCTGGGGTTTAACTCAGAGTCAAGCACACAATTGGTGCTCAGTAAATGTTTTCAATTATGTTAAAAATTACGGTAAGTCTGCCCCCTAGTTTCTAGAAATAATAATACTCACAATGCCCACTTACCATGTGTTAGGCGTTATTCTAAGCATCTCTTTTGTACTCACTAAATCCTTACCAGTCTGGAAGATAACATTATTATCCTTCATTTTACAGATGAGGAAATAGAGGCTCAGAGAGGTTCAGCAACTTGCCTAAAAGTCACACAGCTGGTAGGTTGCATTTAGGACTTGAGTTCAAGTCATCTGGCTTCAAGTAGAATCCATGAGTTTATCCTTTCACTGTTTTATATTGTGCCCTGAATAATGACATAGCACTGGGACTTAAGACCAAAGGCTTCAATCATAGGAAAAGGGCAGTGAATAAAATGATTTCAAATTGACCTAAGAATAGGCTCCCTTTCCACCATCACTAATACTCATGCCAATATATGTTCGTCAAGTTTTCTTTCCTTTTCTCCTTCTACAAATACTTATTCACTGACTACCATGTTCCAGGGACTGTTTTAGAAATTAGCTTTCAGAAACGACAGAAAAGGACACAGCCTTTATCTCCAAAAGCTTAGAATCTAAATTCATTTCCATTTAATGCTCTTTCAACAAACATCTCCCGAGAACCCCCTTTTGTGCCAAGATCGCATGAGGTCCTGGAGATTCAAAAATGAATCAGGAAGAGTCTGAGTTCCTCAAAGAATTCATAAGTGGTAGGGGAGACAGACACAATAGCCATAATTAAAATGGGAAAGGGGTGAAAAAGAACAGAAATCCATGTGAGGGAGACTGAGCCCAACTCCAGGACTCTACAGAATACTTTCTGGAGATATGGCTGCCCCTGATTCTGGAGGGATCCACAAACGTGATGCAGGCGGAGAAAGTTGGGACAGCCCCAGAAAAGGCATGGAGATGAGGAATAATTCTGTTTGTCTGCCTGCAAGCAGTTTGGTGTTCCTGGAACAAAGGCAGACGCAATGACAGGAGATGAAGCTGGAGAACATAGCAACATGGACAACAGAACGTGCTGGAGAAATAAAGAAAATATTTCCACGCAACCTATGAGAACTTCCATTTTCTACATCATATTTAACAGACATGAAAAGGAAACAAAGGGGTCTTCATGAAGGCAAGGGGAGGGGAGCTTCCTTCTGGGACAATTATGGAAAACATAGATCTTGGGACATAGCTGTTATATGGGTAATTATTGCTTCTCCAGGCCAAAAAGTACTTCAGATAAGTAACTGGACTTCCAGGCTGGACTCCTACTTGTAGGGGAAGAAAACTGCCCTTAAACAAGATTGATGTTCAGATTATTCCATAAGCAACAGAAAATAATGTCAAGGGGGAGAAAAATGAATAAAGACAGCCCTGAGAAGAATAATGAAGTGGCGTTAGTAGGTGGTTTATGATGCGTGCCATTTTGTTAATGTTAAGCTTTCCCAGGTGTGTCATATAAGTCACAGAACAAGGCGATGGATGGGAGTTTTATTTTCTTGTGTGAAACAACGAACCCCTATGAACTAAATAAAAATATAAGGACTTGGGAACATGGGGAGTTGATTATGAGGGCATAAAATTCATCAAAGGGATTATGTCCCACCACGTAGCGACAAAAATAACCACCGCCATTTATATTCGTTTGCTACTTTAAGATCCTTCGGTGCTTTCGCAAGGCATTACTTCCTGTGATCTTCTCTCAGCCCTGAGGAGTGGAAATGGCATCTTCCCCATCTTACAGATAATGGAGAATGAGATGGACGGGGCTTGCTCAAGGTCTTGCAGTCTATCAGGCGGCAAACTGGAATTCAAACTCAAGCGCACTGACTCTAAAATGAATTCATTTTGTCTGCATGACACCCTCCCCCAGACACCCCCTGCTAGCAAATGTCATCTGAAGAAGGTTAGTTAGAACTCCTCCATCCCTCTAATTCCAAAGTCACATTTAACCAGCAACCTTCATAAAATCTCTTCAACACAGGTGAAAGTCATATATGTGGAATAGTTGAAATTCCAATAACGTTGTTTTCTACTTTTCTCCAGTGAACTTCCCCAGAAGAAATGGCTTGTTATCTCAAAAAAAAAAAAAAGGGTAGTGAGAAGTCCTCTTATGGGCACCTTAATACTGTCTGTTCTTGCCTTCCAGTGAGTTATAACTCTGGAGGAGCAACGCAGCCTCTGGAAACTGGAGGAGAGGCAAGTAAATTCAGCTGCCCTACCCCCTACCTAGTTTTGTTTTGTTTTGTTTTATTTTTGATGAGGAAGATTGGCCCTGAGCTAAGATCTGTGGCCAATCTTCCTCTTTTTCTTTTTTTTGCTTGGGGAAGTTTATCCCTGAGCTAACATCTGTTGCCAATCTTTTTCTTCTCTTTTTCTTTCTCTTTCTTCTCCCCAAAGTCCCCCAGCACACAGCTGTACATTCCAATTGCAGTCCCTTCTAGTTGTGCTGTGTAGGATGTTGCCTCAGCATGGCTTGACAAACAGCACCAGGTCTGTGCTCAGGATCTGAACCCGTGAAACCCTGGGCCACCAAAGTGGAGCACGTGAACTTAACGGCTTGGTCATGGGGCCGGCCCCAATCTTCCTCTATTTTTCGTATGTGGGACGCCACCTCAGCAAGGCTTGATGAACAGTGTGTAGGTCTGCACCCAGGATCTGAACTGGGGAACCCTGGGCCACTGAAGTGGAGTGCACGAACTGAACCACTACGCCACTGGGCCGGCCCCAACCCTAACTAGTTTTATATTATTTGCAGAGTGTGTTGTTTTGAGCCATTTCTCTCATTTTTAACTTCTTATTTTGAAATAGTTATAGATTCACTGAAAGCTGCAAAAAATAGTACAGGGAGTCTCACGTACCCTTCACTCAACTTTTCCCAATGGTAACATCTAATAGATCTATAGTACAATATCATTGCAAAACGCCTTTAATTTTTTTTTTTCTGAATTAGTTGGCAAAACTAAAACAAAAGCAAGGAAACATCGGCAACAAAATGAAGAGATCTAACAGAAAAGTTAGAGTTCCGGTCTTTCCTGGAAACGTGGAAGATCTGGAGCTCCTGCATGGGCACGATTGATGGCTGACTAGTGGCTGCCCCTTGCCAACAGGCAAGCACTCTCCAGGTCTATGAAGCTTTGTTCCCTGGCATTAACTGCCTGGCCTCTAGAGGCAGCTGAGTTTTAATTGCATTCTTCAGAAGGGGAAATTTAGAATGATCTTGGGGTAGCACTTCCCTTAAGACGTGGAATTATACGGCTTCAGACCCACGCAGGACAGCTCCAGGCCAGAACACCTCTGAAACCAGGGTGCTTAAGCTGGGGTCCACAGATCCCTATGGTTGGGATTTGGTCATTCAAGGAACCTTGGGAAAGTGTAGGACATTTTTGTGCCCCTAGGATCCTAGAAGATTTACGCTTTTTCAGTTTAGAAGGATAAGTGATCCTTGCTTACATTTCCTCTTCTATGATTCAGCTCACGCCTCCCCTACAGACAGAAGTGGAGTTCCAAGCACAAGCACACCTCACATATACATTTTTTTCAACTGCTTTTATCTTTCCTTGGGTCACTGTGGAATAAAATTTATTCCTTCTCTGCCATCTACTGCTCCTCTCCAGGCCCCGGTCCCTACCACTTGGTCTCGTTATTGCTGTCATGAGTTGGATTAATCCCAGGACTCGCAATATGCCCATAGCCCTTCTTTACACCAAACACATGCAAGGTTTAGGCTAATGGAAAAGACGTTTGGAAAGGAAATTCGAAGCAGAGAAAGGGCGACCGTGAACAGAAAAACTGGGAGACAAGCTAAGAGATAGTTCAGTTTTGACATTTTTCAGATCTGAATGTCTTGTATTTGCTGTTCTAAAGCCAGACAATGGCAAAGGCCTTCTTTCTCCTTCTCTTCCTCCAACGGAAGGTCTTAAACTCTGTCTCTGATTCCCAATGCCGCAGGAAACTGGATAGATGGAATCGAGTGACCCACACCTCTCCCCTTAAGCCAAAGAGAGAAAGAGAGGGACACTTCTGGGGAAAGTGAAGGTGATAAAGGGATAAGGGTGCCATGGGTTAGGAATGGGAAGCAGAGGAGATATAAAGGGGAGAGGTTTCCTTCTAAGGAAAGGGAGTCCCAAGTATTTAAAATGAACCCACTCCCCGCCCCCACCCCTACACTATAAAAAGCCATCTGCAAACTCTTAAATTCTGTGGGGGCATTTGATGGGTTAATAGTAAGACTGCCTATTTACCCAGTCCCTCCTTCTTCAATAAGGGGAAAGACTGTGCCCCTCCCAGAACGCACATGCTCCTCTGTTGTGCCTGCCTGAGTATTAACTCAGCCCCTAATAGCATTTCATCTAATCATAGCCCCAGCTGCCCATGCTGGTAAATCACTGAGATCACTGCCCTTCTAATGGAAAGTTTGGAAGGTCAAAAAAAACCAGAGTTGGCTCCCAACTGGGCTTTTGAAAGCTGACCTTTTATTTCCTCCATGGCACTGCGGCAGAAGAGAGCGCTCCTTTCCCAAGAAGGTCCCTGTAATTGGGTTTAACACAATGGCTGGGGTGGAGATGCCTGGTGAGGTGGGGACTCAGATTCAAATTCAAGGAATGAAAGATTCAAGAGCTCAAGGAGCCCCAAAAGCCAGTCTCTGGCCTTCAGTTGCACTCATTCTTTTATTAAGATGTAGCAAGTTCGCCCCCTTGGTCCCCACATTCCGGGCATGTCACACCTGAAAGAAGGGCTTTCCGGCATAGACAACTCTGGAATCACTTCAGGTAACCTTTTAAGTGTTTAATTTATCAAATAAAAATGTCCCCCAAACTGTGCCTCCATTTCCTTTGCCGTCTTGTCAAGGTCAGCTCCTCTGGTTTTCTCATTAGCAGAGATGGAAGCGATGGAGGGCGCTTCATTTTGCAAAGGGATGAAGACAGCAATTAAGTTGCCATGTGGTCTTTTGCTTTCTGGCTAGCTAATCCTAATTATTTTTAACCTTTTCATGTGGGCCCTTTTTCCTGACCTTTTAATGAATTTTCACTGCTTACCTCTGATCCTTCTCCAGAGGTTACAAATTCTTCACAGTTTGCCACAGCTTTTCAATAGCAATAATGAAATGATTACTATTTTCCCCCTAGTTGTAATAGCAGACTCCTGTTTTTGAGAAATATCTGGTAATAATTATGTGCCTAATTTTCAGCTACATATCTGCAATAACATTCCCACCAAATGCATCAGCTACGCTCTGTTCTTTTGTGTCTTGATGTTTTATCTACAAAATAAAATGATTAAGATTTTTTTCAAATAGTTATCGAGGCCATACTAGGTACATAAGAGTGTGCTGTGTACTGTAACAGATAGGAAATAGGTGGATATTGTTAGGTTCTGGTAATATAAGCACCGCAATGATAAGCATCGGGAACTGACACCCTTTCAACACCTACTCTGTGCTCAATCCATACTCGATCTCTTAATTCCCCTGGAATCTCTGCAGAATGAAGGATATCATTGCTACTTTCCAGACGAGCAAGCTAAGGCTCGGAGAATTTGACCTGCCCAAGTTCTCATGATTAATTAAGTGGTAGGAAATTGCTGTAAACCTGGACTCGTCTTGCCCTAGAGCCGATACATGGAATTTTCAGGGTTTTGGTTGTTTTTGTCATGCTCACAGTTATGACCTTGGATCCTTTCCCCTACAAGTCAAGGGTCACCTTGAAAAGACAAAACTGCTATTAGTATCTGTTGTATTTGATAAATGCTATTATCTCCAAGAAGTCGAGGGGGAGTTTAAAGGAGAGCATTAAAATCTATCAGGATCTTCCCAATGGAATCGCCATGACCCTGTTCTTTATGAATCAAGAAGCAGTACAGAATGGAGAGTAAACAGATGGACCATGGGACCAGGCTGGTTTTCATCCCAGCTTCTCCATTTACTGACTGGGCAGCCTTGGGCAAAATGTTTCACCTCTCTCTGCTTCCATTTTCTCATCTATAAAATAGAAATATTAATAGCATCTACCTCGTTGTGCTGTTTGGTGTATTAATATGTTTAAAGTGCTTAGAACTGAGCCTGGAATAGATAAATACTAAGTAATTAGTAACCATCCCTACACACAAATATCGTCTTTCCAGGGTGTAGCAGCTTTTAATGTCCATCTTTTGATATCTGTCTTTTCTGGAGCCTTATCACCTTAATGGTAACCATGGCAAATAGCCCCTTGAGATATTTCCATGACATTATTTTTTTCTTAAGCAAAAACTTGAAAATCTCTTTTGAGAACCAAAGATATCTAATTTTTCCAGGCCAAAAGGTATCTAGCTTTCCATCAGAGCCAGAAAAGACTTTAAGCAAGGATATGGGGGATTAGATGGGATGTCCAAAAGCAATTAACTCCACAAATGGATGAGACAAAAATCAGATCTATCTGAAATACAAGGTCATTATGTTATAAGGTAACTAGAAACTTCAGTGGGACTAGGAAATGGGAGAGAATTCTGAAGGGTTTTGCTTACCTGAGTAATTTACTCCTTTCTGTTTTCTTAAATATAAAATTTCTGTTGAAGCATAGCGTATACATGGGAAAGGACACAGATTTTAAATGAACTTTTACGAAGTGAGCAAACAGGTGTAACCAGAGCCCAGAGCAGGAGACAAAGCATTGTCAGAACCTCTCCCACCTTATTCCACTAAGTTTTCTTCATACAGCCCTAAAAAGGAATGACAATATTCAAATGTTTAAAAATAAACCATTTTTTTAAATTATCAGAAGCTATGGGACAAGTTAATTTTTTTTTCTCAGATTTGGGCCAAAGTTGAGTCCACCAGAAATAATTTTTCAAAGGGTCTGAATAGCTTATATTAACTGCTTGTTGAAAACCACCTTTGCCCAGTTATATTCCAACGAACCCAAAATTGTTAAAAAAAAGAAAAATTCCCAATGGAATAGATGTTATTTTCTACCAAGTTGGGCTCAATCACGCACAGTTGCCTGTCTGATGTTTTGTTATTCAACTGGTGTGTGTTGTGTTTATCTTCTCTTCTCAACCACGTTTCAGATTCCTTGAGGGGAGAGTTCTTACTGAACTTCTTTGAAGTCTTGGCAGTTCTGGATACTCATGACATACAGTTATCTCACTGTATTTACCGAAGAAATGATGCGTCTACTCTCTCAGGCAATATGTATTGTTAAACTAATAGAAGTTGTACTGCACAAAATAGAGCAAAGCCTTGGTGGTTCCTGGAAGTTGGTGTTTTTATTAATTAGAATAATGGATCAAGTGAATAGGGAAGAAATGATGTTTGAAAAAGGACGGATTACCTACAGGGCTGAAATCTTGTCGTACAATACATTTGCAGTGCTAGCGTAGTTTCCGTTTTAAGGAGGGATTATTAATTAAGCCCGAAGGCATTCTCTGTTCACAGTGTCTTCTGACAAGCACCAATCTCTTTCCAAACAAAAGAGAATCCAACTATTTCGTAATAAGAATACGGCTAGTAGGCCGGTTGAATGTTCCCGAGTTCCTTAGCTAGAGGTATGCTAAAAACTTGGAAAGCCAATCCCCCTTGACTAACTCATTCATTCATTCATTGCTCATTCGAACGAGAATTAGCGAGTACCTGCTGTGTACCAGGCATAGCTTGTCTAACATAGAAATGTCACCAGGTCACCAAAAATCAAGCAAGAGAGGGTCTAGAATGAAAGCACATCGAGGATTTCTATCCTGGCAATATGAGGTTAAGGCAGAGGTGAATTCTTCCTCCAAGCTCTGCTCCAATGCTACCTCCTTGTAGGAGAGCAAAATTTGCCATCCTGAAATGCGTCTCTTTGCCATGAGGATTATTTTAAGCTGATTATCTTTAAAGAAATAAAAGACTCAGGTCTTTTTTCTTTTTTACCTCCCCCTTAACTGCCTAAAAGAATTTAGATAGAGGACCTATTCCAGGAAGAGAGCTATGGCCATAGATAACTGCAATATAACATGAAATAGATATAGGAGACAGGGAGGAACCTAGCAAAGTCTGTTTGTTAAAATTCCTCTCTGTGCTCCTAGTTTCTGCACGGCCCGGGAAACGTTTGTTTACCAAAAGTGTGCTCTTTTCATCTTTCTGTGAATTGTTTTCCTTCCCTTTGAAGTCCCAGACCTTTGCCCTCTTCTCTTTAGCTCAGGAAGGCATTTAAGCCTCAATTGCCTGACTGTCTTTGGGCCCCATATTCTTATGGAGTCCCTGTAAGTATGAAATTAACGTTGATTTTCTCCTGTTAATCTGTTTCATGTCAATTTAATTCTTAGACCAGCGAGAAGGACCTAGAAGAGTAGAGGAGAAATTTTCTCCTCCTTGGCATCCTCCGTGAATCCATCCATCTGTTCCCCGTGCATTCCCAAAGTTTTTACCCAACATCTCCCTTTTCACTTATTTCCTTTTGTGTTAACTTGTCACCTTGGATGCAGTGAAACACAGTGGTAAGAGCACTTTAGAATTTTAGAATTTAAATTTTGAATTTTAGAGCCAGGTTGAGATTTTCATTCTAGCTTTATCCCTGACTTGCTCTCTGCCCTTAAATATAGGAATTAACCTCTCAGTTTCTTCATGTGTGAAGCAGAGATAATAAAAGGTTGCCCCCAGATATAATAAATGTAATATGTTTCATGCACATAGAGATGATAGCAATTATAACTAACACATACATCTCTAACTGAATTTTTCTGAGCATGTTAGGTATATTAACTCATTTAATTCTCACAATAACCCTGTGAAGTAGGCACTTTGGTTATCTCAGATGAGAAAATGAGATACAGAGAGATTAAGGAACTCTCTCAGTGTCACGCAGTGTGTCAAGTGGTGGGTCTGAGTTTTGAATTGAGATGTATTTCCTTTAGCCATCATGGTCTTACCACTCTGCTATACTGACTTTTCCAGAAGAACATGGTAGAAATTAATAAGTGATAGTGATTATTATCCTTATAATAAACACAGTTTTAGTCATTTTTCCCACCACTCTGTTAATAATATCTTGAAACAAAAATCATGCCATATTCATGCATCTGTCTTCCCACTGCTATGCTTTGCACATAGTAGGTCAACAATATTTCTTTGTTGAATTGAATTGCAATACCTCTCCTAAAAACACAACAAAGCAAAAGAAAACAAACACAAATCTAAGGGATACACTATGTTAAATTATAATTCTGTCAATTTTTTTGGATAAATATTTTCTCCATGACCCTTGAGATTTATGCAAAATACAAATTTTTGAACACTTTAGAATGTCACCCTCCATTTCAATCATTTCACAGCTCATCAGCTTCCAATTCCTTTCCTCCTGTCTCAACCCCTCATCGTAAACCATTCTTAGAAAATAATTCTCACCTTCCAAGCCAGATTTGCAACTTCTGTTTATCTGAAAACTTGCAAATCGTCACCTGACCGCTGGCCCAGGGGAACAAGTATCTATGCTAAGAGGTTTAAAGAGAATACAGATGTCCTACATCTTCTGAACTTGGAAGTACAGAAAAGAGGAATGAGGGCAGACTGACCAGCTTTTTCAGTTGTTCATACAGCTTTTCATCTTTCAGAGACTATGAGATAGAAATTCATAACGTGAGACTTTCCAAGCCTGGGTACAACCTAAAGACAAGTTATTTTTATTTTGTTGTTTGAATTGAGTACATATTTCCTTACAAGTCTTAGTTCCCCAACGGCTCTTTGACCTGAACTCACTGTTAGAAGGCTGGGTCCGTCCAGAACCAGTTGTTTAGACCACTTGACTCTCAGATTGACCAATCAATGGGGAAAATCATGACTACCACAAATTGAGCCACTGGGTATGGTGTTGGAAAGCAAAAACCAAAAAAAGAGTCAACTGAATGTTGGGTTTTTTCCCCCCTCTCTAGCTTCACTCTGTTGTTTTGTTGCTGGTATTGTTGTTTTGTTACTGGTAAAAATAAGCTGGATGTTGGAAAATATAACCAAGAAATCATCATATATTTGAATTGGATGGATATTTATAGGTGATCAACTTCAGCGCCCTCCCTAAATGAGAAATCTCTTCTGGCCGTTCAACGATTTCTCCCATTTGACATCTTCTGAGCATCTGCTCAGTTCCAGGCATTATGACAGGCAATGTGGCTAAAGAAGTGAATAACTTAGTTCTCATCCTAAAAGAGCTCACTGTGTAGATGTGGACAGAGGCAGTTAAACAGATAACTACTGTGAAGTCTTGGGCGATCAAGTTCAGGTTGCTGAATTCAGGCTGGACCATGAAGGTGATCTGGGCAGGTTTCCATAGGTAGAGACAACTGAGCTGGGCCTTGAAGGATGTGCAGGAGTTTTCCCTCATCCAGCTGAAGAGGTTTCCCAAACAGCCTCTGCTCAACCATTTCTCATGAGGAGAGCCTCCTCCCTCCTCCCTCCTCCAGTAGGTAACCATGTTGGTAAAGTTGTTGGAAAACTTGACCATAAGTATGTCTTCCTGTAGAGCTCTCTTGTCTCTAGTTCTATGTTTTGGAAAATCTCTTTTCTTTTTGCAGCGTCCCATCGGATGCTTAAAGACAGCCCTTATGCCCCCTGTAACTCCCTCTTATCAAAATAAGCATCTTCATACAACTTAATATCCAGTTCCTTCATCTTTCTAATCACCTTTTGCTGGTAAAAATAAAATTAAATGTTTACCGAGTCTTTTCCAGGGCCTATCGTAAGCACTTTTCACCTATTGTCTCCCTCCTCACAGCAAATGCTTTGAGAGGCTATTTTTACCCCATTTTACAAATGAGAAAATGAAGACTCAGAAAAATAACCTGCTCAAAGTAACACGCCAGAGCCCTAGCTTTTAGCGGTTAATAATACTGCCTCCCAGATTCCCACTGATTTCATTAAAACGATCAGAGACAAAGACTCGAGGTACCCTTTGCCATCTTTTGGCTGAGGGAAAAGCATTACATCAAAGAAGCAGGAGGCACTGGAACCAATTAGGATATGGAAGTGAAACTCTCTCTATAGTTGTATTTGGCTTGGCTGACCACATTCTGAGTAAGGAGGACAATCTTTTCGTTAGAGGAAATGTGATGTAACCATCACAAGTGCATGGAATCCACTGTCTAAATTGTGAGCCTAAGGGATGTACCCTATAAACACAGTCCATCATGTGCTGGGCCCTCCACATGTCCGTGCAGTCTAAGTCCCCGAGACCAAGGGACTCTGCAGGGCCCATGCCTACATCCCTGTCTTTCTATCTTTATGTGTTTTTATGTGGTTCTTGACTTTCTCCCTTTCATTCTAGAAAATTAAAATGGCAATTTACATGTTTTATGAGAAATCATACCATAGACCATGGGTGATTTTGCCCACCAGGGGACATTTGGCAATGTCTGGAGACACTTTTGATTGTCTCAAATGGTGGTGTGGGGGCGGGTGCTACTGGCATCTAGTTGGTGGAGGCCAGGGATGCTGCTAAGCATCCCACAATGCACAGGACAGCTCCCCACAGCAAAGAAATCTCCAGCCCCAAATGTCAGCAGTGCCGAGACTGAGATAGCCTACATTAGCTCCTTTGTCTCTTCCTCTCCACCACTTTTTCCTCTTCCCATACTTCTGTTTTCCCCCCTTCTCTTTGTTTTCCCCTTCCCATTGTCTCTTCCCTGTCTCGAATCCTCTCTTCTATTCAGCTTCTTTCCCCTCTCAATGACAGATAAAATAAAACACTGCTTTTCCTCACTGGGCAAACTTTACATCTAAAAACCCAAATGGTAATGGTTGCCAGAGGCAAACAGCCTGGTGGCCGTTAGGATGCTACCACTTGTGAAAGTGGGGGGTCCTATAAATATTTCTTCCTCCAAACAACAAGCCTGCTGGAGTTTCCAAAGCATCATATTACTAAAAGGCAACACGAATCTTGTGCCTTGGCAGATAAGAGTCCGGTTATCTGGAAAGACTCAATGTTCCCCGTTTTCCTCCCTCACTGGTCAGGCACAATGCCATAACTGATCATCATTAGATTATTAAGGACTGCATTATTCTGCTCGGGCTGCCATAACAAAGGACCACAAACTGGGTGGCTTAAATGGCAGGAATTTATTTTCTCATAGTTCTAGATGCTGGAGGTCTGAGATCAAAGTGTCTGCGGGGTTGTTTCTTCTGAGACCTCTCTCCTTGGCTTATAGCTGGCTGTCATCATCTTTCTTCTATGCTTGTCTGTGCCCTCATCTCCTTGTCTTTCTTTTGCTTTTTAGTTTTTCCAGCTTTTTTGAGGCATGTTTGACAAATAAAAATAGTATATTTTTAAGGTACACAACTCGATGTTTTGATACACATATACATTGTGAAATGATTACCAAGCTGATTAACATATCCATCACCTCTTCTTATAAGGACACCAGGCATATTGGATTAGGGCCCACCCTAATGACCTCATTTAATCTTAATTATCTCTTTAAATGCCCTCTCTCCAAATACAGTCACATTCTGAGATCCTGGGCATTAGGTCTTCAACATAGGAATGTTAGTGGAGGAGCATGATTCGGACACTAACAAGGACATTGCCACTACTGTTTGCCCCTTGCTAAATTGCAAATACCCCCATTATATACTATTATCCCCTTCATCGGTAAACTATCTTAATTCATACATAATAAAAACAGATTCATTAGTCACCAAGTCATTTTAATTATAATTCCAAAATACCTTTGAAATGAGTCCTGTCCCGGGCTGAGTCGTGTCCCTCCAAATTCATGTGTTTTATTCCTAACCTGGGTGCTTCAGAATGTGGCCTTGTTTGGAAATAGGGCCTTTGCATATGTAATTAGGTAAGATAAGGTGATACAGGAGTAGGATGGGCCCTAATCCAATAGGACGGATGTCCTTATCAAAAGAGGAATTTGGACACAGATGCGGACGTACACGGAGGGAAGGTGGTGTGAAGACATACAGGGAAAACGCCATGTGAAGAGGAAAGCAGAGCTCGGGGTGATGCAGCAGCTTAGGAATGCCAGAGATGGCCAGCAAACCACCAAGAGCTAGGAGACTTACATAGGAGAGAGCAGATTCTCCCCGACAGCCCTCAGAAAGAACCAACCCTGTGACACCTTGACCTTGAGCTTTTAGCTTCTAGAACTGTAAGACAATACATTTCTGTTGTTTAAGCAACCCAGTTTTTTGTGCTTTGTTACAGCACCCCTAGGAAACCAATACAGGTCCCCTTCTCTATGTGCCCATAACTACAGCTAAAATGGGGGTCTTCATCATTTCTCATCTGGTCTGTTGCAATCAACTTCAGGCACCGTTGCCACCGCAAGACTAATACCGTCTCCTTCCATCCATTCTCCACCCACCTGCCTCACGATCTTTCTACAATTCAGGTGCCCCCTTGTAAGGAATCTTCACCATTATCCTCAGGACATGGGCCAAGATCATCAGCACACCATACAAATACAAATACATTAATAAAGTCACTCTCTTCCTGGAGTATCATCTATCCAATTTTTGCATCTCGTAAGTTGCTTCTTAGGGTCCGAATCATTTGGGCATGAAATGGAAAGGATGACCCACTCTCAGGAAATTCAGTTACCTTCAGGAATCTATCCAACAGGAACTGTTAGATCTACCTTTAGGGTTGGAGATCACCAGAGTCTCCCAGGCTGACTTCTCTCTCCTCTCAGAGAGTGTGCATTTTGGGATAAGAAACCTCTCAGTTGTTTTGAGCTCTTGGTCACTGTTCTTGACAATCCAGCCCTTTTCATCTTCCTGGTGGTCCATCCAAGAGGGTCACCACTGATAGGATCCAGCCAAGGGTGTAGCACAGTCATAAAAGTATTTTATGACTGCATTTCTTTTTTTTCTTGCTGGTGATGCTAAGCACAAATAATCAGTTTCATTATGCTGGGTTAGGAGGATGCTCTTCCACGGAAAATTACCCACAGCAAATAAAAACAATCCCATATGGCAGCCCCATTCACTGGAAGACTTGTTAAACCTTGACCACACAGTTTGTGCTGGCGTTTCGTCTTTCTTATTGTCTTGGCTGTTTGCCAGCATGGTGGTGTTCTGTGTCTTCAGTGACAGATTAAATCCAGAAAGTGCCTTGCAGGGTTCCCTTTATCCCTAGATTGCTAGTAGCTCTTTCTGTTTTGTTCTCAGGGCCAACTCTAAATCTCAAATACATATCTTCTCCTGGAAGTCATTCAACGTCCAATAAATATTTATTAAACACCTACAATGTGATGTACCAAGCACTCTATGGGACTCCAGAAATGCTGCACTTCTATAAAAGATGAGGCTTTTGACTCATTATTGAGTGGGTTTGTGCCTTTAATGCTTTTTCTAGTTGTGAGTATGAGCTGTTCTAGAATAATACCCTGTTTGCATCTCCTGTGGCTAGGAGAACAATACCTATAGTCTGTCAGCAGTCTGCTTTTTCCCTCATCTCCTGCTGCGGCTCTGCTTATCTTCTTTCAAGTCCCTCCCCACACTCCAGCCACCTTGCATCTCAGTCCTGGCTTATCCTGTGCTCTCCCATCTCTGTGCATTTACCTCCCCTCTGCCCTGGACCGGAAATGCAACTTCCCATCTTCAAGATTCAACTCAAGCCACATGTCCTCCACAAAGCTTTGTCCATCCTTTTTCAGTTCTTCCACTTCCCAACTCGAATTATTCATCCCCTGCAATCCTTTTGAGCTTTATTTTTTGTTTAAACTGCTATTGCATATTAAACTATTTTATATTACAATAACCTGTTTATACTTCTGTCTCTATCAGAGAGAGTGAAGGGGGAGTCGGAAAGTGAAATCTTGGCTCAAGCATTTATCCAGCTATCCATATAACCTTTGACAGGCTCCTTAGCTTTTCTTTCTTCTTTTGTAAAAGGCAGGATAATAGTAGCACTTGCCTTAGAACAAATCTTTCATTTCTTTCCTTTTGTCATGTGACTCTGGCTGATGTGTTTGTATAAAAGGGACACATGACATTTCTAGGCTTGAGTGTTGAATTGATGAAGTGAGGTGCTCCAGAGCTCTTTTCCCTCTGCACTGCCAACGGGGGTTGTTTCAGATACTACCTGCTCTGCTACCTGGCCTCAGAGCAGCAGAGTCTCCAGCTAACTGCAATAGACACACACCATGAGCAAGAAATAGATTTTTGTTTATAGGCTCTGAGATGTGGGGTTACCTGTTACTGCAGCATAGCCTGGACCACCCTGACTGATACAGAGGCTTAGGATGAGAATTCAACATGAGAATGTAAGTCAAATCCTTGATGACATGTGGCAGATAGGAAGTGCTCAGTCATTGTTAACACCATTTATAAAGCACATGGTGAAGTAGAGATGATGTCAATTCTAAATTATCTACGTACGGCCATTCAATTTCAGTGTTATATTTTGATGTGCTCTGAAAGATTCCGCAAGTGAAGAAGCTTTATTAAGTTGGGTCTGTGCCACTTGCTTCCTCCTAATATATTGTTCTGTCTGAAATTAAGCTCTCTAGCCCGTCTTGAACTTATTTACTAGAACATCAATAGAAGTACTTGATTATGTGGCCACAGTCTTAAGAGAACGTCAAGAATCTCTATGGTGCCCTTTAAGAGAGGGGTCATTTTCTTCCATCCCTTTGAAGGCAGAGGGAATATACACAGATAGTGTGTCCCAGGGGTACTTGGTCTCCTAGATGCAGAGTCTGTCTGGTGCAGTGGCTAGGGGATATGGTTTTAGAGTCAGAGAGATCTGTGTTCAAAACGACTCCACCACTCTCTGGCTCTGTGAACCCAGGAGAGCTGACTAACCTCTTGACACTACAGTTTTCCTTGCATAAAATGGAAGGAAGGTGACTACCTCATAGAATTACTGTGAGAATTAAATGAGATAACACATATAAAACACTTGGCAAAATGCCTGGCGTGTAGTAAGTTCCCAATAAATGGTAGCTATTGTTATTACAGCAAGTTGTGGCTCAAACTACGTTTTCTGCCAAATACTCCACAAAATCCATTGAACTGTGAAGTTCCTATTATAACAGGAAGGGAAAAAGAGAAAGAACACAGGGACCTTTGATGTTGGCTTGGGAAAGAGGAGATAACTCTTCTGTTGTCTGTTTCCTGCCCATTATCTTCCCCTTATGGCCTGGCTATTGGGAAGGAAGCACAAGTAAGTTGACCTTGAACCGTACCTAAGAACTCCATCTACAGGATCAGCAAAACCACAATACAACTCTAATTTCTTAGTTTCTTCCTGATCTTTGAGTTGCTTATGAATTCTTCTCTGGGAGGAAACAAATGAGTAAACAAACAAAAACGGCAATTCTCAAATTGTTCTTTTCCAAGGTGATATTAATCCAGAATGGAAATCAGGAAAATGGAAAGCAAAGACTTTTTCCTGTTAATGTACATGCGTGTTCTCTTGGATTGGAGAGTTTATATGGATGTTATGAAGTTCTCACTTTCCTCTGGTGGCCTGGGACAAGAGTTTCCCACAACCTAGAGGGATAAAGAAGAGACTCAGTTCCAAGGGAATGGGTCACAGCCTCCTAAAAGCCAGGATCTAAGGCGAAGGAGAGCAAACAATAGCTCAAAGGGTAATTCTGGCCCGTGCTAGATTTTGTAAGTACATTTTAATTGTGACGTAGCCACACCCATTTGTTTACATATCATGAGTGACTACTTTCATTGACAGAGTCCAAGTTCAACAGCTGCAACAAAGACTTTATGGCCCACAAAGTCTAAAATATTTATACTATCTGGCCCTCCGCAGAAGTTTGCTGAGGCTTTGAGAAGGAAAAACTCGCTTTTCTTGTCTCTTTTCCTCTCACACTTGGCTACAACGCTACTTCACTTCTGACACCAGATGTGTGGGTTTTCTACACCTTAAGCAATTCTGTGACACCAGTGGGATGTCTTACAATTAAACTCAATTCTGACTCTACCTGGGGATAGTGTCAGATCCCACAGATTAAGGGCTCAGTCCCACCCGACTGTCCTCCTCCACTTCAGATGCCAATCACAAGTCCAGGTTGTTGCCTGTGCTGCTAAGTGGCTGGCTGTAAACTGGAGGTTCCCATGACCTCCTCCTTGAGTTTGATTAATTTGCTGGAGCGGCTCACAAAACTCGGAGAAACATTTACATACACTTACCAGTTTATATTATTGTAAAGGATAGAGATGAACAGCCAGATGAAGAGGTACATAGGGTGAGGTCCAGAAGGGTCCCAAGCGCAGAAGCTACTGTCCCCATGCATCTGGGGTACACCACCCTCCTGGCATTTGGATGTATTCGTCAACAAGGAAGCTCATCAAATCTTGTTGTTCAAGAGTTTTTATAGAGCTTAATCTGTAACACCCTCCCCTCCCTCTTCCCAGAAGACAGTGGATGGGGTTAAAGTTCCAATCTTTCTAACCACTTGGTCTTTCTGTTGACCAGCTCCAACCTAAGGCTATCTAAAGACCCCACCCCAGCCACCTCATTAACATAAACTCAGAAGTGCTCAAAAGAGGCTCCTATGAATAACAAAAGACATGCCTATCACTCAGGGAATTCTAAGGGTTTTAGGAACACTGTGCCAGGAACTAGGGACCAAATATATTTCTTATTATACCACTGCGCCTGCCTAACGCAAGATATTACCAGTAAGAGATTTATTCCTAAAAGAGTAGTGATGCTGGTACCCAGGTTTACATGATTTCCTTATTTCCTGTTTTCTGATTGTCCCAGTTGGCCCTTATATCTCCCAGGCTTACTGCATCTAAGCATCAGCCGTCTGCTGGTGCTGCCTTGGAGGGCTGAGGTCTATGGGGTTGATGCAGAGGAGACAGGCAGAAAAGCATGAAAGACAGTAAAGATATGGCCAGACATAACCAAGAAGTGGGTGGCACTGAAGTAGCAAACGACAGGCAACTGGCTACAGCAAGGTCATTAATTCAGGAACACTTTGATTCACTTAACACATGCTTATTGAGTGCCACCTATGTTCTGAGCACTGTGACAGATTGCTTTCTAGTGAAATATACAACAGGGGAATGGATTTTCTATAATTACACAAAATGGGGGATGTGTGATAAGCAACCTTCTAAGGGCTTGCTCTGAGAGAGATTCCCATCCCCTCCTGGACATGCTCTATATAATCCTCTCCTCTTAAGAGTGAGTGGGACCAGTGAATATGACTGGATATACTCCCTAGATTAGGTTACTAATCAGTTGACTTCAAGTTAATCAAAAGAGAGATCTTCTGGGTGGGCCTGATCTAATCAGATGAATCCTGCAAAGGGACTCTTCCTGTAACGAGAGTCACAGCATGAGAAGGACTCAATGTGCCTTTGCTGGCTTAAAGATGAAGAGATGGGCATGTGAGGAATGTAGGCGGTCTGTTGTAGCTGAGAGCAGCTCTTGGTTGAAAGGCAACAAGTAAACAGGGACCTGCAGTAGCAAAGAACTGAATTCATCCAACAGTCTGAATGAACTTGGAAGTGACTTCATTCCCACAGCCTCCAGAATGGAGCATGGCCCAACCAACACCTTGGTTTCAGCCTCATGAGATCCTGAGCAGAAGACTCAGCCACACCAGGACTGGACTTTGTGATTAGCTCCTAGATTTGTGGGAATTTGTCATGCGGAACCAATACAGGGGAAATTAGTTATTTTATCTGGCTATTACATGAAAGACTGGTCCCAGGGATGACATGAGTAAATGACATGTCTCACTTAGATATTGAAAACAGGTCCAGAGGATATAGATCAAAATTTGACTGTGAGTATCGTTGAGGGATAGGGTAGATTACAGGTGTTATTTCTTCTCTTTTACTTTTCTCTTTCTTTGACCATGTTTTGCTTTTTATAATAAGACAAAAATAAAGAAAACAATTTCCAGATAAACACCAGGTGAGTGTCAGATGGCCAGAGGCTGGTGGCCTTTCTGCAAAATGAGTAGACAATTTCTGCATGGCTTGGAAGATCAAAGCCTTCATTGCTCTCAGGGAAACATTTGGATCCCTAACCCCTGAGCTCATGGATGCTGGTCAGAGAAGACACGCAGAGCAAGCCCTGTGCATCATGACTCATAAAACTTAGAGCTGATCATGACCACCCTTCTCATTTTATAGGTAAAAGAACTGATTCCTAGAGACATTGGGAAGGCTGTGCAACTGAAGCATGGTAAAGTTAGGCTAGGAATGCAAGTTCTCTGATATCACGTGCTGTGCTCTTTCCTCTTTACTCCAAAGTTGCCACAGTGGACTGACCTATTATCAGGACCAAGAGACTGGTGTTCAGAGAGACGGAACAGTCTACCAACTCAGCTTCTGGACTGTGAAACTTCTTGAAGTTTCAAAAGCAGGTATATGGGGGATCAGAATTTGCCACCCCAAAATGTGTCTCTTTGGCTTGATTATTTTATAATAAAAAAAAGACTCAGGAAGAAACTCTGATCTTCTCCCAAATGCCTAGAAGAATTTAAGATAGAAGGCCTGTTCTAGGAAGGAGCTATCACCATAGAGAACTCTGGTGTAATATGAACTAGGTGTGGTAGACAGGAAGGAGCCTAGCAAGGCCCAGTTGATCAAAGTCCTCCCCATGTTCCATTGTCTTTGCAAGGCATGGTAAACATTTGTTTACCAGACATTTGCTTTTCCATCTCCATGTGAATTTCCTTCCTCCCCTCTGAAGTCCCAAACCACTACCCCCAGCATCCTCTGCTGTCTTTAGCTGAAGACGGTATTTAAGGTGATGGCTTTGGCCATTTTGGCGAGTTACTCAGTTTTCCTTGTTTTCTCTCATGTGTACATGTTACTAAACTTTGATTTTCTCCTGTTGTTCTGTCTCACGTTAATTTAATTCTTAGACAAGCCAGGACCCAGAGGGTGGAGGAATAGCTCTTCCTCCCCTACAACATCCAGTTCTCTTTCCTCTTTACTCCAAAGTTGCCACAGGAACATATGACTTTAGAGCAGGAAGGAGTGAAACCCTCATTAGACAGATGAGGAAATAGAGACACAGAATTGGTGAAATGATGTTACTAAGATCACTTGACAGATAGCGGAAATTACAGGGTTAGAATTCAGATGTCACTGTGTAACCCAATTGTCTTATATCAACCATGTCAAATGTCATTTTCTCCAGTCTATTTGAACATTGGTGGCATTAAGAAACAACACTTTTTTAATGTTTTTTTTAATCTGATGCTTGTAGCAGGGAGGGGAACATATTTGCCACTTGCATTGTGCTTTAGCCTGGGGGCATAAGTCACATCCTCACACACACTCACAAGCACTTTTGGTGCCTCCCTACACTTCTGTGTTGGCTCTAGGGGAACATTTGCAGAATGTAGTGAGTGTGACATCAAGGGCCACATTTTACTAGTGGGTCCTTGAGAGTGCTCTCTCCTGAGTCCTCTTCCCATGGCCACAGAGGGAAGGGAAGCAAAGCAGCCCCAGTCAGAGTTGGCTCTGCAAACTCAGTCCTACATTAGAGGATAGAGGGAGTAGAAGCCCCATGTAGGGTGTAGGGTCCCACGTAGACACTCCCCGTTTTTGTCACCAGGCATTCACTTTTCCTCTGCATCCTGCCCATCTGACATTTCTTTCAGTGCAACTGGAAAAGATTTGCTCTAACATTGGATTTGTTTATGCAGATGCCCCCAGGGGATCTGGTGAAGTGGAAAATGTGGCCCGTGAGAGGTTTCTGGAGATTTCAGGCAAGAGTTGTGCAGTAGCATGGACTGGAAGAAAGGGGAGAGAATTAATATTTGCTAATACCCACTGCATGTCACGCATTGTGCTGGGTCCTTTTCCATACAACAAAATAATACAAATTAAAATTTACTGAGTGTTTCCTGTGTTCCAATGGATGAAGTTCATGGCTCGGTTAATTAGAGCCCAAGGACGGTATGGTGGAATGACACGGAATGCAGAAAGCGCTCGTTGTCAGTAATGACACAGAGAAGAAATGGCGCTGCCTCCAGGAGATCCAAATGTGGTGGATGCTCTCTTACCTGGCAAGGGCAAGGGATGAAGATTTCCCACCAATTACACATTCTCTTTGGAGGGAAAGGCTCACTTCCAAGTGCTGTCTAGGTTTGCGTTAATTGGTGCCAGTTTAATCAGTGTTGAAAATGAAGTGGAAATCGACTCTCGTCCTGCCTGACATGTGGGAAGAGTAGAAGCTGGATCAGTACTTTCCCTCGAAGCAAATTTTAGCTGGTTGGCTTGGAGTAGTCCTAACACCGTCTTCTCATGAGTGGAATCAATGTCTGGGTGAGAGGATTTCACTGTGTTTGTCATCTGCAGAATCTCAGCTATTTCCAAACAAGGCTGATTATAACACATCCTGATGCTAGAGAGGAAATGAGCATGTGCTGGGGGCCAGGGACATCTCAACACTTGTATTTCTTGGGGTAATTCCAATTTCTTGAGACCTCCAATTTCTCTTTCTCCCATTTCTCCTTCCCTCTCTCTGTTGCAGCCATACCGAACCTTTGTTACATTCTCTGATGAAACTCTGTCTCACCTCCGTGCATTTCAAACAGCTGTTTCTTCTACGTGAAACACATCTCCTACCCTGCTGAACATCCCTACTTCCACAAACCATCTGTGCTAAGAACGAGATTCCTGCAGTCTCAGGTTAAATGTTCCTTCCCCAGGGAAATCATTTCTGGCTCCTCCACCCGCTAAGTGTAGGTTAGATCCTGTTACATCTTCCCTTCCCACCTCCAGGCTTCCCTCCTTGGTTGAAAGCTCGGTGAAGGGAGGGTCGCATCTCCCTGTTCAGCTGTGTATCCCACTTGACCAGCAGAGTGCTAAGCACTCCATGGACGTGGGGTTAATATCTGCTGAGGGAACAACTTTTGTTGTTCTTATCAATAACGGTAAGCTTGGCATAGATTTCAGTAAACATTCACAAGATGAGACTGAATGTAAAGAGCAGGGGCTGGCAAGCTATGGCTCATGGACCAAATGCAGCCTACCACTTGGTTTTATTGGAATCGGTTTTATTGGAGCACAATCATGTCCATTTGTGGATCTTCTATGGCTTATCTTGTGCTACAAAAGCAGAGTTGGGTAGTTGCAATAAAGACTATATGGCCCACAAAGCCAAAAATATTTACTATCTCACCAACCCCTGGTCTAAATTCTTTCCTTTCAATTCGAAGAAGAGATGCAAGTAAACAACCACTCCAAAATACTTCCTCTCCTTTTGATTTTTCAGTCTCTCCTTTTAACCACATTTAGTCTTCCCGTTAATCTTCAAACCCCAGAGTTCCATGCATTACACACTAAAAATGGCTAAAGTTTAAAAATAAAAACTGTTTAAGAGAAAATAATTGTGTTTTGGCCAAAAGTCATTCAAAACCATTTCATAGTTTTGAGATTTCTTCCATTCTCTGCTTCTTCTCTGCCTAAGTAAATTTTACCAACTACCAAAGCACAGATCAAATTTCTCTCTTCCAGGAGGCCCTGCTGTTCATTCTAGCTCTCAGAATGTCTTTTTTCTCTGAGGTTATTCCCATAAAACTTAATGCGTGAGCCATTTATTTGGGGCTCCCTGGTGACAGCTCTTATGTTGTCTTATGCCATTATTTAATGTATATTAATTTTATTTTCCCAATTAGATGCTAAACCCCTGAGGGTGAGGTCATTAAGTACAAAGCTTGAACTAAAAATGTGATCAAATGGGAAGTGCATCTTCACAACCCAGTTTGTACAAATGGGTTTATATAAAACTGAATATCCACATTTCATTCGTTTTGCTTCAGTTACTCACAAAGAACCACCAGGTCCCTGTAGATTGTCCCTAGTTTATGCCTGAGAATCTCCCAAGGGTTGTCTCATTTGTGCTCATTAACCAAGCTGTTAGCTTCACCACTGTGTAGTATGCAGCATGTTCTTTCTCTCCTGCTCTGCCCTTTTTGTTTATTCTGTCTCTCGGGCTGGCTGAGGGTGTCTCAGTGTAACCATGCCAAGTGTACTATCTCTCTTGTTCCCAAAGTTAGATTGTGACTTGCAGGTCTTAAGATTCCAGAGCCATATTGTATGGATGTGAAGTCACACAGAAGGTGAATAGAATTATCCCCCCCATGTGCTCCTTTGCCATCTGGACCACAGAGCATCTCTGCCAGGTCCCACGTCACCAGAGCTCCTGCAGCTTCTGCTCGCTCCATGACAGGAATCTCTAGGTCTGGTTGAGGGATCCAACAGACCTCTCATTATTCTCTTTATTTCCTCTATAATTATGAGTCTCCAAAGATGTCCCATCCCCAAGAAACTCACTTGTTGGTATTCGTGCCCTTAAGTTGTCTCATCCCACAGTGAATCTGGGCTGGCTCTGTACAACTAATAGAGCGCACCAGAAGTGATGCCATGGGACTTCCAAAGCCAGGTTCTAAGAGGCTTTGCCACTTCCACCTTGGTCTCTTTGAACTCTTGCTCCGGAGGAAGTCAGCTCTCATGTAACTAGGTTGAGTGTCCTGAGACTGCCATAATGTGAGGAAGCCCAAGCTAGTTATATGGAGGGAAAGCAGTGCCAGTCAGGCCCCAAATGTTGTGGCTGTCTCAGCCCAGGTACCAGGCATGTGAGTGAAGTGCTCAACTTGGATATCCTAGTTTCTGTAGGTGCCATGAGGTGAAGAATCAAGGCCCCAGACATATATCCCAGTTGAGCCATTCTGGCCGTCTCCAGCCATTCAGATTACCCCAGGCCTTGTGGAACGTGGACATGCATGGAAGCGCAAGCTATGCTTCTGTGTGCTTTTAAATTCCTGACCCACACAATCACAAGCATATTAAAATGGTCATTCTTTTATGCCACTAGGTTTGGGGCTATTTTTTTTTATGCTTCAATAAATAACTGGAACACCTCTTTCTATGTCCTTCTTGAAAGATCAAGCTAATAAACATGTGTAGGTCAATCACTCTAACAGCAAATTAGATGTGTCTAGACAAGCCAAATTCTCAGAGATGAATATAACCTAGTTTCAGGCAATAGCCTCCACTCCGAAACATGTCATGTATCTGTTGAATGAAGGAGTAAAGGAAGAAAAGAAGGGAAGATTTAAAGAAGGAAGGGAGGGAGGAAGAAAATGAGAGGCTCATGGTTTCATCAAGGAAAACACAAGATGGCATTTATGTAGGATACCATTTGGCATAAACTTTCCCAAAGTGATTTTCAGAGTTCCTCCAGTTTCACCCCTCTAAAGCTTAAAGCACCCTCCGTTTGACTCTAGTGTTTGGTAGACAAGTCATAATGACCATGTCAATAGGGCAACCCACCCCACACTCCTTGCTCTGCCCATTGGAATTAATCTGCCCATTGTCTCCACTCATGGAAGCTGTAATAGGCTATTCCTTGAGCAGGGGTGGCCGCACATCTTCCCTCCATCCGTGCACAGGTTGTCTTGGCAAGTGCTATCTACTGAAGTAGCCTGTGATGGTGAGGTCTGCCCAGTGTGTGTGATGCCCATGAGACTGCCATTCAGTCAAGCTGCTTCTGGTGTAGGAATGAGGGATACAGTGGCATTCAGCAGGTTGAAAGAGACTAGCAGTGAAGACTTGCAGAAAGAAATGAAGACACTATGACAGAAACTCAACTGCCAATGAGAGAAAGAAAATGAACTGAGCAAGTATCTGGTCACCAGGACTTCTGTTGTTTCTGGCTACTTCTTGATTCCGATCCAGTTCTTAGGATAACTCCCTTGTCCTTTTGTGGACAGAGCCAGCCTCTGATTTTCTTCTTTCCAACTTGAAACCTCCCAAACAGCACAAGTGACAAGAAGAGAAAGTTGGCTTCCATTTTCACTTTGTAGTGCCTCCGCCTCTGAATTCCCCCAAGTGACAAAACATCATAAAACATGAAACATATACCTTTCTCTCCTTCGGGTGCCAACCATCCTTCAACACATTGTCACGAATCCTGCGTTGATGTTAACAGTCCTCTAACTTCCCGAAATGACTGCATCCATCCACGTCTTCTCCAGTTGCCACACAGTGATAGAAGCAGTGATTTATTCAAAAGGAGCCTTCGGCAAGCGGAAAGTTATAGCCCTCATAATTTTCCCTGTGGCTGCGCTAAATTTGTGATAAACAGCCTTTCTCCATCTCCGTTAACATTGGGTTTTGATTTAAGCATTTTTTTTTTCTTCCGGAGGTAACTTAAGGGACTTTATCCCAATTTCTTAGGCTTCCAAATGGTTTTCACAGGAATAAACTTGTGAATTAAAGTGCTTCTGGGCGTCCCACATCCTCCCAGTGTGTGAGAGCTGATGTCACATGATGGTTAAGATGTGGACGCTGGAGGGGGATTGCTTTGGTTTCAATACCAGCTCTACTGCTCCTCCGCTGTATGCCCTGGGGTAAGATAATCAAGCTTTCAAGTCTTGTTTTCCCTCCTAGAATGGGGTGACAATTGTATTTTCCTTGTGATGTTGAACGAATTAAATAAACTTAACACACAAAAATGGGAGACTCTACAGGAAACCTATGATAAATTACCAGCTACCATTGCTATAATTTATAAATATTTCTGATAGCCTTCATCTAGCTTGTTTCTTGACTTTGTGTGAATTTGCTTTTATTTTTTCACTTTTTGAGATTTTATTCATGCATGATATATCTACAAAAGAGTGTACAGGTCATAAGAGTACAGCTCAGTGAATTGTCACAAACTGATCGCAGTCATGTAACCCACACCACATCAAGAAAGAGAACATCCCCAAGACTCAGCATCGCCCCCACAGGTCCCCTTCTAGTCACTGCTTCCTAAGAAGAGCCACTATTCCAATGTCTAACGCCATAGATTAGTTTTGCCTATTTTTGAATTTGATATGAATATAGTCTTCCAGGATGTACTCTCTTGTGTCTGGCTTATTTTTCTCAATACTATATTTGTGTGACTCACCCATGTTGTTGCGTGTCTAATATCCCATTATATGTACTATCCCACCATGTGGATATACCACAATTTATTTATCTTTTCTACTGCTGATGGGAATTTGGGTAGCTTCCAGTTTGGGGATGCTCTGAATAGTGCTACAAACATTCTTGTACGTTTCTTTGGATGGACATATGCACACATTACTACTGGTGATAGAATGGGTAGTTCATAGAGGATGTTTATGTGTAGTTTTAGTAGAAAATACCAAACAATTTTTCAAAGCCGTGGTGTCACTTTGTCCTCCCAGTAGATGTGTATGAGAGCCCCAGGTTTTCCTCATCTGCACTAGTATTTTCTCTCTTTTCTATTTAAGGCAGGTATGTCAGTTTCACTTTTGAAAATCAGTCTAGCAAAGAACAATAAAAAGAACACTACAGTTTTAAAAATCTGGTTTGAGTCCCTAACTCTAATTTAAATACCCACTTCCCAGATGTGTGGCCTGGCGAGCCTATTTCCTTGTGTTTAAAATGAGGGTAATAATGTCCCCAGGGAATTCAAAGGCCTGGTTTCAAGGAATGCTGTGTGGGCATTTGTGAACTCCTACTCCATCCTGTTTTCAAGTCCATTTTCTCCCTGTTTGCTAGAACTAACTCATCTGCCGGGGCTGTACACCAATAACAAATTGTAATCATTGGGTTGAGGCAGTAATTTCCGTGGTTGGAAAGTCAAGGCTTAATGGGTCATGCTGCTCTCTCAACAGGACTTTTGAATACAAGATTACCACACAGAGAGGTAGTGTAGGGTTTGTTTTCCTCCTATTTACTAAATTAAGAAGTGAAAACAGAGCCAGGTGATAATTTAAACTGTACACATATTCTAGGAAGCCCAACTCTCACTCATTTGTTGGCCAAGTGTGATATCTCAGTCATGAGAAAGCAAAATCTAGATCATGGGGGAAAAACCACAAAAAGAACTTACTGAGATGATCCTTAAATGGTGGGACTCAGAGAACAGATTAATCTGGTCAGAGAAATCACGTGTCGGCTCTGCAATTGCCTTCAGTTCCAGCCAGTGCTACAGTTCTGGGATGACTTCAGACAATGTGATAAAATGACCCAGGTTCAGCCTAGAGAAGTGTTGCTGCATCTTCTTCTTAGTATCCCACTAAATATGTACTAGCAGATGCCCAGAGTATCAATTAGCTGATTCAGACATCTGGTAAACCAACTTCTCTCCACATGTATTCTTGCAGATTTCCTGGAGCAACAATGCACATTGAACTAGGATCTCAGCATCTAAGATCCTTCCATTCACTCTACAAGCCAAGGGTCTCTAATATTTTCAAGAGAGAAGTTTCCTGTTTTTAGAGCTGTAAGGAGCCTCAGAAATAGTTCCATCTGCTTGTTTTACAAATGATAAAAACTGAGGATGAGAGAGGAAAAATGATTTACACAAGGTTAAATTTAGTGACAGCCTGTGTCTGTCTAAATTTCCAGGTTTTTGATCATGGAATTTTTTTCAAATTCCATGAGGAAATTTGGAGGTGGGCATGCAATTGGGAGTAAAGACCCTCATTGTGATTACATAGGGGTCTCTTTCTGCTGAGAAATATTACAAACTGCTCTTCATCCTTCAGAATCAGTTTAAATGCCTCCTTTGTGAAAATTTCCCTGAGTTTTCACTTGACCCAGATGAAATTAATCCCTCCTTTTTCTGTGTGCCTAGAATAATTTTGCATATTTCCCTATTATACACTTCATTCATTCATTCATTAGGTATTGATTCATGTAGGTATATATGAATGCATTCTCCAAGCATATCACATTTCATAAGAGTTTGTTATCCAATTGTTCCTCTCCTTCTTGAATCTGAGAGCTGCCTGAAGTCAGGGATCAGAAGAGATTCATCTTTGCATGTTGCACAATGGTTATTGCAGTGAGAGAATGACAGACAGAGACAGACAGAGACAAAGAGAGAGACAGAGAGAGAGAAAGAGAAGGGGGGGAGAAAGAGAATGTAAGGAAGGGGAAGGAAGAGAGAGGAAATAAAAGAGAGAGGAGAGAATTGAGGAGATGTCGTGGACATCTGTTGTTTCGCCTACTGAGCATCCATATTCCCTTCTTCTGTCTCTAGCATTTCTATTGTTTGTCTGAAAAACCAGCCTTCTCCACTCCTAGCCCATGTAACTCATGTAAGGCTGGCTTCATAGTCTCTCACTCCAGGGATGGGCATATAAGTGAGGCTGTCTGATCGGCATGTTCTACTCTTTGACCATGATGATGGGCAAGTCAGACTCGTATAACCGAATTCTTGGACTTTTATTAGAACTACTGAGAAGAGAAACTCTTTTTCCTCTGGTTTCAAGGGAATGAGTCTGAGTCTGCCGGCAGCAATTCTGTCACCATGAGGAGAAGACTCTGCCAGTGAAAGAAACATTCACATGGAAGCAAAGATGGAAATAGGCAGATTTCTGATGCTGTGATTTGAGCCCCTTTATCCAGCGGTGCCTGAAGCTGACACATTTGTGAATCTGGTTCCAAGAGTCAATATCTTTCCTTTTTCCTACTGAAAAAGTCCAGTTTGAGTTAGGTTTTTTTACGTCTGTAACCAACAGAGCTCCAATTAAGGTAAGAGTTCTATGAGAGAGAAGAAAGAACAACGAAGAGGAGAGGCTTTGAGCTCCGTTGAGTTCTACCTGTAGGTCCTCTCCACTGATTGGGTGTTTCTGGTCTAACGCTTCAACAGAGCTAGTGAATGGACTTTCCTGTTAGGCAGGAGGGAAAGGCCGTGCCGGGACAGACCCATGGTGGAAGTATGTTTGGAGAACGGCCTCCTTCTCAGCCCTCTGCAAATTATTCTACCTACCTCTACACTTAGGAATGGCATAACCATGGGTAAATCTCTTTCCCTTTCTTATATACAGCAACTTTAACTGGCCTATAGTTTCAACGCTCCTTCTACTTTTGACATTCCAGGTGCCTCAACTGGTTCTCCTGAAGCTCCTTCTTAGTGTCATCCCCAAAGGTCTCTCTCAAGCCCACTATCGGGCAACTTGGGTAAACAACCATCTTGGTTTTCCCAGGGTTGAAGGGGATCCCGGGACACGGGACTTTCGTGCTAAAACTCAGAACATCCCAGGAAATGGGGACAAGTTATCACCCGAGACTGACATCTTCCCCTTAGCTATCAAAGCTCAAGGGTAAGGCTTCCTCTGACACGCCACATATTACAGAGCTTAAAATGCCTGTGACCTGTCTCCAAGCATTTCAGAGCTTTGGAGCAATGAGTTCCTTGTAAAAACATTGTTTTATGTTTAAGTCTCATGATGATAAAAGTCAATCACAGTGTTCATAGAAAAGTGGATAGAAACAGGGAGATAGATAGATGATAGATAGATAGGTAGAAATAAAGAAAGATGATGATAGATAGATAGATAGACAGACAGAGGATAGATAGATAGCAGGTCAAATATTTCAGCGTGTGCTGACCGTTCGATAAGGTTTCCCAGGAGGGAGATCACATTTCATTGAGTAGAAGATGAGCAGCTTGGTAATTGATAAACCAGAAAATGATTTAATATGTAGTCCATTTGTAGATCTCTTAGAAACTTGCCCCTTTCTGTGCTTTCAGCAGAGAAGAGGCCCTGTGAGTGCTAAGGCTGAAACTTCTCTGAGAGATAAAGAATATGATGTACAGGGGGAGACTTAGGTAGAAACGATTAACTGGGAGCCCCTTCTCGAAATTTTTTTTCACACTTGATGACTCTATCACACTACACTTGATCTGAGCCAAAAGGCCGAGAAGCAATGATGACCCTATCATAGATAATAATAACAGCTGCGATTTATTGACCACTCACGTATGCTAAGAAGCTTGGATACTGTGACAGTCAGCTCCATGTCTCCCCATGTGAGTTTTCTGCTTCCTCCTGGCGAAGAATCCCTGTGTTTCAGAGGGGCTTGTAGCCTTGCAGAATAAAGTCTACATGGTCCAGTTTGTCTTAAAGACATGGGCAGCCACCTTTATAAGTTCCAGCTGAAGAAATGTGAGCAGCAGTGTCATGTGCAATTTATGGGTATATCCTTAACAAAAGGGGGTATGCCCTTATTCCCTCTTACTCCTCTTACCTTGTCTTCGTTCACCTTGCTCCCTGGAATTCAGATGAGCTGTTGAGCCATCTTTGCTGATGCAAACTAGAACAGCCTAGGGATGGCAGGACAACAAGGAAGGAAGATCCTGGAAGAGCCCTGAATGACCTCATGGAGCAGAGATGCCATACTAGCCTAGACTGATTGCCTTGGGTCTCTTCTTTAAGTCATTATTATTCTGGGCTGCGGATACACGAGGGTGAACTAACTAATTCAGACACATTCTTTCGTCTGACCATTGCTATAGCTGTTTCTGAATGAAGAGAAGTTGAGTACTCTGTCCTTGACCACACGCTTGGTTAGCGGCTAAGCTTCCAGCAGAGTCTAGTCCTGATCCACACACAATTTTGGGCCCCTAATCACCATGCTGTACTGCCATCCCCACTTTTCCTTTTATATGTCTTGCCTTCCAGCTTTCAGGGTGTTCCATAATTATTATCTCAATTAAGGAGGCAGGGACTATTATTGTCCTTATTAGTCAGATCAGTTAGGTAACTTGACTAAGATCGTCCAGTGAATTAATGATGGATCAAAGATGAAAATCTCAGTCTCCAGACTTTGAAACTTTGCCTTTTTCGGTTGACTCCACCAATATGGCTCTTCTAGAAGAATATAGCACGTGTGCCACATAACTCTACCAGCCTCTCCTAATGTTTTTTTAACACTCTAAGCAATTCATTCAGACTTTAGACTCAAGAATAATGATGACAATTGTTTTCTTTGAATTAAGGTGTATTTGACAGAAAAAAATGAATTTTTTAATCAAACATAAATGAAGTTATGGTCAATTTCAGTCTCCTTGGCACAGATAGTATCTTTTTCACTGGGTTTATTCATAATTTTTATCAGTGAAAGAGAATTTAAACATCAGCTCTTTGAGCAAACAAATGATCTAATTCAGGGGCAACTTGACAGGCATTGTTTATTAAGATTTAACAACAGCACATAATTCTTATCATCAATTTAGCATCCTTGAAACAGCCGCTTTGGTCCCCAGTGCTAAACTTTCTGACAAACACTCTATTTTCCTTGCATATTTTCTGAACTGTAGGTTCTAATTCTGTGTTCCAGTTAATTAGCACCGTCTGTAATTTTAGACAACCCATATCTGTTAAGGCACCCAAAATTCCATCTTTGTTTCCAAAGGTGGCTGTTTGTTGTACCAGAAGGTGCTTAGCTGCTGAAATAAACAGATGACGTATCTCTTATGGAAAGTGCTGTTTCCTTATTGGGCAGATGCTTCTTGGTGACAGTGACTAAATATAGCACGCCGATTTTAGGGCAAAGATGTAATCTTAAAAAGTAATGATAAAACTATTGATTGGAAAGATGGCACTTTGATTTCCTGGTGACTGGGATCATACAGAGAGTCCCCTTTTCAGGGGTGGAAATGTTTAATCTCTGAAAACGAAAGCCTTATCAGGACCAAATTTCATATTGGAAAAACCAACTTTAGGGGTGTGTCCTCCCAGAGGAAGAAAAGTGTGGGTCAAATGCTTGTTTCAGTCCTTTGATTATAGTGGTGAAAACACGTTCGGGAAAAAACAAAGAAAGTGTTGTGGGAGGTACTATTTAAATAATAATACTACTAACAATATAATAGCTGCTACCATCTTTCAAAGCTCATTATGTGCCACTCATTGTGCTGAGCACTTTGTTTATATCGCGGGTTCATTTAATTCGCACAACCTGCCTGTGATGCTCATGCTTATGTGAAGCATACAACCTACCTGTGATCAAAGGAGGATGTATTTTATGTGAAGCATACAAAATTTAAGTTTTAGGGCCCCCTCACTTGCATTGACCTTTCTAAGTCCCTCGCAATGTGTTCACGTGATCACAGATTTTCTTTTGACAATTTGCAAAAGTCAAATGTTTTAACTGCAATGGTTTGAGGCTGCTAATTCTTTCTACCGGAAGTTCTCTTTTGTTCCACATCCCCTCGTGTTGGTTGGTGCTAGAGAGGCTAAGAGCACTTGGGGATTTGGGGTTTGGGATCCCGCGACAGTAATGCATTAGGATGGGGTTTAGTGGGATATGCTTAGGTGCTTGTCAGTCATTTCCACGTATGGTTAAGTTACTTCAAGCTGCCCTAGAACAGGGATGGCTTCCAAGAATATTCCTGTTGCCCCTGTGCTGACTCACCTGCTATCTTGATAGAGAGCAGCAGGGCAGAGGTGGTATTGCAATGGGAACAGAGGAAATGAAGGTAACAGAGGAGAAATTAGGTTTGAAGTATGTGGAGCCAGAAGCTAGTCTGTGGGAAATTCTTTTAAAGCATACAACTCGTGGCTGAAACAAATTAATTAAGAGCTCTTCCCAAATTTGATAATAATCCTAAAAGTTTATATGACATTACTAAAGATGAGTTGTGATGCTGAAAGAAAATTTTCTAAACCATCAATAATAATATTAATTTTTTATCAACCCTGCTGGAAAAAAGTCAGAATTGTTTATTCTCTCTTGGAAATTATTTTTATAAAATTATTATCATATGAAGAGTGAGTATGCAAGCTGAACTTATAGGATAAAAACATTATAGAGGTTTATTAGCCAGTTATTAATAGATTTATTAGTCAGTTTCTTTTTAAAGATTGGCACCTGAGCTAACAACTGTTGCCAATCTTTGTATTTTCCTTCTTCTTCTCCCCAAAGCTCCCCAGTACATTGCTATATATTCTAGTTGTAGGTCCTTCTGGTTGTGCTAGGTGGGACGCCACCTCAGCATAGCCTGAAGAGTGATGCCGTGTCTGCGCCCAGGATCTGAACCAGTGAAACCCTGGGCTGCCAAAGCGGAGCACGTGAACTTAACCACGTAGCCACCTAGTAGTCAGGTTTTAATAGAATCATTAGTCAGTTTTTATTAATAAAAACTAGTATTTAAAAAATTTTGTGATGTTTGGGCATTTATAAGCTTTTGAAATTTAGAATCTTCTATGGCCTTCTTTTTCATTCTAAATAAATGCTCCTTTTTGACACCTAAGTTTTGTATTATTAATTTTTTACTCTTTTACTTAAAGAGTGTATGCAACATAGTGTGATCTTGAGATGCCACATAAGTGTAAAAGTGGTTTAAGCAATATTCTTATTTCTCATGTAATAAAACATCTAGAGATAGATGATTTCAGAGAGAGTAGATTCAGCATCTAAACACAATCAGGGCTCTGTATGGCTTTTCTGTGATATTCTTGGCCTTCCCCTCATGGTTGCAAGATGGCTGCTGTAGCACCAACCATCACAGAATCATACAATAATGTCTAAAATAATGAAGAAAGGAAGACGAGCTCACTCTCTCCTCAAGTCTCTCTTCCATTGTTAGGGAGGGAAATCTTTCCCCAATATTCTCCAGCAGATTTCTCTTTATATCCCATAGCCCAGAAATGGTCATACAGCCTAATGTAAAGCATTTGTTGACAAATGGGAATAGGATATGATGATCAATCTAGAAATCAAAATTCACCCCCTGGGACAAGACACATTGCCCTGAATACCTGAAGGAAAACAGCACTCTGTTGTCAACAGAGATGGAATGACTGTTGGTTAGGCAACCAATTGTGTTCATAATAGCATCACTGTCCCCTTTTTGTACATAAACAAATTAAGGCTTAATGATATAAAGAGATGTGTGTAAAGTCACACCCTAGAAAGTGGTGAAGTTAGAAAACCCATATGTGTTCGATTCTGTAACCCATCTGATGCCTTATACTATGTTATATAGCCTTCCCAACCCACATGGTCAAGTCCCAGGTGTGTACTAGAAAGTTGTAGGACTTTGGGGAGCAGGCCAAATGCTGAGGAAGGAGTATGGGGCAATAAAATGCTGGCCAGAAACTCTCACAGGATCAGAGAGGAAGAGGGTGGCTCCGGGTCTGGGTCTGGAGAGGAAATTTCAGTAGGGACCATTATAGTTACCCAAGGTACACTTTATTAATGTTTCTGTACACGTATTATTATTATTATCGAAGAAGGGAATTTCAAGGGATGGAGGATGACATAAATAAAATAACAGTGGAAAGTGCCTGAGCTGAGGGTAAGGGAAGACTGGGTTTGAATCACAACTCTACCATTTACGAGGTGTGCTTTCTGGTTGAGTTATTGGCTTTTGCAATACCTTGTGTTTTCAGAGAAGAGTTATCGAGCTCTGGCTTGATGGGGTCAAAGAAAAGTAGGAGGAATCACAGGCTTTATGTCCCTTTCTTTACAGGGGAGGAAAGAGCCAACAGAAGTGAAGCGATTTGCTGAAGAATGTCCAAGAGGTTGGTACCAAAGCCCTCATCTATAAAATTGGGTTACTTATTTCTCAACGCATCTTTCCAAGAGCACCATTTTAGACCTCAAACTGGGAAAGCATCATTCTGTCCTGAGTTCCTTGAAAAACCTACCCGGAAGATGAGTCAATGTTAACAGCAAGCTTCTTTCCTTGTGGAAGCATGTGGATGATGACTCTTAGTTGCGCCATCTAACACCGTGATTAAATGCTGCTTTTGAATTACTGTCTCCACTTCCAATACAGTGTTTGGAAAACGTCAAACCCAATAGTGATCAGGGATAATATTCCACATGGGATTAGCATGATGGCTGCTGAGAGCGCATTCTGCAGTGGATGGCCTCTCGCTCTTGGTCCTACAGAGTCATTCGTTCATCCATCCATCCATTCATTCATTCCGCAAAGATGTGCCACATGCCAAATATGCTGCTCTGAACTCAATTCATGATTGCAATCAGAAAGAAGAGCTATTTCCGAAAATTAGGTCCAGAAAGGCAGTTCAAATTTATTTCTAGTTTATTTATGGTCACCTAGTAGGGATAGGAGAGAACGGACATAGGACAGGCCCGTTTTGATGGGGGGACTCAGGAAAAGCTAGTGGAGCAATAAGGGTCTGCTCAGGCTGCTATAACAGATACCACAGATGCGGGCGCTCAAACAACAGATGTTTATTTGCTCACAGTCCTGGAGTCTGGAAAGTCTAAGATCAAGGTGCTGGGTGGTTCTGTTTCTGATGAGACCCCTCTTCCGAGCTTATAGTCATTCTCCTCGCTATGGCCTCACATGGTGGTGAGAGAGATCTCTGGTGTCTCTTCCCCTTCTTATAACAGCACCAGCCTTATTGGATTAAGATCCCACCTTTATGACCTCATTTAACCTTCATCGCCTCCTCATAGGCCCTATCTCCAAATACAGTCACAGGGGGATTAGGGCCTCAACATGTGAACTGGGGGTAGGGAGGGGACACAAACATTCATTTCCTAAGTGGTTCTTTACAGGGAATTGAGGTGATATGTGTGGCCCCACTTGGTCTTTCAGCTGCAGTGTGATGGGAAGGGTATGGCTCTGGGGCCAGATTGACAGTTTGAATCGTGGCTCCTTCAGTGTCTAGCTGTGTGACCTCAGGCAAGTTCCTTAACGTATCCGTGCTTTAGTTTTCTCATTTAGAAAATGAAGCTGATATCCATCTCTAACTCATAAGATTATTATGAAGACTAAAGAATTGAATGCAGATAAAGACCCTGAAGAGTAACTGCCACACAGGCACTCCATAAATTCTCTTTAATCCCTGGAAGGTTTGGTGGGACATCCATTTCTCTGACAACTTATAGCAGTGCTTTCCAAGATGTGGCCAAGCTCTCTAGACCTGGGCCTGGAAAGAAGCATTTTAGCACATCAGCTTATTTGCCAGAAGAGAGGTTGGTTAAATTTGTCTGGTTCATCTGCACTCTCTTCATTTGATTCTCAAACAAAAGGTTTCTTTCTTCCATGGGTTGAAAGAATTCAATGTCAATAAGAGAGTGGCCCCCTCACTGCTCTGTGCAGCTGACATCCAGCCTCCCAGGCTGTGTCCTTCCACACCTGGATCATTTGGGGTCAGTGTGATCTGACAGCTGGTTGCCTGCATGAAATGGACACAGGCAAACTGATGCATTTAGACATGGCGTGAGGATTGTTGAATGAATTTTTCACCTATTACCTGACTGAGACAGCGTTATGGGGACCCGGGCAGCAACTGTCTCCCTTATTTGAGATGATGCCACAAGGAGAGCTGTGGCTGAAGTCCTCCTGCTAGATTGGGGGTGGTGGTGTCTGGATGTGGCCTCCATGATGACACTGGGTCTTTTTGAAAAAATAAAATAGTGATTTTACGTTATGATGATTTGGCTCTTTCAAAAATCCAGAAATAGCAAAATTCAAACCACCAAATCAATAAATAGTATTTAGTGAGAGTTTATTTTGCCTATAAGAATGGTTTGCAAACTGGGAGCCTTCAAATTTAAAACTGATCGAAAGTTCAGGGCATGACGTGACAGGATAGCTTACAAAGTGAAAATGGGGAAGTTGCTTAACCTTTAGCGTGATTGGTTCTTACAGCGGGGTCTCCAGATGGCAGGGGACTGGTTAAAGGGGATTATCTTATTCCCTCACCATAGGAGAGATGTTGTTTAAGGGTACAAACTTGCAACTAGCGGATAAATAAGTCCTGGAGATCCAACGCATAGAATAGTGATTGCAGACAACAATATTATAACGTAAACATCAATCTTGTTAAGAGACTGGAACTTAATTATTCCCGTCACAAAAAGGAAATGAAAATCATGTGACATGAGAGAAGTGCTAGCTAACGCCACAATGGGAATCATATTGTAATACATCAATGTACCTAAACAAAATGTTGTACCCCTTAAACTTACACAATGTTATATGTCAAATATATTTCAGTAAAAAAAAACACAAAAAAGTGATTATCTTGGGGCTGTCCCCGTGGCCGAGTGGTTAAGTTCGCGCGCTCCGCTGCAGGCGGCCCAGTGTTTCGTTGGTTCGAATCCTGGGCGCGGACATGGCACTGCTCATCAGACCACGCTGAGGCAGCGTCCCACATGCCACAACTAGAAGGACCCACAACGAAGAATATACAACTATGTACCGGGGGGCTTTGGGGAGAAAAAGGAAAAAATAAAATCTTTAAAAAAAAAAAAAGTGATTATCTTACGTCATTTTGGGGAAGATGACAAGTTTCTTTTGATTATCAGAGGCATTTACAAGAAATAACCTAAGTTGTTTCACTTATGTTCATGAAATAAGCTAGATTTAGTTTGGCTTAAATGGTTTTGTCTGCTTAGGGAATTTTCAAGTCCAGTCTACATTTTGTATTGAATTTGAACAGCCCCCAAAGGAAAGAAGAGTTTGGTTTCCGTTTGGGTTTCCCTGAAGCAGATCCAGAGGCAAGGATTTGAGTGAAAAGAGAGAGCTTGAGAGGCAGTTGCTGGACACACCAGGTTGGGACGGGGAGCAGAGGGAAGTGAGAGAGCGAAGAGAAGAAAGCCAATTAATGGGTGTTATCAAGCAAGTTAGTAGCGTGGGTCATTGTGTCTCTGTTCCCTGGGGATCTCTGGAAGCCCATAATAACTAGGTGGCTCAGAGTGATTCTACTGAGGGGCAAGCGAGATGGGGCATTTATTTCCCAGTTTCCTGTCTCTCATTGGTTAAACGTTGATCTAGGGAGCTTTTAACTTCCAGAATTTCTGGCCTTTCTCACATAGGGCCAATCTTGCTCTCATGGGCTGGAAAAGTAGCAGGTATTCACTGTTGATGCATGTAGAGGTGAGTTCTGACACGGGTAGGTAGATTACTGACAGTGTCTGCTATGCTTTAAAGCACTGGCAAAATGACAGCCCCATGTGCTGGGTGCCTTACGGGTGTGAAACTCATAACAGCCAACATGGATTGAGCATTTATTGTGTCCATTGTAAATAGCCTTTACATCCTCGCTACTCAAAGTGTGGTCCATGGACCATGGATCAGCATCACCTGCTTTCATTACCAGAAACGCAGAATCTCGGGGCCCACCCTAGACCTGCTGAATCAGAACCTGAATTTTAACCAGATTCCCAGGTGTTTCAGATGTACACAGATACCCTCCTAATTTCTGTGCTGGAAAATCATGGTCACACCTGGCCAGTTTGTTGTGTAGCACTGAAGAAGTGGGGGGCTCCAATGTGAGACCAAAAAGCCACACACCCATGGAAGAAACCAGAAGCAATGATGTCAGGAGTGATGTGGCAACTTGATCAGGAGGTTAGGGATGAGAACATAGGTGGACTGGACTCAGAGAAATATCTGAGGGAGATCTCGGGGAAGGACAAAGTCATGTGGCTCTTTGTTGGGGACCAAGAGCCATTGCAATTTATGTGTTTGTGTTCATTTGGTCCCATTTGTAGTTAAGCCAGATGAAGCCTGGGCCATTAAGAATACATCTATATATGTTTCTGTGCTAGATTCTGAGCACCCAGAAGGAAGGACCCAGATCTTGTATAACTTTGTATTCCCAGCATCTGCTGCACAAAATTAGTGTTCAACTGATGCTTGCTGAAAGGCCCAGTGGACTCCATTTATTCATTCATTCATTTAACAAATAATTATTGGGTATCTATTATAGTCTAGGCTCTATGTTAGAGACGAGTTAACATTGATGAATAAACTACATAGGTAGCTGATCTTGTGAAGCATATAAACTAGCAGGGGATGGACAAGTACATAAAATTAATACATAATTGAAAAGTTGAAAAGTGCTATGTATATGGTATGTAATGATATGGATTAATGGGGAGGGAGTATGCCCTCAGAGAGGGTATCAGGAAAAACTCCTTTGAAAACTGATGTTTAAGCCAACAACTGAAGAATGAGAAGGATCGAGCCAAGTGAAGGTGGAAAAGCATTCCAAGCAGACATCACAGCATGTGCAAAGGCCCTGAGGCAAGAATCAATGGAGTGGTTACATAATTTATATTTCTTATAATTATTATAGGAGGAATTTCTTATTCCACACCCTAGATTTCTGCTCACTGAACAACCATCCTATTTAGGCAACAGAAAACCTGAAAGAGGAGTTGAGTCAAGTCTGTCTGAGAGAAACCAGGTTATGCATGAGCCCTCTGAGTTGATTTAGTTTGTGCTCATACTAAGAAGGGAATCATCCATTTGGAAGTTCCAGGTACTGCAGAGCTTGAGATTCTATGAGACATTAGCATCTGGAGCCTCAACATAAAACCCTGTCTTATAAAGGCTTCTAATTCATTACACTTTCCCTGACTCTTGATCATAGAAGATGAAAAGTATGAGTCATGGGGTTCAGGATGCATCACAGTGTTACATTTCAGGGCCATGTTCCAAAAAGAAAAGAACTGGGTGGTTTTTTGTCTGAATATAATAAAAAAGTTCTAGCACTACTGTTACTATTTCTGTGACCTTGAACATGTTACCTAAACTGCCCACACCTGGTTTCTCCCTCTCTACAATGTTCTTAGTGATACTCACCCCACATCGATCACGCGGTGTTTATGAGACTTGGTTCAGTTGAGTTCAATAAGCATTTATTAAGCACCTTACAAGCAATCCCTCATTTGACAAATATTGATTGATTCCCTGTCTACCTATTCCAGGCACTATGTCAGCCTTGGAGATATAAAAATAAGCAAGACAGGAAGATCCTAGCTTCTAAGTGCTTAAGGTCAACTAGGAAACACAGAGGCTTCAAGTGTGGTGGATGCGCATGTAAAACCTAAAGGTGAGGATGCAAGAAACAGCAAGGATATTTACTTTCTGTAAATCAAGTTAAGAAGTCCCCTCCCCAGCCCCAGTCATGTCTGGTTAGCAGGTAATTCAGTTTCGGGCATTCTTAGGGCTCGCTCCCTTTAGTTGGGATTTTGCAAAGGACCTTGATTTCAGCCTCATGACACTCAGAGCAGAGAACATAGTCATGCCCTGCCCGGACTCCTGACCCCTGGAAACTGTGAGAGAATGAATTTGTGTTGTTTGGAGCCCCTAGATTTGTGGTAATTTGTTGCACAGCAATAGAAAATGAATCCACAGTTGTCTCCTACGTTTCTTTTGTCTCTCCTGGTTTCTGTTGAGGGCCCTACTGTGCAAGCCTTCACGGGTCCTGCTGTTGTTTTCACGGCACTCAAGAAACAGGCATTCTTGCTGACTGGGAGCTCAGACATTGGGGCCCAGCCCCTCTTCAATGCAACAGACCTCCAGGTTCTTGTGCAGAGCACAGGTCCACGTTGTTCATCCTCATTGTTGGGGAATCTCTTTCTCTCACAGCTAGACCCCAAAGCCACACTCGTCTCTTACCATTCCCCTTGCAGGATGACTCCTGAATGGCTTAGGATTTCACATGATACAGAAAAAAACAGATTCTGATTTTACTTGAAAATGACATGAAAGCAAAGGGTCCTATAGACTCTTTGGGATGTGTATGGGGTAGGGAGGGAGTGTGGAAAGCAAAACATCGCTGTCTCTCGTCTGTTTTGATCCTTCTATAGTGGTGAAAACGAAACACGCATAAACATCCCAATATATTTTCCGACCTTACTAGTGATGACAATATATGTGACAAGTGCTGTGACAGGAGAAGTACCTGGTTCCGCAGGAACAAAGGCCACCAGCATTTCCTAGTGAGCCTTAAGGAAGCTCTACTGGTGGAAGTGGCATTAGACTGAGAGCTCAAGAATGAGAAGGAGTAGCTAGGAGAAAGGGAGGTGGGGAGAACGGATGGAGGCAGAGAATGTGTTACTGGCTCAAAGCCCAGTGGGAACATGGCACATTTGAAGAGTGGAAGAGCTGAGGATGTGGTGCAAAGAGAAGGGGATGCAGAGATGGGGAAGATAAGGCTGAATAAATCAGGAGGGGCCAGGCCAGGAAAGGTCATACAAACCCAGTTAAAGAAATTACATTATTTCTGTATCAGTCAGCTTTTTCTGTCATAATTCTGCATAAGAAAGACTTCCCAAACTCACCGAGCTATAAAAGCAAGCGTTTTAAGTTTTGCTTATGGGTCTCTGGAGAGGCAGTTACGTTTCTGGGCTTGGCTGGGATCAGCTGGATTTGATTCTAAGCTGAGTGTCGGGTCTGCTCCACTCGTCTCTTCATTTTTTTGGACCAATGGCTACATGCGGCATATTTTTCTCATGACAGGTGGCAGATATGCAAGAAGGGAAAAGGAAACACATAATGTTTCCTGAGGTCTCAGCTGGGAACTGGCACAATGACAGTTCCGTTCAAGTTCTATTGGCCAAGGCAAGTCACATGGCCAAACCAACATCAATGGGGTGAGGAAGGTCACTTTGCCCACAGTGGGATGCACTGCAGAGGCCCATGGCACAGGGCTTGGATGTACAATTTCTAACTCAGGGAGGGAGGAGAGAAGTGGGAATAGTAACCCAACTTATCACAGCATCCTAGGAATAATAGAAACCTATGCCAGGATTTCCAGGAGAGCTGTGAATAAAATGATCAGATCAGTAAAACACTATGCTAATATGAGCAGCCCCTACTGTCAACTACCTGAGGGTACATCGCTCCCTCCATGATTCCCAGTCACGCTTGGTCACCTGAGCCCCGAAGCCGGACTGCCTGTTGTTCCCACAGTCACACAGCCTTTCATAAACGGTTTCTCCTTCCTTCAGGAGTGGTACTCAATAGGACTAACAACTTACTAAACAAGATAATCCTATTCAAATTGAAATACGCAATTTGGATGGCCAACACAGTCCTCTTCTGCCATCCCCTCCCGCCCCAAATCCCTACAAAGGACCAAAACAATACTATTAATAGGAAAAATTCATGACATCGCTGGAAAACCAACAAGAAGTAATATTAGTGGATGAGAGATGATGAGAAATCCCTGTGAGGAAGTCGATGGGATCTGACTGAAGGAGGGAAAGTTGATTGGAGGCTTGGGGACAGCCTCCAACTGGCTACATAATTTGCAGGGCCTGGTGCAGAGTGAAAATGCTGGGCCCTCGTTACAAAATCATTAAGAATTTCAAGATGGCGGCACCAGAGAATGAAACAAGCCCGGGGCCCTTGTGAGTGTGTGGTCCTATGTGACTGCACAGGTCACGTGCTCGTGAAGCCACCCCACTTGGGGCATTTCCATCTCCCTGATAGTGGATACAGTGAGCAGGAGGGAGTTGGGAGCAACCATTATGGAAACTGAGTTGGAATCAGGTTTGGAACCAGGGCTGCTGATGGGTTCAGCGACCCTCTTCTCCCAGGCCTGAAACCCTCCTCTTGTTCTAATCAGTGGGCAGAACTGGTTCTCCCAGGCTGGGGTATTGTATTGCTTTGTTAGGGCTGCTGTAAAGATGAATTACAAACTGGGTGACTTAAACAAAAGAAATTTATAGTCGTACAGTTCTGCAGCCAGAAGTGTGAAATCATGGCGTCGGCAGGGTTGGTTCCTTCTGAGAGCTGGGAGGGAAGGATCCATTCCATGCGTCTTCTCTAGCTTCTGGTTGGTTGGCAGTCTCTGGTGTTCTTTGGCTTGTAGACGCATCACCCCAACCTCTGCCTTCAGCTTCACATGACGTTCTCCCTGTGTGCGTGTCTCTGTGTCCAAATTTCCACTTGTTATAAGATACGACTCATACCGGATTAGGGGCCCACCCTACTCCTGTATTGACCTCATCTTAACTAACCACATCTGCAATGACTCTGTCTCCAAATAAGATCACATTCTCAAGCACAGAGGGTCAGGACTCCAACATACGAATGTGAGAGGGACACAACTCAACCCATAACAGGTGTATGGTGGGTGCTTGAGCCAGAGGTGTGGGGTCATGCCCTGACCCCATAGGCTCCTTCATTCTGAGAGACTACCGTGCCTCCCCAGGAAGCCTACTGCTCCTCTCTCCCACAATCACAGACAGCAGATGGCCATAAACACCAGCAAACCAGGATCGTCAAACACTTGGGGCCAACCAAATGTCAGGGAATGCAGTAGTTGCTTTTGAAGACTATCGTTTGATTAAACTGCGTCACTTATCCAAAACAGATGGACTTTTCATAGTCCTCCTGACAGTCGCTGAGTTGTTATCTTAATTACCCAACAGGTGCACTCATTTCTTGAGTTACCTTATGTGCAGTCAGGTTACAGAACTCAAAAACCTTGTGACTTGGTTCACTGGGTTATCCAAGATCAGAGGTTATCAACCTTGGCTCCAAGCTGGAGCCACCTGGGGAGCATTGAAAATACTAATGCCAGAGTCCCACCACCTAATTGGTCTTGGGTGCAACCTGGGCACCGAGATTTTTCTTTTTAAATCTCTCAGGTGATTACAGTGTGCAGCTAAGGTTGAGAACCACTGGCTTGGAACGCTCCCAGAACCCAGCCATCTGCGTAACTGTAATGATGCGTATTGATTGCAGATGGCATGGCATGAGTTTGTTGGGGGTTGTTTTTTGTTTGTGGCTTTCAAATTAAATGCTTCAATGTCTCGATGCATTAACACTGTAGCACCATGTGCTCTATTTTCTTTTCTCTAATCTGACTTCTTTCAGTTGCTAAGGAGCCAAATATTTGCTGTATGGAGCTTTACTTTTGCTTACAAAGGCAGCACCTCAGCTGGAAACTGAAGGCTGGGGCAGCACAGTGAATTGAACTACAGGTGAATTGAACAGGCAATAGGCTTGAATTTAATGCAGATTATTACAAGGAGCAATAATGGGGGCCATAGCATCTTTCCTCCAAGGATGCAGGTTGATCTTGCTTGCTCTATTCAGCAGAAAACATTGGTGTGTGGCTTCTGTGAATTTCGATCTCTCTCCCTCTCTTTCCCTCTCTTCTCTCACCTTCTCTTCCTTTTCTTGTCCCTCTCACTGTCTTTCTCCTGTCTTATGTCCTGTCTCATGTCTCTTTCTTCCCTTCTCTCCTCAAAATTCTTGGTTTCACAGATTGTCACTGTTGGGTGGAGGGAAGAGGTAGGTTCAACAGCCAAAGTTCTATGAGAATCAAGATACATTATGTCCACACCCTGCAATCTTCTGGGATATCTCACATTGCTCCTGCAAAAGCTGTGCAGAGAAACCGTACAGCCAAGAGAAGTGACCGAGGTCTTTGTGTCTGTTTCCATCAGCCCATGAAGTCTTTCTCTCCCAGAGTCTTCTCTCTCCAATCAGCTGTGCCACTCTGTTTGCTGGTCACAGAAACTACCTGGGGAAACTGGCTACACAAATGTGGGAAATAATAATAGTAAATGATTATAACATGCTTCTTACATGCCAAACACCCTTCTAGGCATGGTTGACAGATAAAGAGACAGATGCACAGAGACTGGAGGTGACTTCAAGCCCAGGCCATCTGCTCCAGAGTCTGTGCCCTTAAAACTTGACTTTCCATTGCAAGCATTTCAGAAGGAAGCAGTGGGAGAGGGAGAAAGAGGACAGACAGAGAAGGATGGAGAGATAGACAGAAGAAAGCAGAAAGAAAAAAGACAGAGACACAGAGGCATGTAGAGAGTCAGCCACCGAGACGCAGAGAACGAGAGACAGAATGGGACCACAGAAACCACCACCACAACATCAACAGAGCTGAGAGAGAGACCCAGCAAACACACTTCATACTGGCTCTCTGAATTGGCTAGAGCTCCATGTCCAGGGTCTCATTTAGATAAGAGACTCCAACTGTATGAAGCGTAGGTTTGGTTCAAGTGTGGTTTGGAGAATATTCTGATACCACGGTTCACTGATTTTAGAAAATGGCTGTTTGCTTCTGGTTCACGTCGTGTCTTTTGAAAAGGGAGAGAGAAAAAATTTGCTTTAGTTTTAGGCTCAGTCCAGAAAAACCAAATAAAAAGTAAAAAATAATATTTAAGTTCTATTTAATTAAGCCTTCAGCAAACAAAGGCAAAGCGTTCTGATTTTTTTTTCAAGTTTTATCATTTGCACTTGCCAGTTAGGATCATCAAAGACCCCTTTAAATCAAATGACTAACTCAGAACTGTCCTTAGAAGTAAGTGGGATTGACGAGGCATGATGGAGTCACAATTCTGGGATTTGATATTCCAAGAGCACCCATCCTAGGATGTGGGTCAACCCTTTGGGGGAAGATGGAATTCATCAGTGATTACAGCTCATGGAGATGTTGTATTGTGATTTTTAGGCCAATCCCAGCATCTCCAACAAATCAGTTTTGTGTCTTCAATTTCTCAATGCGGTGAGTGTTTTGACATTAGAGACCTAAGACCTGTCTTTTGTGGTACATTGGTGGGACTCTGGCTCATTGGGACCTGTTTCAGGTCCACGTGGTCTCGGAATGCTGCCATCTATTCATTCTATGCTGTAGTCACTCAGCTATTAGATGGAGACCTAATTTAATTCAGTAAAAGGTCTACATCCTTCAGGAGGTGAATGGGCAAATGAACTGTGGTTCATCTAGACAATGGAATATTATTAAGCATTGAAAAGAAATGAGCTGTCAAACCATGAAAAGACATGGAAGAACCTTAAATGCCTATGACTAAGTGAAAAAACCCAGTCTGAAAAGGCTACACACTGTATGATTCCAACTATATGACACTCTTTAAAATTTGCTATTAACCTCAAACTGCTCTAAAAAATAAGATCTATTAAATTTTTTAAAAAAGATCTTTGTATTAAAGACTTGATAATCTCATCTGTTAGGAGGCTATTAAACATGGAAATTCCCTTTCCTCCTCTTCTTTTCCACCTTCTCTTGCATTAGTTGCTATCTTTTGTTCACATGGGGTTCTCTCTCCAGTCCAAATTTATTCAGGATGGAACATCTACTATGTGCCAAGTTTTTTTGTTTTACAAAGGAGACCTAGGCTCTGAAAGGCTATCAATATTTCTGAAAGCCAGAGAGCTGACACATGATGGAGCCAGGATTTTCAAACAAGATTTTCCAAGTTCTGGGCTTTCCCACTGCCTCCCCATCCCAAGAGTTTGCTGAAGGTTTGGCAGTCATTCCCATGCAGGGTCCTATACGTTCCTATTTGACTCTGGAGGTTGAATGCTCCTCATTCCCCCATTCCATATTACGATTCACAAAGACTATCCCAGGACCAGTAAGTGGAAGCCACCAGGACCCAGATTTCAACTAACAGGAATTGCTTCGAAGGCATAGAGCTCCCCAGGGTAGAATGGACTGCCTCGGGCAGTGTGGACCTCCCCATCACCACAGACATTGAAGCAGGCAATGGACAAACAGAAAAACCGAGGATTCTTAAACGTGGCTTCACAGGAGGGCTCTGGGGAGTCTGAAATGGCCAAATTTTGAGTGTGGAGATATTTGTGCCTCTTTTCTTGCAGGATATTCTCACAAGGTTTTCAAAGTTGGGTTTGACTGAATGGTTGAGAACTATTGAGACCAAGGGTGGAGGGGAGGATGGAATAAAATTATATCCCAACTTGACCATCTAAGGAGCCCCTAGTGAGTCATTTTCATGAGTGAAAACAGGTCATCAAAGATAATACTAATTCAAGCATCAGGTGAAAGATTTGGGTCTCCCCCTATACTCCAGCATAGGACTCAGGGCTTTCCTGGGGTCAGAGCAAAATATTAACTGTAAACTATAAAAAAATAAGGGATCTTATTAAGGTGATAGAAATGTTCTAATATGTGTATGTGCGTATTAGTTTCTACTAAAAAACTGTGAAAAAACTACTAAAAATTAATGTGTATTAGTTTTCTAAAGCTAGTGTAATACAGGACCACAAACTGAGTGGCTTAAAAAAACGAAATTCATTCTCTCACAGCTCTGGAGGCTGGAAGTCCAAAATCAAGGTGTTGGCAGGGCCACACTCCCTATGAAACTTTCTGGGGAGGATCCTTCCTTGCTTCTTCCAGTTTCTGGCAGCCCCCAACATTCCTTGGCTTGCGGCAGTGTAACTCAGTTGTCATAGGGCATTCTGTCTCTGTGACCTAATTTCCCTCCTCTTATAAAGACATTATTCATATCGGATTAGGGCCCACCCTATTCCAGTATGACCTCGTCTTAAACTTAACCAACTATATTTACATCAATGCTGTTTCCAAATAAGGTTACATCCTGAGGTCCTGGGGGTTCGGATTTCAACACATCTTCTTTGGGGCACACAATTCAATCTGCAACAAAGTGAATCACAGTGTGGCTTACAAACCTGGGTAAATTTACAGAAATAGATGAAGTTTATAACATGTAAATTATATCTTGATCAAGCAATTTTTAAAAGTGGCAAGGAGATTTTTCAAACCATTGCTGGGGTCCTGACATGTATATAGACAGCCCTGAGTCTTAGCATATCATCTGAAAATTTCAAAGCCATATTTAGTGAACCAGCTATTCTGTTTCTCATGTGTAACTTAGAGCTCACTTACATGAGCTTAGGCAGCAAAAAAATAGAAACGGTCTGCACCTCTGTCAACAGGGAAATGGTGAATACATTTAAGTATAGCCAACCATGGAATACTATGTGACAATTACAAAGAATGAGATGATTTGATATTTAGTGACATGGAAAGGAATCTGAGACACATTGTTTTGGGGAGAAAAAAAGCAAATAATAGACTGATACAGAAAGCATGATACCGTTTATATAAAAAACAAAAATCAACACCAAAGAAAATGATGCTACCTGTTTTCTGAGGATACATGAATAATAAAAATAAGACAGACTGAGCAATTTACTGTGTGCCAGGCAACAGACTGACACATACTAACTTGTTAAATTCTCAGAATGAGTTAAGTAGTATTACTATATCCTGTTTAATGAAAAGGAAACTGAGGCACAGAGAGATTAAGTTACTCCTCCAAGGTTACTGAGTGATGGAAAAGAAATTTGAATCCAGGCTTGTCTGAATTCAAAAGGCTATTTCTTCTCCCGCTGCTTCATTTATTCTAGAAGAATATATATAAAAGTAATGAGTAGTTATCTCCAAGGGCAAGGTACAGAGGAGTCATGACTCCAGATAGTAACAAATGCGATTTTAGCCTTTCATTTTTTTTTTGACAGTTGTAGGAAATAATACAGAGAGATCCTGTGTACCTCTTACCCAGTTTCCCCTAGTGATAATATCTTGCAAAACTGTAGTAAAATATCACAATCGGGATATTGACGTTGGTATAATCCATTGATCTTGTTCATATTTACCCACTTTTATGTGTGGTCATTTGTGGGTGTGTATTCAGCTCTTTGCACTTTTTTTAAGACTGTTTTTTGAGCAATTTTAGCTTCACAGCAAAACTGAGAGGAAGGTGCAGGTTTCCCATATACCCCCTACCCCCACACACATGCACAGCCTCCTCCGCTATCAATGTCCCCCACCAGAGTGGTACACTTGTTACAATTAATTAACCTACACTGATGTATCTTTATCACCCAAGGTCCGTAGTTTACATGACTGTTTACTCTTGGTGTTCCCTAAAAATCCTCTGTGTTCTGCCTATTCATCTCTCCCTCCCCCACCACATACCTTGTAACCACTGATCTTTTTATTACTTCCATAGGTTTGCCTTTTCAAGAATGTCATATAGTTTTCTTCTAGTAGTTTTACAGTTTCAGATCTTTCATTTAAGTCTTTAATCCCTTTTGAGTTGATTTTTACATATGGTTTGAGATAAGGGTCCAATTTCATTCTTCTGCATGTGGATATCCAGTTTTCCCAACACCACTTACAGAAGAGACAGTCCTTTCTCCATTATGTGTTCTTGGCGATTTTGTCGAAGATCAATTGACTGTAAATGCATGGATTTATTTCTGGGCTTTCGATTCTGTTCCATTGGTCTATATGTCTGTTTTTAAGCCAGTGCTATACTGTTTTGATTGCTATAGGTTTGTAGTATATTTTAAAATCAGGTAGTGTGATGTCTCCAGCTTTTCTCTTCTTTCTCAAGATTGCTTTGGCTATTTGGGGTCCTTTGTGGCTCCATATGAATTTTAGAATTGTTTTTACTATTTCCCTGAAAAACGCCTAATGAATTTTAATAAGATTTGCACAAAATCTGTAGATCTCGGGTACTATGGACATTTAAAAACTATTAATTATTCCAATCAATGAACACAGATATCTTTCCATTTATTCATCTCTTCTTCAATTTCTTTCTTCAATGTTTTATAGTTTTCAGTATCCTATCTTTTACCTCCTTGATTAAATGTATTCCTAAGTATTTTATCCTTTTTGATGCTACTGTGAATGGGATTGTTTTCTTAACTTCTTTTTCAGATGCTTCACTATTAGTGTATAAAATGTAACTGATTTTTGTGTGTTGATTTTGTATCCTGCAAATTTATTAATTTCCTTTATTAGCTCTAACAGTTTTTTGGTGACATCTTTAGGGTTTCTCTATATAAGATCATGTCATCTGCAAAGAGAGATATTTCACTTCTTCCTTTTCTATTTGGATACCATTTATTTCTTTTTCTTACTTAATTACCCTGGCTAGGACTTCTAGTACTATGCTGAATAGAAGAGGTGAGAGTGGTATATTTGTCTTGTCCCTGATCTTAGAGGAAAAACTTGCAGCTTTTCACCATTAAGCATGATGTTAGCTGTGGGCTCGTCATTATGGTATTTATTATGTTGAGGCACATTCCTTCTATACCTAATCTGTTGAAAATTTTTATCGTGAACAGGTCTTGAATTTTGTCAAATGCTTTTTCTGAATCTTTTGGGGTAGTTATATGATTTTTATTCTTCATTTTGTCAGTGTGATATATCACAGTTGTTGATTTACTTATGTTGAACTATCCTTGCATCCAAGGGGTAAATCCCACTTGATCATGGTGTATGATCCTTTTAATGTGCTGTTGAGTTTGGTTTGCTGGTATATTGTTGAGGACTTTTGCATCTATATTTATCAGGGATATTGGTCTGTGATTTTCTTTTCTTGTAGATCCTTGTCTGGCTTTGATATTAGGTAATGTTGACATCACAAAATGAGTTTGGGAGTATTCTTTCTTCTTCAATTTTTTTGGAAGAGCTTGAGAAAGATTGACATTAATTCTTCTTGAACTGTTTGGTAGAATTTACCCATGAAGTTATCTGATCCTGGGATTTTGTTTGTTGGGAGGTTTTGAATTAGTGATTCACTCTCCTTATTAGTAATTGATATGTTTAGATTCTCTGTTTCATCATGATTAAGACTTGATAGGTTATACGTTTCTAGGAATTTATCCATTTCTTCTAGATTGTCCAGTTTGCTGGCATATAATTGTTCAGAGTAGGCTCTTATGATCCTTTGTATTTCTGTGGTATCAGTTGTAATGTCTCCTCTGTTTTTCTTTGTTTTTTTTTTTTTTTAAAGATTGGCACCTGAGCTAACAACTGTTGCCAATCTTCTTCTTCTTTTTTTCCTGCTTTTTTCTCCCCAAATCTCCCCAGTATATAGTTGTATATTTTAGTTGTGAGTCCTTCTAGTTGTGGCACGTGGGATGCTGCCTCAATGTGGCCTAATGAGTGGTGCCACATCCGTGCCCAGGATCTGAACCCTGGGCTACCAAAGCAGAGCACATGGACTTAACCACTTGGCCACGGGGCTGGCCCCCTCTTTCATTTTTTATTTTATTTATTTTAGTCTTCTCTCTTTTCTTAGTCTAGCTAAAGCTTTGTCAATTTTATTTATCTTTACAAAAAAACAACTCGGTTTCATTGATCTTTTCTATTGTTTCTCTAGTTTTTATTTCATTTATTTCTGCTCTGACATTTATTATTTCCTTCCTTATACTAACTTTACGTAGTTTATTCTTCTTTTTCTACTTCCTTGAGGTATAAAGTTAGGTTGTTTATTTGAGATCTTTCTTTTTTCTTAACGTAGGCATTTATTTTTATAAATTTCACTTTTAGAACTGCTCTGCTGTCTCTCATAAGTTTTGATATGTTATGTTTCCATTTTCGTTTGTCTCAAGATATCTTTTTATTTTCCCTTTGATTTCTTCTTTGACCAACTGACTGTTTAGGGATGTGCTGTTTAATGTCCACATATTTGTGAAGTTTACAGTTTTCCTTCTCTTATTGATTTCTAGCTTCATGCTCTTGTCATTGGAAAAGATGCTTGGCATGACTTCAATCTTCTTAAATTTTTTAAGACTTGCTTTGTGACCTAACATATAATCTATTTTAGAGAATGCTCTGTGTGTGCTTGAGAAGAATGTGTATTCTGCTGCTATTGGATGGAATATTATGTATATGTTTGTAGGGTTCATTTACTCTATAGTTCAAGTCCAATATTTCCTTATTGATTATCTGTCTAGATGATCTATCCATTGTTGAAAGTGGGGAATTGAAATCTATTATTATTGTCTTGCTGTCTATTTCTTCCCTTAGAAACTTGCTTCCTATATTTAGTATTTGCTCGACATATGTATGTTCTCTGATATTGGGTGCCTATATATTGACAATTGCTGTATCCTCTTGATGAGTTATACCTTTATCATTATATAATGACCTTCTTTGTCTCTTGTGACAGTTTTTTGACTTAAAGTCTATTTTGTCTGATGTGGCCACCTCTACACTCTTTTGGTTATCATTTACGTGGAATATATTTTTTCTGTCCCTTAACTTTTGGCATGTGTGTGTCCTTAAATCTAAAGTGAGTCTCTTTTACACAAGATATATTTGGGTCTTGTTTTTTCACCCATTCAGCTATTTTATGTCTTTTGATTGGAGTTTTTAATCCATTTACATTTAAAGTAATTATCAACAGACAAGAACTTACTATTTAACTCATTACTCATTAACTATTTTCTGATTGTTTTGTAGTTCCTTTACCAACCCTTCCAATAAAGTCGTATCTCAAATATAATGAACAGTAAACAGTCAGTGTTTACTATATAAATGCTTGTTCATTGATAGGTCATGACCTAGTTAGTACACAAAAGTTTACTGCTGAGTCAAGCAGTATACTTTGATTATTTTTTCTCAGTTATGTAACTTTATGTTTTCCTGGGGTTGATAATTGCCTCATATTTTCGTTTTCTTAGTTTTCTATGTATAAATTACTTCATACTCCTCACAGAACTCTAGAAATCCATTTAACATTATTTTTCTCACCATCGAATGAATCAGTTATTCTGTTGGTTCTATTATTTTCCTGGAGATACTCTATTCAATATTTCTATTCCTGCTCCAATCTGTTTTAATTGCTCTCTAGGCCTATTTCCTAGCTGTCATCCAGGGACTTTTCTTCAAAACTATTTTCGAAATTACTTTTGCTTCTGTTCTCTGTGGATCCCTTCCTTAGGAATTTTGTTTCTCTGTTATTTCGTTTACTTCTTCCTTTTGCTAGAACACATTGTCCAACAACTTTCTAAGAACTTGCAAATTTGAGAAAAAAGAAAAGAAAGAAAAGCTTCTCCCTTATATTTTATCTACAGTTTGAATGGGTATAGAATTTTTATCTAGAAATCACTATTAATCAGAATTTTGAAATCATTGCTCTATTGTCTCTCAGTTTCCAATGCCATTGTTAAAAAACTTAATACCATACTGATTTCCAACCCTTTATACATTATCTGCTTTTTTTTCTCTTTTAAAGCATTTTATTTTTTTCTTCACTCTCTTGTTTTAAAACTTAATGATATGTCTTAGTTTGGCAATTTTTTTTTTTGTTGTTCTGGGCACTGGGTTAGGAAGAGAGTGTTTTTCAAACCTGGGAAATTTTCTTATCTTTTTTCTTTGATAAGTTTCTTTCCTCTTTACTCCCTGCTCTATTTTTTTTTAATTTTTATTTTTTTGGATGTACATCATATTTCAAATTCTGGATACATTACATCATGTTCACCACCCGAACACTAATTATAGTGCATCCCCTCACATGTGACCCTAATCACCCCTTTTGTCCTCCCCCCTCCCCCCTTCCCCAATGGTAACCACCAGTCCAATCTCCAATGCTATGTGGTTTTTTTTTGTCGTTTTTATCTTCTACTTATGAGTGAGATCATATAGTATTTGACTTTCTCCCTCTGACTTATTTCACTCAGCATAATACCCTCAAGGTCCATCCATGTTGTCTCAAATGGCTGGATTTCGTCATTTCTTATGGCTGAGTTGTAGTCCATCGTGTATAAATACCACATCTTCTTTATCCATTTGTCCCTTGATGGGCACCTAGGTTGCTTCCAGGTCTTGGTTATTGTGTATAATGCCGCAATGAACATAGGGGTGCAAGTATCTTTATGCCTTTGTGTTTTCAAGTTCTTTGGATAAATACCCAGCAGTGGAATAGCTGGATCATATGGTAGATCTATCCTTAATTTTCTGAGGATGCTCCAAACTGCTTTCCATAGTGGCTGCACCAGTTTGCACTGCAACCACCAGTGAACAAGGGTTCCCTGCTCTCAACACCCTCTCCAACATTTGTTGTTTCCTGTCTTGTTAATTGCTCTATTTTTTGAGAGCTCTTTTTAGTGAAATATTGGCTATCTTGGATTGATGCTTAAATTAAAAATATGTATATATGTGTCTGTGTGTGTCTTTGTCTTTTGGGTCCTGTTTCCTTTGAGATGTCCTTGATTTTTTCTTCCAACTCTTATGCTTATTTAGTTCTTTAAAAAGATTGTTTATGATGTTTTAATTTAAAAGAGATTTTTCATGCGCTCTGATAGTTCTTTTATATGGTATCCCGTTTCATGGAGGTTTCATGAATTATAATCTCATGACAGCTAATATTAATTGAGCCAGAGAGTATTTTAAGAACTTTACAAAATTAGCTATCTAGTCCCCAGAACCACGTGGATTGAGGTAAGCAAGTTGTTCTCCAAAAGAAAAGAAATGCATTGATAAAAAAAGAAAAGGATATGGATGTGGAACATCGAAAATGACAGATCCCATGACAGAACAATTCAAAGTATTAAACGTCTACGAAAATCCAGGCACTATTGTAGGCACAGGGGCAGAGAACATGGAGAGGAGAATAGGGCACCATCCTTGTTGTGTTCACATCCTTTAATATAGTTGGAAGCTATTGTCATTTGCCACTTGTCAGCCCCTGATGAATTCCTCCCCCAGTGCCTTGAAGCAGACAGAAGCTCTGCAGGAAAGGCAGACTGGAGCAGGAGAAGGGAAGGGAGGGGACCTAGGAGTCGCTCCTTCTTTGTGAACAACTCTGATGGGAAAATTGTCAGCTGTACTCCCACTCTCCCTGAAAGTCAGTGTGATGCTGCATCCATCTTAATCACCATCGGAGAGAGCAGGAATTTTAATAAGCAGCATTATTCATGAAAACTTTGTTCTCCTTTCCCACTTCCTTCCAAAATAAGATAGACATGAACTTAGAATGAACTCCTCATTTTTCTCCTTCTTCTTGCTTCTTCTTCATATTCAAACCTACTACCTTCTCCCCATGACCCCCATTCTCTGAACATCTTCTGTGGAACAGGTGAGGAGCAGCTGTCCACCTGGGGAGAGGGAGGGTGTGTCTGGAGGTGCCTGGGTCCCTGGAGGGTAGGGCTCGCTGGACCTGCCACTGGGATTTGCAAGATGAAGGAGATGGGATCCCTGCTGTGGTGGAACTGAGAACTCTTTCACTCAACCAATTGCTTATTTAACAAGTATTAATTGATCACTTACTGTGTGCTTTGTTGAGAATACAGAGAATCAGATCTGATTTCTATCCCCAGAGGAACTATCAATTTATTCAACAAATATTTCTGAGCTGTGAGATAGACTCAGAGAAGATCGTTAGAATATATACGATCCATGTAATTCATTGCAATTTAGGAACAGTTATTGATCGTCCTTATGTCTCAGGTATTGTACTAGACACTCGGCTCCAGATGCTTGTGCTGCTAAGAGTCTAGAAGAGGAAAAAGTTAGGGAAAGAAAAGAAAAGAAATCTATGAAACATATTATGTATGATCATAAATGCCATGGATAACAGACACATCTCACAACTTCTCCATGTGGTTCGAGGGAGCTGACCCCCCTCTACTCTCAGGGATGGGCAGGTGAACAGGGGCTGGCAAAGGAGACCATGGCATCTTCCTGGTCACAGCGATGGTTTCAGAGACAGGTGTACAACTCAGGCGAGATTAATAACACAACCCAGAAACTTCGCTGGGGCGATTTGTAGTCGGCACTCTATTGATGGGTTTCTCAGTGTATCCATCCTCTTGTACCAAATGGCGAGTCTGCCTGAGAATAAAATCAACGCAGAGTAAAATGGAGCAAAGAGATGGAAAGAGACCAAGCCCCCATGACATTATTTGCGTGTCTGGAACCAGGCATACCTGAAGTTGCCGTATCAGGATAATCCCTAAACTGTTCCAGTATGTGGGTCATCAAATCCCTCCCTTGACCTAAACCAGTTTGAGTTCTGTCCTTAAGTCAGATGAGACCTGAGATGTCATCTCTCCCAACTCTGTGGAATCAGGGAGGGCCACATGTCAGGTGTCTCCAATTTCCATGATGAGGGGTTTTTTTCATACCAAAAAAACTGAGGCTCAGAGAAGGTAATTAATTTTCCCAAGATCACACAGCAACCATGTGACAGAGTTGAGATTTGGATTCAGGCTTGTCTGATTCCGAAGAAAAAGCTCTTCATCCTCATGGTGGAGGCCCCACAAAACTTCCCTTCAGAAAAGGTATTCTTTTCTTCTTTTTTAAAGATTGGCACCTGAGCTAACATTGGTTGCCAATCTTCCTCTTTCTTTTTTATTTTTCCTCTCCAAAGCCCCCCAGTACATAGTTGTATATTGTAGTTGCAGGTCCTTCTGGCTCAGCTGTGTGGGATGCCACCTCAGCATGGCTTGATGAGTGGTGATAGATCCGCCAAAGCAGAGTGTGCTAACTTAACCACTCGGCCATGGGGTCAGCTCCCCAGGAAAGGTATTCTGAACTGGCAGTCACTGGAAGTTTCATGCAGAAATTGTGTGTGTGTGTGTGTGTGTGTGTGTGTGTATGTTATTTAATGCTCACAAATTTCTACGAACTGGATAATTTTGTGCTCACTTTATAAATGAGGAAACTGAGGCTCAGAGAGGTAATTTGGACGAGACCACATTACCATTAAGAGGCAAATCTTGGATTAAAACCAACAACCCTCTAGCGCCAAAGTCCCATTCATGCTCTTTCCAGCAATGCGGCTTCCCAAACTTACGCCATGGTGGCTACAGGAGATCTATTTGTGTCTCCAAGAATACGTACTCCATGGTGCACAACCACTGCTGTGCCCTAACTCTTCACCCAGAGCACATTCCAGACCCCCGGGGAAATAAACATGCTGAGTTCTTTGAGCCAAAATGGCATTAAAAAAAATGCTCTTTCTATCTTCAACTTCAACAGCCACAGAGATATCATTGTGTAATTTACCTTCAATCTGACTTAAAGAGTAGCGCACACATGGTGAAACTCAAACAATACAAAAGGATTTACACTGAAAACTGGGTTTCCCTCCCACCTAAGATCCCAGTCTCTTTCTACAGAGGCAGCTGCTACCAATGATTCATATGGTTATTCCAGAAATGATCTGTACACACAAACACCCATAGCTCTTAAGTTCCATGCATCCAGAGCGACCGTTCTCAACCAGGGGTGCTTTCGCATCCCCCTACCCAGGGGACATGTGGCAATGTCTGGAGACACTTTTTATTGTCACAACTTGAGAGTGGCAGGGCTTGCTACTGGAATCTAATGGGTACAGGCCAGGGATGCTGCTAAACATCCTACAATACACAGGACAGCTCCCCACAACACAGAATCGTTTGGCCCAAAATGTCAATGGTGCTAAAGTTGCGAAACTCTCATCCAAAAGAATCATTTTCTAACTTGCTTTTAACACTTAGCAACATGTGTTGGCCACCCTTCCACACCGTCTTACACTGATATTTTTCAGTGTTTTAAATAGCTTCATGGTATTCTACTATATAGATATGCCATAATTCATTTAATTAGTCTGCTCTTGATAAACATTTAGATTGTTTATGGTATAGGTCAGTTGCAAACCACGCAGCAAGGGGAAGCTGCTCTAAATGTGTCTTTGCACACAGATTAATGTATCTGTAAGATATAGTCAGAGAGGATCAATCACTGGGCGAAAAGGAAAGCACTTTTTCTTTGCTGTGACAGATATTTCCAAATTGCCCCTCACAGAAGCTGCACTGGTTTACACACCCACATGGGAGAGAAGGAGAGTGCTTATTTCCTCAGTCTCACCCAAACTGGGTTTTACCAAACATTTTAATGTTTGTCAACTTGATAGATAAATGATTGGATCTCGTTGCTATTTAAAATAACATTTCATTAATCATGAGCATGGTTGAACATCTTGGATGTGCCTAAGTTCTCTGACGTTCTTAGAAATGATCCCCTGTTGCTACAGGAGCAGGAGACATGCCCTTTGAGAAGGAAGCTTTATTTTAAACCCCTTTCCCCGACTCCAAGAGCCTGGCTGATTCTCTGGCAGAGCCCTCAGAAAGTGTGAAGATGATGTCAACATACTTACGACTGTATGCTTCTCAGACACCTACATAATAGAGCCAGGTGGGGAATCCCAAGTCAGCCCACCTACTCTCCAATGTATCTGAGGCCATTCCAGTCCTTATCTCTATGAACAGAGGTGCTTTTTCTAAAGAGGCTGAGAGAGATGAAAGTTTCAGAAAATTGGAAGCTGGACTGTGGCTGTGCATAAGCAGATTAATTTGTCTTAGGCTGATTAAAAACTAAATTTCTGTTTCTAGGAGTGGAGCTGAGAGAATATTCCTTATTCTGTAAATGATGAGGTCTTTATATCAAGAAGGAAGATATCCAAATGGAAAGTTAATCAGAAGAAAGCTTTACTGCCCCTGCCATCCTTCCAGAAGGCAGAGGAGAGGAAAGGGTTATAGCGTCTCAGCACCCAGTAAGGGCACAATGCACGCCAGTAATGCACCCACAAGCTGGATCGTGCCTGGAATGTTTAAGATATGAGGAGCTTTACTCCCAGCACAGATGACAATAGCAGCCCATGAGCAGCCTACCTGTGCTCTTGCTCCGGCTGCCCAGGGACAGAAAGCTATGGGATGGCTTTTCGTATGGCAAGCTGAGTATTGAGATCAACTAGGTGTTCAGGGGGATGAGCTGCCCATGTACTGGTCACCCACCAATTCTTTTGAAATTATGTTGCCAAATACCCATCATTCATTTATATCTCAAATACCATATTTGTTCCTACTTTTTTTTTAATTGCAATAACATTGGATTATAACATTGGATTATAACATTATATAGCTTTCGGATGTACACCATAATGTATTTTGAATTCTGTGTATATTACATCATGTTTACCACCCAAAACCTAATTATAGTCCATTCCCTCACCTGTGAGCATAATCACCCCTTTTGCTCTCCCCCATTCCCCTATGGTAACCACCAATCCAGTCTCCATTGCTATGTGTTTGTTTGTCATTGTTTTTATCTTCTACTTATGAGTGAGATCATATGATATTTGACTTTCTCTCTCTGACTTATCTCACTCAGCATAATACCCTCAAGCTCCAACTATGTTGTCACAAATGGCTGGATTTCGTCATTTCTTATGGCTGAGTAGTATTCCATCGTGTATAAATACCACATGTTCCTACTTTTAATGCTTCATAAACTTGCAGGGAGGGGAGGGCAAAGAGGATTGTCCCAATAAACACTTTTGTTATGACTAGACCCAAAATCATGCCATCAGTCTATCTGAAATATCACCTGTGTTATATTATGTAACTGTTCAAAATATTCACTGCCCCTCTCTAAGAGAGGGTTATACGTCTTTGCCCACTATCAGGCTTGGCCATATGGCTCGTTTTGGCAAGTGGAATGTGAACTAGAATGATCTGGGCCAATTATGAGAAGAGGTTTGAAGAGTCACTGTGTGGAATACCATCTCCTCTCCACAACAGTATCAGCAGATAATGTTGACAGACATCTTCCATCAGCAAGGATAATTCTTTTGATTGCGATAACTTTCGAAATCAGGACATGTCAGTCCTCTAACTTTGTTCTTCTTTTCCAAGACTGTTTTGGCTATTTGGGGTCCTTCACATTTCCATATGACTTTTAGGATCAGCTTGTCAATTGCTGCAAAAAGGGGAGCTAGGATTTTGATAGGCATTGTGTCGAATCTGTAGATAATTTGGGGAGTATTGCCGTCTTAACAATATGAAAGCTTCTCGTCCGTGAACACAGGATATCTTTCCATTTATTTAGGTTTTCTTTAGTTGCTCACCATGATGTTTTGCAGTTTTCAGTGTACAAGTCTTCTGCTTCTTTCATTAAATTTCCTGAGTATTTTATTATGTTTGATGCTATTATTAATAAAATTTTCTTAATTTCCTCTTTGGGTTGTTCATTCTAGAGTACAGAAATACAACTGATTTTTGCATATTGATATTGTATTCTGTTGCCTTGCTAAAATAAGTTAATTTATTATCTTTAGCAGTCTTTTTTTTTTTCCTTTGGATTCTTGGTATACAAGATCACGTCATCTGCAAATAGATGCCAAGATGCCACTTTTGCCTCTTTCTTTCCAATATGGATGACTTTTATTTATTTTTCTTGTCTAATTGCCCTGGCTAGAAACTCTAGTACAATATTGAATAAAAGTGGCAAAAGTGGACATCCTTGTCTAACTCCTGATTTAAGGAGAAGGTTTAAGTCCTTCACCATTAAGCATAACACTAATTGTGGATTTTTCATAGACCCTTTATCAAGTTGAGGAAGTTCTTTTCTAGCCCTAGTTCATTGAGTATTTTTATCAGGAAAGAGAGTTGGATTTTCTCAAACACCTTTTCTGCATCTACTGAAATGATCATGTAGTTTTGTCCTTAATTCTATTACCGTGACATATTACGTCGATTGATTTTTCTTATATTCAACCAACCTTATATTCCTGGAATAAATTCCACTTGGTCATGGTGTATAATCCTTTTTGTGTCTTGCTGTATTTGGTTTTCTTTAGCATTTTGTTGAAGATTTTTGTGACTATATTTACAAGAGATATTGGTTTGTGGTTTTCTTTCCTTGTGATGTTTTTGTCTGCTTTTGGTATCAGAGTCTAATACTGCCCTGATAGAATGAGTCAGAGAGTATTTCCTCCTCTTCTATTTTTTTTTTTTTGAGGAAGATTAGCCCTGAGTTAACTACTGCCAATCCTCCTCTGTTTGCTGAGGAAGACTGGCCCTGAGCTAACATCCATGCCCATCTTCCTCTACTTTATATGTGGGACGCCTACCACAGCATGGCTTTTTGCCAAACCCTGCCATGTCCACACCAAGCATCTGAACTGGTGAACCCTGGGCCACCAAGAAGCAGAACGTGCAAACTTAACTGCTGCACTACTGGGCCAGCCCCTCCCCTTCAATTTTTTAAGAACATTTTTGTAAAAGGTTTTTGTTATACCTTCCTTAAACACTTGGTATAATTTGCCAGTGAAGCCATCTGGGTCTGGGATTTGTTTTGTGTGAAGTTTTTTCTTAACATGATGTTCAGATCTTTTTGAGCCAGTGTTGGTAATCTGTGTCTTTCTAGAAACTTGTCCATTTCATCTAGAGTTTCTAATTTGTTGGCATATGGTTGTTCATAATATTCTTATAGTTTTTTTTATTTCTGTGAGATTGGTAGTAATGACCCCACTTTCATTCCTTATTTTAGCAATTTGTCTCTTCTCTCTTTTTGTCTTGATCAGTGTAGCTAAAGATTTATCAATTTTGTTTATATTTTCAAAGGACCAAAGCTTGGTTTCATTGATTTTTTTCCGTTGTTTTTGTTTTCTCTATTTCATTCATTTCTTCTCTAAACTTTATTATTTCCTTCCTTCTATTTGCTTTGGAATTCGTTGCTCTTCTTTTTCTAGTTTTTAATATAGAAGGCGAAGTTACTGACTTGTGATCTTTCTGATTCTACCACCACCACCAGGGTTTGTTGTTTGCTGTCATTGTTTGCTGTTTTTGCCATTTACTTAGTGACTTTCCTGAACTAATCGCTTAAAGCCTGTATTCTTTACCATGTGTGGACATTGAAGTGTCTGCTTGCTTAGCTTAGTGGTCAGCTAATGATTAGACAGAGATTTCCTTAAATTCTTGGAACCAGTAAGTCACCCAGCCTTTGTCCAGGGTCTGTGTGTGTATGTTGGGGCTCCCCTTCAATGCTCAGACAGGCAGTTTACAACTCTTTCTTAGCCTTCACCTGCTGCTTGTGCAAAGCCTCAAGGTCAGCCAGCAGTGTCTTCTCAATTCTTTCCTGAGCATATGCCCAGCCTGGGCATGCACACAGTCTTATGCATGTGTGTAGCCTGCTAGAGTCACAGGAACATATTAGAGATTTTCAAAACCCCTGATGGACATCTCATTTGTCACCTTTTCCTTTTCAATTTTTTGATCAACTTTTTGTTTGCTTAAATTTTTATTGCTGCCTCAGGCAGCTGCTACGTTAAGCAATTGCCACTGATAGTTTTTGACAAATGCCTTCAGGGAAAGATTTGTTCACACAGAGAAGGCTCTGAGTCAGGTCAAATAAATACAAACCTTGTTAGTGGACATTTCCAGAGAACTGTCAGACAGGTCAATAATGACACTTGCCTGAGAATGGTGCTTCTGGAGAGCTCTATTCTTGTTCTTTCCCTTCCAATGTCTGCTAGGATGCTGGTTTTCACTCTGGTTGTGGGCTATTAGTTTTCAAGGCTATCATGCAGCTGAGGAGGAGAGTTTGAATGGAACAAGTTAAAATGCCACAAGGCTCTCTGTTCTTACTGCTATTTAGCTGTTTTTCTTGAATTGTTTCTTGATTGTTGCAAGCCTTTGGTTAATCTCCAGGGTTCTGAAAAAGTTGATTTTTGACAATGTTTACTGGTGTTCCTTGTATGGAAGAACAGATTTTTGGAGATATTTACAATGCCATTCCCATTGATGTCCCTCTGACGGATGTTAAATCTGAGTCTAAAAGCTTTACTTTTGCAATAATATTTTTAAAATGTCTCTCTCATTGAAGGTTCCACAAGGGCAGTAATTCAGTTTTTCTTGTTTACCATCATGTCCCTTTGCCTAGTACAATGCAATGTAGGAAGCACTCATTACATATTTGATGAATCAATGAATGAATGAAGTAGTAAATGAATGAATGTTCCCTATAACCAACCAAGAACTAAACCCAATGAAAATTTAAAACCAATCAGTTATCTTACTCAGGTTAGGTCTTATTGCTGTAATTTCTCTACTCTAAAATGCCTTAAGTTTTAAGATGTACCATCAGTTTAGAAATTGACAGGAAAATGAACATTTTAAATATCTAAATCAACTGTGTGTCACATTCCAATTTGAGAAATGTTTTAAAAATGTGAAAAAAAATGTGTGCCTTAAATTTGGAAATGTGACAGCACTCCTTATTTTATAGAAAAGGAAACTGAGGTTCAGAGGTCTGTAGGAATCTTCCCAAGATCACATAACCAGCATGCGGCAGAGTTAAGTAAGGTCTGATTTCAAAAATGGTGTCCTTAGCCATGGACCCATGGAGGAATTAGTGCAGGATGGTGGCCAGGCACACAAACTTCGGAGTCAGAAAAACTTAACCATCTTAGGTAGTGCAACCATGGTTGCACATTAGAATCATCTGAGGGGGGTCATGATTCATTGGGTGTGGGGTGGAGCCCACTGAGTATAGAGATTATCTCATTTGGAGGGTCTCAAGCTTCAGATTCACTGGCATCACCTGGAGAGCTTGCTTAAAAAAATCCGGCTTCCAAGAATCCTCCTCTAAATTGACTGTCTCACCATCTGTGGAGATGAGGAGAGCCATCTGGATATTAGCAAGCCCCCCAGTTGCCCAACCAAGTTGAGAACCAATGATCTAGCTTTATCCTTTCACTGTACACAGGCAGAAGAAGCAGCCAAGGAGGAAAAGAACTTTTCCAGGTCTGTCTGTCTCAGGTTTCAGTTCCTGTCACTACACAGTGCTCAACCAGAGTAGACATACAATAAATCTTTGCTGACTGAATAGCTGTTGAGTGGTTTTTACCTTATTTCTTAAGAGAGTATATTGTTGTGGTTAAATTAACAGGGTCTGGAGCCAGACTTCCTTGGTTCAAATCCCATCTCTGCCACATGGCAGCTTTGTCACTTTGGGCAAATTACTTAACATTCTGCCCCTGTTTCTCATCTATATCATGGGGATTATAGTAGGACCTAGCTCATAGGGTTGTAAAGATTAAATGGCGCTAACTCATTTAGTTGAGTTGACAGAATCAGCAAAGAAAAATAGAGAAACTTACTTATACTAAAGGATTACTCATCGTTTATCTGAAATCCAAGTTTAACTGGGTATCCTATATTTTTATTTGCTAAATCTGACAATCCTATCACTTAGAGACCCAGAAGAGTGCCCAGCAAGTGCTAATAAGTGTTTGCTATTATTATATTTTGATTTTTATTATTGAGCCCACTCCATTCCATGCCTTTCTCAGAGTAAAGAGCCCTTCAGTACCTTACCAATTTGGCTTCCAATAACGTTAATGCGTGACCATTCAAACAGAGGGCAGACTAGAGCTTTTCTTTAAGCAAACACACCCTCAAAAATAATACAAGTTTGTTAAAAACAAGATCGTAGTGGGAACATTTAAAATAGTTAACTGAACAAGATGTTTTTGTGAAATTTCATGTGTTTGAGCAGCTCTCATTTCCATACAATCAGGATAATTATAAATTATCTTGCACTCAAGAAAAGGTCCATTC